>NC_142108.1:23630000-23947500 GCF_056152115.1 Neolamprologus brichardi
TCCTCCAGAGTTCCACCTTCCTCCCCTCCTCTGTCTCCCCCCTGTGCCTCCTCATCCTCCTCCTCCAGGAAGCCCGTCTCTAAGGTAGAAGGACCCAGGATCGGATCGGATTCATTGAACATATGGTGAGCAGGACTAGTGTGGTCTGTACTGTCCCAGGGAGCCTGCAATACAGAAGTGTAGGATGTCAAAGCACAGAAATAAGAAAACCTATGCGAATAACTTGAACTGTTAAATTTCAAATGGTTACTTGATGACCAAAAACATTTTTATTATATTTTTATTAACCGAGTAGGTGTCATAATGTCAGATATTTGCTATATCAGACAATAAAAATGCTTAAAACATATAAAATATAAATTTCCTATAAATTAAATTTTTTGCTTAGGGCAGAAACAAAGCATCTCATGCAGTCCATACAGTTGACATTTCAATCACAGACATAGTTTCTTATATAAGTCTTATTTAAATATCAGAGTAGTTATCTCGAATAACACTGCATACCTGTAACTGATCTAGCTCCACTGATGGTGCCATCAGCCCAGTTTCCTCAGACGAGCCCTGCTCACCAACGAGCACATCACTCCTTAGTTTTGAATCCAGGTCTGTCCCACCCACACCGTATGAGTTGAGCATGCTTTGACCTCCTGCAGCTGAGTTAAAGGGGAAACCGTTGAGGGCATCTTTGGAAACCTTTCCTCCATGTAAAGAATCTGCAGACATGGTGTCATGCTGTAGCGTGCCCAGCTCCAGAGTTTCATCCAAAGGTGGACAGTCAAGGAAATCTCCTCGAGGTCCAGGAACTATTCCCAGACTTGGTGAAGCTGAATCATGAGCATCCAATGGTGGAGGGTGAAGGTGAGGGTGAGAAGAAGAAGAAGAGGAAGAGGAAGGAGAGGGAGCAGATGGAGGTATAGGGTGTTGCGAGTGATGATGATGGTGGTGGTGATGAGAGGATTGGTGGGGATATTCAGGAGGCTGAGGAGAGTGGCGACCGAGTCCCGAATCGTACAGACAGCAGTGAGGATGAGGAAGCTGGGGATGAGATGAGGAGGAGGATGAGATGCCAGGATGAGTCGCCAAGCCAGTGTGATGAGGGTGATGGTGGCTTTGAGGGTGAAGGTGAGCAGGGTGTCCCCTGACGTAGTTCCTGTGAGCCTCCAGAAAGCTCAGCTGAGGGTCGTTGAGGATGTAGAAGTCGGTGCGGCTCAAACCGTGGCGCGCTGCCCCAATAAGGAGGTCGCGGTCGTGTTTGCCAGACTCCCACCATACAGGGAGGTAGAGCGAGGGCCGGCACAGCTGAAGACGGGCTGAGAGTAACGGATGGCGGAGAACCTGAGAGAGGGATGCAGTTCAGAGACCAAGCTACTTTCTTAACCGAATGAAAATGTCTACATTTTATCCATTTTTATATTCACATAGTCAGAGAGATGGTCAGGTTTAGTAGACAGAAGTGTCGTTCTTTTGTTTTATGCTTTCTGGACAAATATGTTTTGACCCTTGGCACTAGACTATCCAACACAACTAGCGAGTTAGCTTTGGGCATTACCTCAGCCCCAGTTTTTAGCTGTGTAACCTGAGGCATGATAAACAGTCTGACTTATAAACAGTTCACACTTTTGACCATGTAGAAAATGTCTAAATGTCTATTCTGAGGTTAGATATGACGTCATTTGTAGGGAGTGTCTTTTTTTAATGACTTGTATACAGGTTCACCGATGATTAATCTTTAGCCTTTTTTTTGATGACACTGAAAAGAAGGGAGCTAAAGAGGGACAAATGAGGTTAATTTGAACCCCTCTAAACCATCAACACAAACTCAGAACAGTACAAGCAAGATAAACCTTGAAGTCAATGTCTAACAGAGTTCCATCGATGAAAAGTACGCTATTTGTTATTAAGCTTTGTTTCTTCAAAGAGCCCACCTGCTCTCTGATCTTGCGCAGCAGCTCGATGCGGTATAGCGTCCTAGCTGCTCTTTCTTCTGTCAGAGGCTCCACAATCACAGCGGGATCCACCAGTCCTGGGAGACGCAAGAGAAAGGGAGGGGAAGCAGAGAAAGAATAAAAGGATGAGAAACGGAAACAGTGACAGTCAATGTTGGCATAGAGACAGTGGAGAAGGCAGGAAAAATGCAGACCAGAGTAAAAGGGATGGAGAGTATTAGTATGTTCAAGAGTCACTCCTGTCTTTAAATGATTTTGTGTTTTATCCTGCACATATACAGGAGAGTAAGTTATGTATTAATTATATGTTAACATGCAATTTGTAGTTAACCGAGTTATAAAAACTACATCTATGGAGGCTAATTTACTAGCAGGGGTCAGTGATGTTCCCGATGACGAGGTCCTCAAAAATGATCTGCAAGTTGACACTCTTATGACAAAGTCTAAATGATGTATTGTTTAACTGTAGGCTTAAGAAGTGTGGCTGAAAACCAAAAACCTGCAGTGCTCAGCTTCTTGTTCCAGAAAACATTAACTGGAACATGAAGCTGAGCAATTAATACAAATTAGCAAGGGTTACCCTGTTGATAAACTAAGTCCATCATAGATGTCAGTAACAACCCCAAACGGCATTTATCATAAACAGTACCTTCTTCCTTCCTGGGTGGAAGCTTGCATGCTGTCCTGCACATGTTCACAAAGGAATTGAAGTATCTTTCCAGACTCTCATCAGTCTTCCTCTCCAGTCTGGCAAGAGCTCTGAACTGGGACCAGTCAAATGCCTTCCTCTCCGGGTCATACACCACCCCAAATGATGATACCGTGCGGTAAAAATCTGCTTGTTCTCGACGAGTCCATCTAAAAAGTCACAGAAAAATACAAATGACTGAATAAATACATATACTGAGAAACTGCATATAAATGCATGTGAAAGCAGATGTGTTCTTGTCTGAATAAAGATGCCGAGCAGCAGAGCCACAAAGGTAAGATTAAAGTATACGACAAAAGCTTGGTATCTCTGTCTTATGTCAAACATTTCTACCTTCTCTGCCACTCCAGAAACAGAGGGTCAGGTTCTGTAGCGACCACAGAACACCGTCTCAAATCTTCACCCAGCTGCCAAGCCAGTGGCCCACCAGCGTGATGACTATGAGCAGCTCCGGCTCCTCCGATTCCCATGCCAACGAGGCCATCGTGAAGCATAAAGTCATGCCTGAGCAGTGGCTCGCGTCGTAGTGTGAAGCGCTGGTAGGCAGTGATGAGGCGACGTAATCGGGCCGTCAAGGCGGGGCCTGTGGGCCAGAGGGGCCGGGCTTGGACAACATGGAGAGCTGCCACCCCGGTCCCAGTTCCTGTTGTCGTTGTGGTGACCAAAGTTCCATCTTGGGTGCACAGGTCACCTGACATCTGAGAGTCTGGAGAAAAGCCAGTCAGAGTCAGCACGTTAGATTTTTCACACACTGGATGTGTTTGAAGGTATACAAAAAAAAGAAGCATCTAAATAACCACTTATCATTCAGTACAAATGTGTGTCTACATGGATAAAGCCTGCATTATTTATGTATTCTCTTATTTTGTTCAGCTCAGAGGGAACGTGAGAGTGTGATCCTATAAAAACACAGTGACCAGAGTATATTGCTGTCAATGTGTTTCTTCTCTTCGTCATTTCTGTGTCACAGACATATGAAGAGCACGCATGAAAGCAAAAAAGCCACTGCAGGCAAGATGAAGCATGCCTCTCACAGGATTGTACAGACGTGACTGTGTTTAGTCATTGAAATATTAAAAAACTACTGCAAAAGAATAAGAAAATACATTTTCATATCTCTGATTCACAGCTTGGTTATTGGCACCGGCATCACCTCTCAACAAGCTTCACTCTCGTTCACTGAACCACCTCTTTTTCTTTCTTTCTCTGTATGTCTTTAAATAATAAAATGTTGTGTTTAAAAAGAGTAATCAACAACTTCTGAATATTATATCTGTAGCTACTAATACTGCTTTTGGTTGATAATAAATAAATACCTCAATTTCAGAATTGAAATTAAAACTGTAAAATGATGTTTCCATGCCAACTTTAAAGGAAACATATGATCAAATATTTGATTCAAATAGAAATCAACACTGAATCTTGTTAAAAAGAGAATCGCAGCTTTCCCTTAACAATCCACCTTATGTGTCACTGCACTTATAATACTACAACAAAGATTTGAAGAAGCAAGCCTCATTATAACAATTATCCAAGTCCTTAGTAGAGCTCTAAGGAAATCAAGACTTCAGTGGAAAAGTGAAATAAGTTTTGATGGGAAATGTCGTGTTAAAACACCTCACGTCAGAACAGAGGAGTGAAATGCAATCGAGTGGAGGGAAATTACTGTATTTCAAACCATTTGAAAGAACGTCAGAGTAAGAAAAGAAAAAGTACAATTTGAAAAGTTAGGTTGGCCTTTAACAACCCACGAATGCCAAGAAATTATAAAGCTATCTATTAAAATTTGAATTATGTGTATGGTTGGTCCTTGAATGCAAAGAGTAGTGGAGCTCTTCATCTGGTCTTCATATTAGTATTTAACACTTGTAACTGTCTCACCTGGACCAGTACTGTCTGGCTTGTCTGATGTATCGGTGCTGGAGCAGGTTTCCTCTCCCTGTGAATAACACAAAACACAAAAATCATCTTTTCTGTCGCCTGGCTAAAAATATATACCTTTTTATTTCTTTATTATCTGTTACTGTTATTAGCTGTTACTTTTATCGTTGTGCTGAATATTATTTTTTTGTATCACATTTTCTTCTGTTGTTTTAACTCCATCTTTTCTTTACCTTAATTTAATATTTTTTGGTTTATTGTGTATTTTGCCTGTATTTGTGAATATTACTATATCATGTCCTTTATCATTTTCTGTTTTTCGTTTGCTTGTTTCTTTTGACCAATAATTAGTAATTGTTACAGCCTCTATCTGACCCTGATTATTCCTTGTCTATGCTATTATCCACAGTTTTTCTACGACTGTGCAAACTCTTTGCTTCTGAGGGTCTCTGGAGTGTCCCTCAGAAGGTGTCTTCCTGAATGGCTGGCCTTGTGGGCTTGCGTGTTGATAACTGTGCTGGTTAATATCCAACACAGCATCTTGCCATTTAAAAAGCCTGTCAGCACAGTACTCTCACGACAGCAGCAGCATCTCAATCCTGACCGAGGTCTCAGTCAGAATGGGCACAGTTCTGTGAAAAGGACTCTAGAGTGTCCCATGATTCAATAGCTTGTAAAAAACAATTTTAGAAGCAACGATTTAAAGTTTTCTGTATGACTTTATAAGTCTTTCACATCAGTGTGGAGGAATTTCAGCACAGTTTGTAGGGATGCACTGCTTTCTTAATACTCTATGGCAGGGGTGTCCAACTCCAGTCTTTGAGTTGGACTTTTAGATGCATCCCTACTCCAACACAGTTGAACCAAAGGGTTGGATTAACTCTTCAGAATGCAATCAAGTTTGGCAAAGGCCCAGTAACAAGCCATTCATTTGATTCAGCTGTGTCGGAACAAAGATGCATCTAAGGCTACGTTCACACTGCAGGCAAAAGCGCATCAAATCTGATTTTTTTGACCCTATGCGACCCATATCCAATCATGGCATGACAGTGTGAACGGCACAAATCCAATATTTTCAAATCCGATCTGGGTCACTTTCGTATGTGGTACTGAATCTGATACATATCCGATGTTTTAGAAAGCGACTGCTGTTTGAACGGTCATGTCGCATTAAATCCGTCTTTTACGTCACTGACACAAGACAGACGCCAATTATCAGTGCCGGAGAAGCGCCCGAGAAGACATCGTGAACGCTTCCTGGCCATCCAGTGTAGATGTTAGTGAAACTGTTGGGAAGACAACGTTGGAGAAACGTGAACATTTTATTTGTACTGTATAATCTGCAGATTCTGACGGAAATCTGCAACTATCCTTTGAAGCACTGCTCCTCTCTAACAGCAATAAGGATAATTATTAGGTTATTTACATTATTATGTAAATAACCTAATAATTATCCTACAAAATAACTTAAAGCAAAAATTGGGAAACGTCAAGTCCGAAGTCTTTATATTAAGGGCCATCAGTCAAACAATATTGTTTGGTCTGGGTATAAACAGAGCGTGTTGTGAGTGACATCTTCTTTTGCGCATGCGGGCCGCTTTGAGCGTTCACACTAGAGCGCGTTTGCTGTCGCATTTTATTTGTAGTGTGAACAAGCAGACACAAAAATTGGATATGATCAAAAAATTGGAATTGAGCATTAAGACCTGCAGTGTGAACGTAGCCTTAAAGCTGCAGGACAGTAGCTCTTGAGGACTGGATTTGGACACCCTTGCTCTATGGCATAGATTCATGTCATAGAGTGGTTTCACCACTGCATGTCTGTTGGGTTGCAGTATGTACTTTGCGGGCCACTGCAACGCAAGGATTCTCCTTCTTTTCAGCCATTCCCCATTAGATTTGCTGGTGTGTCTGGTATCATTGTCCTTTTGCATCACCTGGTCTCACATGATTCATATGCTCTGCTCCCCTTACCCCTAGATCAGGGTGTAAGAGTAACAAGAATTCTTCTATACAATAAATCATTTAGAAGGATTCTTCAGACTGACCAATATAATTATAATTAAAATCATGATACAGAAAGAATATTTAAATTATAGAACAGTGGCAGCTGCCAGTAGTACCCCTCAGTCTCCTAACAGATGCACCCGGGGTATGAATTTGAAAAACCCTTGCTGTTTTGTTCTGAAGCGATCACATTCACAAGATTTTAGAAAACTTGACCTCTGTGACCTCAACCTCTAAGTCAAAGATTCAAATTCATCTGAGATTTTTAGTAGATGCACCTATGTTATCAATTTGAAACTTTTATGTCGCCCTGCTTCTCGAGTTATAGCATTTACAATCATGGATGTCCTGGCTGCAACAACGGCAGTATCCCGTCAGCCTTTTTGGCTGAGGAGTAAAAAAAAAAAAAAGGTAATGAATGCAATACCACACACTATTAAACTATTGAAATGGACTATATGATCATATCATAAAGACGCATTCCCTGTGAATGCCAGGTTTCTACTTTAGGTTTTGTCAATATAGATTGACAAAAACTGATCTTAAGCCAAAAAAATTTTTTGGAATTCATGTTTTGAGATGGTCGACAGCTTTTATATTCAGAGGTTAAACTTTCAGTTTGGAGTTTATGTTAGTCACGCTGGACTTGTCAAATGAAACCTGACTCAGTAAGCAATAAAAACCTAGAGATGAGATTTTTGCATTTGGAAAACATTATCTGTTCTGCTGTCAAATGTATTAAAGCGTTTAAAATGCACCATAACCTCAACCATTTTATTTTAATAGTACCTAGTAGCCATGCAAGTATTCAGCTTGCAAATGTCCAAAACGTAAAGAAATTCTTCCCTGAGGCAATTTTAATCCCCCTAACCCCATGCAAATTACTTTTCCTTTTTCTTTTTTATAACACATTGGAAGAAAGTATTCAAAGAAGTTGTCTGTGGCATGGTGCAGAGTGAGAGAGGAAGAGAAGACAACAAAAAACACATCACTAATATAGTCTCAGGAGAGCTTTTACTCCACCTTGCTGCTCTCGTCTCTATCCTCTCCTCCATCTGGTTTGTTTTCAGGATCATCCTTCGTCTCCTCAGTTTTGCATGCACTGACAAGAGAAACAACAACGTAGAGGAGAAAAGTGTTAATAACAATATCCTAGTGAGCTTCTTCCTTATACGACTGGGCAACACATGTAAGGACAGAATTCGGGGGATGAGTTAGAGTAAATGTGCAGTCTAGGACAACAGATTAAAAAAGAAAATCTAAATACAGGCAGGAAAACACGATGACAGAAGAAGAAAAAGCTGTTAACGAAGGACAACAACAAACAGCCTGCCAGATTATGAGCTGTGACAATGTGATAAGATGTAAAGAAAACATTTTGTATGGCACGTGTGTGTGTGTGTGTGTGTGTGTGTGTGTGTGTGTGTGTGTGTGTGTGTGTGTGTGTGTGTGTGTGTGTGTGTGTGTGTGTGTGTGTGTGTGTGTGTGTGTGTGTGTGGTGATGGGTACTGTAATAACAAAACAGCTGAACATGAATTCACATCTTCTTACATTTTGTTGGTGGCAATTTATTAACGCAGTGAAGAAAAACAAATGTGATTATGAAAAATAAAACAAAGCCTGACTGGGGAATCACATCACACAGAACTGCTTTAGTTTCCTTATGCTGGTCTTTTTTAAATTGTTTGTTTTTTTATTTATTTCCTCTTTTTAGTTCTTCACAAATTTCTCAAAAACCCAGTAAAGAGCAGAGTGGTTATTCTAATGTCTGATATTAGTTTTAAGGTACTATTGAACTGCAAAAATATAAAAACGCAGTAATCAGCTAAATGTTTTGGTGCAAAGCATATTTCAAAATTTGCTAATGAAAAAAGACAGATGGATCTCTGCAGAGATTTGATGTTTGTGGCATATGTTCATGTTTTTGAATGTGGGTTGGTATTTTCATTGTGCATCTTCACAGGGAGGAAGTTAATACAGTTTTTCTCTCATGCAGATTTTGGTTGGGTAGGCGCTATGATGACATAGTTAAGCATTTTATTTTTCCCCCTTATTTGTCAAACGGGCAAGACGATGTGAAATTTATCTTTAGAAAATCACCCTTTTTCTTATTTCAAAAATTCACCTGTTACTAACCATCACACTGGCCATTCAGCTGCCTCTCCAGAGTGAGATTCAAACTGCTGTATAGCAGCAGGATACACTCTGCGAGTCAGACTGTGAGTCTGTCGCAGGGGTTTGCAAATGACTGTGTTCTAAATCAAATTATTTAATCATTTATTTAAAATTCTGCACCAATGCGATTCCAATTTTACTGGGGAAAATTAATTAATGAATTCACTGAAATGAATTCAGCACATGGGTTAATTAAGGGCACTTCTTAAAGGAAAAAAAAAATTAAAAGATAAAAGGGTTTATTAGCTGTGAATAAAGAACTTCTATTCATCTTGGAAGGAACTTTCCTGTAGTACCAAATTTTCTTCTATTTTTTAGTAAAGACAGAAATGAGAATTCATGTTTCGATTTTACATTATTTATGATCACTTGTATAAACTGTTAATGAATTAAATAAGCATTGTTCATGATCGCTCATGGATTTTTATTTCCTCACTGTATTTTTAGGTTTCTGCAAAAGTCCTGAAAAATCCTTCTATGTATAATTGCTGTTTCTTTTGGAAGGCTTCCTACCAGCATTTCAAAAACTTTTAACATCCAAAAATATCACACCTGTGCTGTGTGTGTTGTAGATTCAACATAAAGCAAGAACTCCTCGGGCAGCAATAAAGAGAAGTATTAGCACACAAAACACTTTCACACCTGTGCAGGTTCTGCATGGCCACATTTCCTGTACTACTGCTTCTGCATGCACAATTTCATCCTTGTAACAACGTCTCCCTGCATTCATTTATTTTCTCCTATCCTGTTCTCAAAGCTCTGTGGGAACCCTGGAGAGTTAACATTTTGAGACTAGAAGATCTTCCTGCTACACAGTCGCTGTGCTCAGCTGGGCGCAGCTTCAGGTTGAACAGGTAACAAAGCGAACGACAACTTCAATTACCTTCAGGAAGTGGATCAAAGCTTCCTGTTCAAATGTATGCGTCTAATCTTCACAGCGCTACCATTAGCCGAGGCAGCAGCAGCACCCAGAAAATAAATTTCCCACACTTTTCTCGGTCGTCTATTTCTCTGGCTCACTCCCTCTCTGACAGTTATTCCTTTGCAGCTCCTGGCAGCATTGCTTCTTCTTGCAAGACTTGAAAGTACAGTGAAACTACCAGAAAACATTACTACTGAAGCTGATTTTAACAGTTCTTATAAACTGTTCATGGGTATGGTGAGCCTAAAATTGAATACTTTATGATAATGTCCTCACAATAGCTGTGAGCGTGTTAGTCTGTAAGCTATATGAAAAATATTATCTGGTTGTTATCACCATAACAAGAACCTTAATTCCACCCTGTGCATTTAAAATTGTATGTCTACGTGCTTTCAATCTTCACACTCAGTATGTAAAGCAGGTGTGTGAGC
Source organism: Neolamprologus brichardi (assembly GCF_056152115.1). Taxonomy (NCBI): domain Eukaryota; kingdom Metazoa; phylum Chordata; class Actinopteri; order Cichliformes; family Cichlidae; genus Neolamprologus; species Neolamprologus brichardi. Next base: position 23,640,072 of record NC_142108.1, read on the forward strand.
GGGGAGGTGACAGTGTAAACAAATACAAACAGGGAACAAGAGGAGACAGGATGTGTTGGCAACCTGCTGTGAACACTACTACCAGCAGTACAAATAAATATATAAATAAAAGGCGATGACTGGAAGAAGTACAAAGAACTGCTGAAGATCTGCAGGGAAGCTAATTAATGGCCCTGTGCTAAACAAAGAGGTTACAGAGGGTCAGCTGATAGAAACTGAGGTAATATCAACAAAGAATTTGTTTTTAATATGCACGACCAAAACACGGTGTGAGCTGCCACGGTAAGTTTTTGAGGCCTTTTTGTAACGTGCTGAAAAGGGTCCCTGTGCCAAAACGATCAGTGTGTTTAATCATCGTTTCACGTGGCACATACCAAATCTAGTACGACGCAGCCCTATAAACATGTCATTGTTACACACACAGCAAAAAGAAAGACAAAAATTACAACAGACAGAAGAAAATAATGTTTCGAATTTTCACTATTTAAAAAAAAAAAAGAAATACCCTAAAAACCTTTTCAGCAATCTATGAACACAATCGCGGTGGTCTGCTGTGTTGGTGTTTGTCTCCGTGTACCTTACCTGTCAGCGACATCAGAAGCCACCTCTCCTCCTCCTTGCTCTGAGGACAGAGCTGTCACGTCAGGCATCCCCACTCTTTCCAGAAAACACAAGTCTGGATCAGCACGCATTGCATTGTACCGCTCATATCCTGTCAGAGGAAAAACACTTTTACTAGTGTGAACAAGTTTTTGAGGCAGCAGGACGTTTGCACATTGTGTATGCATGGAAAAACAAACACTTAATAAATTAATAAACAATACATTATATCCCCACTTTTCAGTAATGGAGCAATAATCAGCTGTTTTTTTCTCGAAGACAGATTAAAACTCCATTATCATGTTTTGCTCTGCAGCCTTAGTAAGCTCAGCATAGCATGTTATAGTGCAGCAAGAACTAATATAACAGTGAAGTCTGAGTGGTGTCGGCATCTCCGAAAACGTCAGGGCACTTTTGCAAATATGTGATGTTTTGATAAATCAAGCAGATATTAGAAGTTTACACAGCACCATTCTCGCATGAAAATATCTGAGAAGTTTTGTGCCCCAGAAAGAGTAATATTTCAAACTCTGCCACTCTGCATTCCTCCGCCACTGCCTCGTTTGAGTTTTGGACGAAATGGATTCTGGGATATTGCATTTCAAGTCTGTGATTGGCTGGTTTTGTGGCACAATGTTACATCCTGTGAGGCTGTGGGAGTGTGTGAGTGGGGTGTTTGCCCGCTCTCCCCGCCTCCTCCTCTCTTGCCACTCCTACCCCCTCTGTCTCTCTCACTCTCCTCTCTCCCCAGGACACAGCTGCTTTTGATTAGCCTCGTTTGCCACCTGACTCCAGTCAGCAATCACCTCTGAGGCTATTTAAACTGGGGAGGCTATTTAAACTGATGAGCTGTGAGCAAGGTGGTTTTTTCCCTCTGTGGCTCTACACGGTTTGGTGCTAGGTTTTGGACAGACTAGTGAGTAGACGGGCTTGTGGGCCCTGAGAGTGTCTCCCCGTGGTGAGGAGTAGGGTGGGAAGTGCCTCCCTTTTTTGTTTAGTAGTCTTCTTGTCTTTTGTTGCTGCGAGTGTTTCCTTTGTTTCTTTGGCATTATTGGTAAAACAGCATTGCCGGCTCTTTAAGTTAATGTCGTTTGTAATAAACCTATATCATTTGTAATAAAACTATATTAATACAGAACAACTCTGTCTGTTTTCCTTTTCATTCTGTTTCCGGACTCATTTGTTACTGGTCCCCTCACTCGCATGCCTAGACCCCTTCGGGGGGAACGTAACACACAAATATAACTGTGTATAGAAAGAGTTGAGCGCGCATGGGCAGAAATGTTGAGAGCGCAAGCAAGACATTGTGAGCAAGCGCAAATGCAAAAACTCTGTGTGTGTGTGTGTGGGGATAATAGCAAACACTGAAATACATTTTTTGCACGCAGCAATGAGTTTTGTTCACTCAAATTAGGTTTTCTTCGTTCAAAAAAATTTCTCCTCAAAATGCAACACTTGCACCTGCAAATTTTTTTTTCGTGCGCTCAATTTTTTTTTTATTTATTTATTTTTTTACATGCACTCAGAATAGTGGCACAAAAATAATGCCATAGTCAGTTACCATCTAACAAGCATCAGTCAAAAGGCAAACGTATCTAATATCAACTGTTGTGAGTAGATGCTTGACATTATTGGTAGTTGATGTGAAATCAGTTACTTAGAACCTATTCACTTAGTCCTAGAGAGCAGTCAATGTCCCCCACTGTAACCACAAGTCACTAAGGAAAAGTGTGTTTTCCGGGACAGGTTGGCATGTGCTTACTGGAGGTTGCAGATTGCAGATGCTAGAATTTAGTCGCAAAGAGGTGCTGCACTGAAAAACCTCCTTGCTTTTAGTTGCTAACAGGTTGTCATGGTCATCAGTAGGTTGCACAGATAGTCCCAACTTCCCTACAAAACAGTTGCAAACTACTGTTCGGAGGTAAATGAAAAGTGCAACACAACCTTCACTTGAATCTGAATCTTCCCCGTTTCTGCTTTGCATCACACTTTTTCCAGTTTCACTATAGCTGGAAGAGTAAATGGCAAGTACTTGCAGAAAGTTGGCTTCTTCCATGCAAATTAGGGTCAACCACAGCAATCTGCTAGTGAGCAAAGCACGCACGGTTAGGTTTTTGGTGCAGCACCCTCTTTGCGACTGATTGCACCTGGCAACAGCGAGCAACCACTCACCAACCTGTTGGGGGATACACATTTACAGGGGACTGCAGACCAGTCTCAAGGTCTGTATGACTGACACCTAATATAAAAACAACGGGATTGTCCACTTAATTACTTCTTTCACCCAAACTAATAAATAAATCTAAAGCTATATGCACACAAGGGTTGATATGCTTAACCATCCCACCCAAGAAAAGTCAATATCTGGGAAACACTGACACATATATTCCTTTCCAATGAATGTTGGTAGGTGTCCAGTGATATTCTAAAGCAGTTTCTCGTCTTCAGCAAAAAAATAAATAAATAAATAAAAATTGTGTAAACACAGAGCTGAGGGTACTACGCATTGCACACACAAATAACAGATGGCATCTATGTTTGTTCCTTAAAGTCTGTTCAAATAGCTCCAAAATCTTTTTTGCTAATCAAATTCAAGTCGAGCTTGGTAAAGCCGTTTTGTAAACAATTAACAACTGAATATTTTTTAAAGCACACAGCAAAAAAAAAAAAAAAAAAAAGTACATGCTGCATGGCAAAATATTGTGCCAAATGTGACATCTGTATTCACCATGTTTGTGAACCCCGATGAGGAGAGACTTGTCAGCTTCTGCATCCCACCATGACACAGGAATCTCTATGTAGTCGATGTCAGGTAGCGGCACCTCAAGTTTACTGTCAACACACACAAACAGTCCATCAGTCAGTGCTGTCAGCGTCAAGTCAGTGCACTAAAAACACAAGCCAGTCAATCATATTTCCCTCCAACGTTAACAGTAAAAGATAAACTGTGAGCTTAAAAAAGTGGGAAGACCAAAATGCTGAACAAATCAGCACATTTTAAGGTTTTCATTTCTTGCCGGATCTGGTCAGCAGTGCCAACTGATCTGACACTATGTGAATGATACGTTGTCTGCATCATACCTGGCAGGTACCCCCTCTAAACCTTGAGTGGCAGCTTCCCCTAGAACCTCCACCTTTAGGTAGTACAACATCCGCACCCTCAGTAGCACCCTGTGGAGTGAGAAAGGAGAAGCGGTGTCATAATCCATGTCGTAAACTCAGTATGTTGTAAATAAACACCACCAAACACACTCTAGTGTAAAATAAAGTCCTTCAGGCAAGTAGTGATAAGCAAAAAGCTCTGTTAATGCACTGACTTGTTGCAGTGTTGTTTGAGGTGTTTCTTGTAGCTCTCATCCTGCAGCACCACCTCTGGGTTACAATGGACCAGCCAGTCAGCATTCTTCACCTCAGTAACATTCAGCTGATTCTTCAGCTTCTTCCCCTTCCTACCCCGAGGAACGGGAGCTGATAAACCTGCAATGCAGACAAGGAGGAAAAGAAAGATACTCCACAGAGTTAATGCTACCAATTTAACTTTGTATTTACACCAGTAGTTAATCCTGGTCTATACATACCAATACGTAGTGCAATCTTTAGGTCATAAGCTGACTTTATACTGTATATTGTAGCACATGTGCAGAGTAAAATGCTAACCAGAGTGATTTACGAGTGCCTGATCTTGGCCTTCCTTGGTGGGTGTGATCAGATCCCAGATGAAGCTCTTTATCTTGTCATCGCCTTTGTAGTGTCTCAGGCAGTAAACCAGAAGAGCCCTACACAACAAAAAGGAAACGTGATGTGTCGGACTCTGGCTACTGCTAACAAACAGCTGATAATGATGATTCCTCTTACTCTTACCTACAGATCACCTCCATGTCTCTCTCTGTGAGGTGCCATTTAAACCGACCATGGTTTAGGATATCCTTCCACCGACCCCACCTAGAAAGAACAGAGAGGGTGGACAGAAATGCACACAGGAAACAAATGAGTAAAGGAAAATGCACCAGATTTCTATCAGTGATCTGTTCTTTGAAACAAACTGTGTGTGATCACAACTTTATTGGAAATTTTCCACAACAAATCACACTGAAAACTTTAATGTTGTATTTCAGCTCATTTACGTTCACACTTCAGCTCCCAAATTAAAAAACATATGAGATAAAGGTTAAGTCATTATTAATTATGCCACGCTGTCTAATGGCCATGAACTGCCAGCTGTTAGATGTCACCTGTTAAGCATGTATATGCGTTCCTAAAACATAAAATTATTCCACCGCTAAGGAGATATTCTGCAGCAGCTTGGAAAAAGAATGGTCTCCATTTTGTCTTTCGAACTGAGTTTAAGAGTCTTGATGGTCTAATATGGCATATGCAGTTTTCTTTAACACACTCTCCGGTCCTACCCGAATATTAGAAGATTCTTTTCAACCCGGAAACATTCGGCACGGAGGTAGCGGCGGCTACGTTCACCCAGGCGACGAGTTCGACAAGGCCGCTCTTCTGAGTCGCTGTCCAGCTCTGAAAACTCCATCAGCTCATCATCCTCAAAGGAGTTGTAATGACGGGTCTGCTTCCTTACACGGGGTGTGTCAATTACCAGTGACTCCTGGATAGAAGATAAATGTAGACAGCCTGTGATCAAGAATAGCATGAGTCTTTCTAATAACAGGATGAAGTATATTAAAGAAGGTTCTAACAAAGTTTTATCCTCTGGTGGCGTTCAAAAAGGAAAGAACCCTGAGGAAAAAGGGAAAGGATGAAGATCACAAACATCCTCATGTCACTGGGGGTTTCAGTTTTTAGGCGTTCGGAGAACAAAATACCACCCCCACACACACAGTTTAAAGACATCTCCAGTTTTAGGTGTGCATTCTACTTCAGTAAAACTGTAAAAAAGTTTTTTTCATCCTTCTATTATTCACACTTTCAAGTCTGATGTTTTTGACTATTCACATCCTTATTCCTTTTCTTTCATTCATCCCGTCTTGTTTTCATTTTCTGTCAGCCTCCTTACCTTCTCTGATTTGGAGTCTATCTCTACTTCAGCGATCTTGGCCCATTTCTGCCAGAAGTTGGGGTCATCCAGAGAAATGTCTGTTCTGTTACCTGATGAGATGAAACTGGCCTGAGGAACGAGAAGCAGAAGGCGGGGGGAAAAATATTAAGACCCAAAATGATGTTTACTTGGTTTTGACACAAGCTGGCTTACGATCAAATGTTTGGTCTTAAGCTGCCAATTTCTCAGGTTTAGCACAAATATTTTGTACTAAGACATTTGATCTTCACGCCAAACTATTTAAAGTATTCCGCTTTCAGAGCTTGTGAACACCCCCTAGACTATGGGGCTGAATTAAAACACCATTTGAGACCCTAGAAATCCCTCCAGTATGCAGCCTTTTTTACGTTTTAGGCTTTAAGGAGTTTAATGTTGTTTAAGAATTTCCACCTTAGCGAACGTGGAGCCTTTCCCTTCAGACTGGATGGTGATTGTCTGAGTTCTCCTCTGAAGTATCTGATCAATGTCTTCTTCACAAAATTTGGAGCCCTCGTCTTCTTCATCCATTAAGGCTCCATATGCTCCTTTTTTCAACAAATCCTCCACTTCCAGCTTTGAAAGCTGCTGCACCTGTCGCAAAACAGACACAAGCTAGGATTTGTGGGTTTCTCTCCCTCATACATACACAGCAGACCATCTCACACCAAAATGAATACAGATTAAACAATCGTATACAATATAAGAATATCGCAAAACTAATCTCTTACTCCATTGAGGCTTCCTTTACGGTTGATGTCTTGAAGGACGGCTTTGTCCAGTCCCAGCTTGAGACTGGCTTTGTCAAACATTTCCCTCTCATATGAGTTTCTGGTGATCAGCCTGTAGACTTTCACCGCTTTGCTTTGGCCAATCCGGTGGCAGCGTGCCTGGGCCTATAACAGTAGGAAGCATGGAAGTGTAAAGCATTACATTTTACAGAGACTTCCTCTCAGCTAGGTTTGAAAATACTTTATGAGGGCCTGAGACTATTTATACATCATTAAAGAAAAGGTAAAGATCAAAGTAAATTTAAATCTGTAAGATTTGCATATTGCTTGCATCAGTGCTTGTGACTAATGTTTGCCAAATTCAGCATAACTGTAACATAATTATTCTACATTTTTATACACATTAGAGGTAGTGGTTAGGAAGAAGTAGGTCTGCTGTACATCTGCCCCTGTAATCCCGACCAGGATAAGGGATAGAAAATGGAAGGATCGATATTTAGCTTTAATTACTTTCCATAATTAAGTGTAAAGATAAATGAGTTTATAAGTTAAGAGAAATTGTTTTTTAGCATGAGGATTCAACCATGTCTATTTAGGGGTTTCTATTTTTTTGTTTTTTTTAACCAACTGTGCATGAGCACATTAACCTGTAGTTTTATTAGAGTGACAAATTATAATCATTAGGCTTCAAATTTGTTCAACATTTAACAGATCAGCAAGAAAGACAAAAACAGGGACTTGACAAAATCAAAATCGAGACACGTTAATGAAAAATCTTCGTAACTGTAAAGAAAGCTTGATACAAGATACAAAAACAGGCATTGCATCAGAGCCGGGAGAAGACTTATACCTTCCGAGTCAAGTAACACTGCATGCTCACTTCATTATTCAAGTCATCCTTTCAAGCGTGCATTTTGTCAACCACTGCAGTCCCACTATTCATCACAAATGTCACTACATATTACATGAATGAGACAAGCAGCAAGTTAGCACAGTCAAACGAGAGCATGATTAAGATAGATCTCCATCTTTTTTATGATGCCCTGACAACACAAATTCATTTGTATATCAGTAGGCATTCTGGTCTCATCAGTTACATACAGGATGTGCAAATTTGTGACGGCTTCTTTGGATGCTTTACGCAGCTCTGTGCCCACCTGCAGGTCATTCTGGGGGTTCCAGTCTGAGTCAAAGATGATGCAGGTGTCAGCAGCTGTCAGGTTGATTCCCAGCCCTCCAGCTCTGGTGCAGAGAAGGAACACGAAGCGGTCTGAATCTGGCTTACAGAAGCGGTCGATGGCTGCCTGCCGCAGGTTCCCACGCACACGACCGTCAATGCGTTCATAGGTGTAGCTGGAGATAACACACCAACATAGATCTGAGGGTAAATCGACTTTTCCCCTTTCTCCTTTTTGAAATATGTTGCATTTTTTTCCCTTTTCAAATTTTCTTCTCTCTTTCCCAAATTACCTGACTGACATTTCCTTTACTCAGAATATTACCTCGCTCTTTTCTAGCCTGCTGTAATTTCCGCTTACCGCCTCTGTATGAGGTAGTCCTCGAGGATATCCAGACAGCGGACCATCTGGGAGAAGACTAGGACTTTATGTCCTCCGGCTAGCAGTTTTGGCAGCAGCTTATCGATCAGCACCAGTTTACCGGCTGCCTGGATCATGGCCTGCAGCTGGAAGTCTGGTGCTTCTGGACTGTGGCTCTTCTTGAAACTTTCCAGAATCTTCTCTTCAGCTCCTAGAAAAACAAAAGAAGGCGAAGGTAAAGCAAGTCAAGGCAAACCACGGTACATTTATTTTATTCAAGCATTCTACGCCTGAAAGGAAAAACACCCAGAATCTGGGTGGGTGGTTTCTTTCTAAACTGTTTTGACTCGCTGTTAGCTGACAACATGGTATTGTAAACATATTGTGCTAAGACATTAATAAGTAATAAATTCAATAAATAATTCTGTTATCAAAGATGTGTACATAAAACAAAGGAGGTAGATTCATGCACACAAGGTCAATGAGTGTGGGAGTGGAGAGTGATGGAGTGGGTGAACAACTGTTTGACTATGAATAATGAATAACAATCTGTGCTTGCACTGAGTGCCGAGTGCTTGCATGTTTGCTCTCACCTGTGATAAGGTAAGGGTGGTTGCAGCACTTGCGAAGCTCCATCATGGTGTTAATGAGGTTGGGCATGTTGTGCTGGTTTGCTCCTTTGGACAGGAAAGAGAAGTTCTTCTCCAAGATGGCTCGGTAGTATTTCTTTTGAATGTTGGTCAGCTCAACCTGAAAAGAAGATGGGAAAGAAAAAAGCATCCAGAATATTTAAAATTGTGTTTCTTTTTTTTAAGCAGCTGTTAAGTAATGACACAAGCCGATACAGTGTGCTGTGTGTCAGTGTTATGGAGAAGAAATCTTCAAGGGGACCTATTGATGCTTTCTCTTATTTTCCTCCTTGTCATACATCTTGTTGTAACAGTAGAGACAATAGAGACATGCAAACAGGTCATTTTTTAATTCCCAAAACCCGAATACCCGGACACAGCCACTCAAAATTGTCACTTTCAGCCCGAGGTCAGCCGGCTGTCTGTTGGGATTCCCCCCCTCCTTTCCACTACAAACACGCCCCTTTTACTTAATTGCAGAGTGTCAAGAAGAGATAGCGGTTTCTTAAAAACACAACTTTAACTTTAGCTATAGATGATTTTCTCAGTAGTACTGTAGGGTCTTTACCTTATAATATAGCTTTCGTTGTAAACCTCTTCACCCATTAAAATATAAAAACTGGAACTTAACTTTATGGCGGAATTTCAAAGTTGTTCTGTGGACATTGGCAGCTTTTTAAACAATTTTCAGTTCTGTCCACGTACCTCAGAGGGTTTTTTTCAGGCGCTTTTTTAACCTTGAAATCATACAAATTAAAGAGTATTAGACCAGTGTTACTTTGATTGATACGCGTGTGTGTTACTTATCAGTTGTTTGGGCTGGGGGCTGGGATGATGTCATTGGAAATGTGGGACAGGACTAAGCAAACAGAAGCAACCCCATGGTGCCTTTGTGAAAACAGGATATTAGAAGACTAGCAAATAAATGCAGGCTATACTACTATGTGAATTCCATACATTTAGATGTTTTCCTACTTGATATTCAGTTTTTGTTGCTTGCTTCAAGGAGGCAAGTCCATGCACTCAGTTACCCCAAGATAAAAAAATTCTGATGTCGTTGTTTTCACAAACACGGACTTGCACTGAAAACTGTTTTCTCTGACTGAACGGACCTCAACGAATTTAAACAAGCATGTTCTGGCTTGACAGATCATCCTATAAAGTAGAAATTACTTTTTAAGTTTCACTGTTATTAATTTAACATGATGTCACAAGGTTTGCAGATGTATCAACAGCAGTTTTAATATGGCTACTGTGGAAAACAGATTTTAACAGTAATCTAAAAGAAATTTGATAAAACTTTTGTGATTAACTTTATAAAAGGACAAAACACATCAATGGCATTGACTAAGAAGGTTTTACAGACAGGCAGAGCTGGGGGGGGGGGCTCTTATTTCTCATCATTAAGAGGTGGCAATATGCAAATGAATCTCAGCAGCTGAACAACAAGCACTAAAATGAGGAGAGCAAAAATCCCTCATTTTAACTTTGCCATAAAGTTCAGAAAAAAAATAAAATTAACAAATTATTTGTAATTATACAAAATATATAAAATGTGTATCAGCTGCTAATAATCTAAATTGCATATTTAAAAAAAATCTGTTGGGGCTGAGAGCGCCATTTGTATAGTTGCACATCAGGTTGAACGTTAATGACTGTAAATTCTCGCCTATCTATCAGCACATGGAGTTTTTGCACTTATAACTAACTAAATAAAGACTGCGGGTTGAACGCTTTTTTGCGGGACTCACACCTGTTGTTGAAGTTGGACTTTCTCTTTCACAGCCAAAATGTTTGAAAACGTGTGTAGCGGCTGTGTAAATGAATGTGCCTCCATGCTGCTCCCCCTGGTGGATACTCAAGAAATTACCACTGGTTTTCCTAAATACTGCTTATGGGGGTTACAAGTCGTGTTTGCATCGTCTATGTTACAGGCAGGGAATGTCATTACGGTTATCTATCAGTCGACAATCAGTCAAGAATTCCAACAGACATCCATCATGGTCCTGTCAGCGGTGGCCATTTTAAGTGGCTGTATCTGTATGTGTTTGGAATATGAAAGGAAACTGGAGCACCGAGAGGAAACGAGACCAGACACTCATCACAGATGAATATTCATTTTAATTAACTGACAACTTCATTTTAATTTCATTTTGATTTAGTTGTGTTTTAAGAGACAAATAGAGACTAATAATACTGATAAAAAATAAGTCTAATTGCTGGATTCAATATTGTTGCCAAGTGAATGAAGCTTTCATCAGTAATGTTTGGCGTTTCATTCAGCCATAACAGAATGCAGCAAGATAAAAATATTTCCCAGCAAAGAGCTCAGAGAACTGTAAAAATAGGAGCATTACTCCCATCTTACATTTCTATATCAAGCACACACGAAAACACAGCCCTACCTCTATAATCGTCTCTTCTTTAGGTGCGAGATTTTTCTCCACGTCATCTTTCAGTCTTCTTAGCATCATGGGTTTCAGAATGGCCTGAAGCTTCTTCACCTTTTGGAGAAATTAGACAAAGTGTGAATGTGATGCTCAGTAAGGGGAAAAAATAAACCGAGCGAAAGGCAAAATGGGCCGGAGAGAATAGCAATGTTAGCCCACAACATCAAAAATTTTTTATTTTTCTTGGTTAAAATCTAGAATGGATGAAAACCGTAAACTGTGCATACCTGTTCGTCAGTCTTGAGGTCTCCAAACTCTTCGAGAAAGGTGCTTTCTGAAGGGAACTGTAGTGGCTCCAGGAAGTTCAGCAGACTAAACAACTCCTCCACTGAGTTTTGCAGAGGGGTTCCTGTCAGCAGGACCTTGTGTTCCTGTTGGAATATGTACAATATACTGAAGAAATAAAATAACAACAACAAAATACACACATAATCTGCTATGTTCATCTAAAAAAAACAATGGGATAAATAAGACTACATTTCAGCACTAAAACAACAGCCTTTTTTTTTTTTTAAGCACACACAGACTAACCAGGTTCATGAGTTTGAGACCCTCAAGCAGTTTGCAGTTCCTGTTTTTTAGCCGGTGGGCTTCATCGATCACCACACAGCGCCAGTGCAGCTTTTTCAGCTCCGGACAATCAGCCATGATCATCTCGAAAGTGGTGATCAGCCCATGAAACTTAAGCACACCTGGGATAGTGTTACCCTGTCAGAGAGGGAAGGGTGAGAATATAAACTTCATATTTCAGGGTCAAGATAATCAAAAGGTTCAGGTCAATATCACATCTGTGGTTCAGTTTTGATCCCAGTTTTCTTTGCTGCCTCTGATACACTTCTCTCTCTGCCCTTGTTATAAAAAAAGAAAAAGCATATTTGGTATTTCAGGGGTGGATATTATAGAACTTTTGCTGACTAAGAAATAGAATAAAGAATGCCTCAAACAACAGAAACTGCTACACAGCTGCATTAGGCTCACATGACTAAACTTAGTATTCAAGCCCCTCGGATATCTGCGGAGATAAAAATTAAAGCTTGCATAATAAATGCATACACTATAGTAATGATAATTCTCTGTTATACATAAATAAGAAGCAATAAGAACCCTGATGCAACACTGTTATGTGTACAAGCCGAGTGAAAGTGAACGGGTGTTTAGTAACTGAATGTATAAGTTTTCCAATTTTTATTGATTTAAACACAAGCTGAAAATCATAAACAAAAACATCTGCTGTTTAACAGAGTCAGATAAATAAATACTGAGGCAAATGTTTAACAACATTGCAGTTATTTATGAGCAATAAAAATTTACTCTACAAATGCGATTGACCGACCACGAGAAGTTATCAATCCAAAGACTCTGCACAGTCTCCCAACTTTAACATTGGCTTTATCTGTATTTTTACTTCAGTTGGTCTATTTATTATTTAGGTGTTTATGCCTTTAGGTGTTTTGTCAAATAAAATACTGAAAAATGACACAATCTCAGTTTCTTATAGACTAAGCTTCAAGCGCAAATACAGAACAAACTCCTTTTTCCAAAGGATAAGCTGGACCCTGTAGCATTTCAATTTTTTCCTATCAATTTAGTGATTCCAGAGCAAATAAAGACATTTTATATCACTGTAGAAGGCCCCAAAACCCCAACCTCTCTGGAATTTCAAGAGGAATCAAACACCAAATATTTGAACACACCTTACATTTCAAAGCTACTAGAGAAACATAACACAGCTGATTCAGTTCCTGGCTTATCAATGAGAGGAGATGACTGCAGTCCAACATTACCTGTGGGTCTCTGTGAAACATCTCATACTGCAGGATCATCTGCCGGCTGATCTGCGAGCCGTGGTACACAATAACGTTCATGTGCGTCCATGTGCGAAACTCCCTCTCCCAGTTGGTGATGGTGGACAGAGGTGCGATGATGAGGAAGGGCCCGCGAATCCCCATGCTGAAGATCTCGTAGAGAAAGGTGATGGACTGAATTGTCTTTCCCAAACCCATCTCATCTGCTAGTATACAGTTTTTTCTAGGATGAAAAACAGAGGCATCCATTTGTGCAAATTATACAATAACTTCTTCATGTAATAGATTACAGTTTGTGTAAACATAATTGTCTCAACACATTTGCGATAATAACGTGAACTCTGCATCTCGTAACATGAATCAGTCAAACATACAAATGCTCCTCATCTAAATGATGACTTCTAATCTCATAAGTTAAAAACTAATTTAAAAGTTTTGCTTCTGTAATGACAGTAGAGCCAGACTTGTTTTACATCCCAACATGCATTTGCAGGAATTTTCTTTGACTTTTATGGTACACAGATTGGAAGACTGTTTCTCATGTGAAAGTGCTTTTGTGTTTTTGAAGTGAAAGGAAGTCTCACTTCAAAAACACTCTCTCAATGACTGGTCACTTTTCGTGGAACTAATTTGTTTCAGGCCAGCAGTGGGGCTGACTTTAGTTTGAAATGCATTTAGAATGAAGCCATAAAATATGTCAAAGCTCTAGTAGGTGTGTAATTGATTGATGGCTTAATGTTTCTTTGGAAATGTCAACTCTGGGGTCAGACATCTCTATTTAACCCCACACATGTAGCACCTGCAAATTAATTTAGCTTCTGTGTAACCAAGCACTGCATGTCACAGCGTCAGTGCTTCAAAGTCAAATCATGGTTTCAGTGTCTACATGTCCCAAATGATCCCTCTCGATCACATCCACATGCAGAGCAACATACAACTGTGTGTGTGGAGGAGGCATACTGACCCTTGGTTTGCAGATTAGATACATCTATCGTCTCATTTAGGTTAGGAGTCGCACTCATGTTTTATTTTGGGCCTCTGCTTATTGCAATCAGGAAGTGCTCACCATGATTTTTAGTGTGTTTGCGTGATGTTTTAGTTTATGTATGCAGGCAATGTCCCCCAAAAAGGACTAGGGGATTAAGACTAATAATAAAATAACTGGGTTTAAAAAAATAATAATTAAATTGCCTGTTTTTCTTTTGTTGTCTATCAAAGAAAACAAACAAACAAAAAACAAAAACAACACATCAGCAGACCATAAATGCTGCTTTAAATAAAGGGAAAAAAATTAAGGAAGAAACCCACTTCTCTGCTAGCAGGAGGTGACAACTACTCACTAGTAGCTCAACACATAATTGAAGTACAACATGCCAGTGAAGCTGGCAACTGCGACACACTCCACCACGAGGACACATTTCCAACCCTGCCAGAGCTTGCCCACTGAGAGACTGGGCAGCGCTTCTCCGCAGCTTTTATAGTGCAGTGTTGATTGATTGCTGAGTGGAGTCAGCTGCGCACTGGCTCCACAGGAGAAAGAGGTGGCACCTGAATCAGGGAGAGAGCGGCAGGACACACCCACACACAGAGCACGCCTGCTAGAGAAGTAACAATGTATACAACCAGTATGTATGTATGTATGTATGTCCTATAGGAGCCATCCAGGTGAGTCGTAGTCCTCAGTGCATAATCGGACCTTAACTGACTGTAAAACTGTCATTGTTTATGACTTATTTTAATTAATCAACTAACTGATCATGAGAGTTTGCTTTATTTCTTTTATTTAGCCCTAAATTTACCCTGGATTGATTAAACCTCAGTGAGTGAATGTGACTGGAATGGTTCCAGTGTGTACGTATATTCACCTGTTGTACCAGTTGAACAGTAGCCAGTTCATTCCCTCTAACTGGTATTCTCTGAGCTGGTTTCCATTTCGGTAATCTCTAGAGCGCTCCAGCTTCTGCCACTTTTCTGGAGAAGGACGCTCCTTTGATGCAAACACACATACAATGATAAATTGCCCTTTCAGCACCTTTTCAGTAATTACTAAACAAAATGCAACAACAAATATACAGTTATTACCAGCCATTATTACATGTTATGTGCTGTATTTTTTGAGTTGAATCATTACAAAACTCTATCCAAGAAAACTGGGATATAATCAGATGATGAAATTATTTGGTTCCTCTCATCAGTCAGAAATAAGATAAGTGAGTTGTGCCAGTTTATAAGTGTAAAATGAAGCTATTATAGAGGTTGAATGGGTAAATAAGGTGATTATACTAGATTTTAAATTAATAATAGCAAAGGAGCTACAATAACTTGCTCAGTCTTTGCTCCCGAATGTCCGAAAATTGAAAGACCCTCAAAAAAATTGCTGCTATTGAAGTAACAATTATGTATTCAACCTTGGAAAGTAAATGTGCTGTTTGAGAGGTTGGGATAATGACAACCTATCATGTCACACCGCTGCCATCTCTTGCTTCTGCTTACAAAGCAGTTATACTAACACTAAACAGCTAAGAACAGATCTATAGTTAAAGAGCGGAACATATCTGAGGTGAATCAGACTGTGAGGGATTAAAAGAATTTAAAGAAAAAAGAAAAATCACACAAAGCCGATCATGTTTGCACTCGTTAGCACTGGGGAAAAAAGAAGCAACACCAAAAAGGCAAAATTGAGGATCAGTAGTTGTAGAGATGTGGGCAGACAAGGTTGTCTGTTCTGCAGAAACGGCTAGAGATAAAACATAAAGTCATAATGTTGTACACTAGCGCAGTTTCCCTTTTTCTATTATCCTCCCACCAGCCTAACTTTATAATGTAAATGTTTTCTCTCACTACGTATCTAAGATGGCTCAAAACGTCTGAATTGCCGCCCACATCTCCATATCTATTCAGAAATTCAAATGAGTCTCAGCTGTGAAAATAATAAATAAATAAATAAGCCAATCGGAGCATTGTGGACTGTGCTGAGAGAAAAGGGACATTATCTTCCTGTACCAGAGCAGGAAAAATAGTCTGAAAAATGGCAACCACTGTAGCAAATACACAGTTACACAAATTCAATATTATTCACAGAAATGAGTCCTAAATGGAGCACATTTGTTTAATCTACATATTATTACTCTAACTAATCCAAGCACACTACCACAGCTTATGTTGCTACTGAAAAGGAACTAATGATCATCTTAGTGCAAAGGGATTAAAAGGATTAAACTGCTTCCCAATGGACAGTGACCAGAACATAACAGTATAAAACAACATAGTAAATCATGACCATTATCAGGCAGCATCTGCTACATAGTGGTATAATATAGCATTTTTTCAAAAACAGCAGTTCTGAAGTGCAACAGTGTGTTGCGCTTTTTCCTCAACTGAACTCAACCTTGCCTGTCTGTTCTTGAACTGAGGTTTGTTACAATGAGGAAAAATTTTCTCCTTAATTTTAAAGCGCTGCATCACGTTTTCTTATGGTACTCATCTTCGATTACGTGTCTACTCACAATGTGTCTGAGGTCTGCAGGCAGTTTCTGGATCTCCTCAAACTCTTTGATCTTCTCTGGGTCCAAGTCCTCTTGCAGCTCCCACGTTGCCTCCTCATATGAAAGACTGCACCACTTAACGAGGTAATGGGTCACCTCCTACAACCACATACAAGGAAAAAAAAACATGTTGTATTTGTGCCACAGGATTCTGAGAGCACCATCACACTGAGGATCTTCGGTAATAGCTACTTTCAAACCAGAAAAACACCTCTGTGGGAGGGTGTCTGTGTTTATGTGTTACCTACCTCTCCGGTCTCTGTATCTGTGGTAACAGCTACCTCCAGCACTCTGTCAACTTCTACATAGTCTGGGTTAAATAGGTCCTCATCGGGCTACAAAAAAAAAAAACAAAACAAAAAAAAAAAAAAACACAGACATAGAGGGATGAAGGGAAAAAAACAAACAAGAAAAAAAACAGTTTGATTCTAAAAAATAGTCTCACATAAGAACACCTGCAATGTAATTTGACTTTAATCATTAGCATTGTGTCACAAACGGGGCTGCATGGCCATGACAAAAACCCAGAGATGCATAGTGCCATTTCTCATTTTTGTAACTCTTCCACTGATAATTCTTCTTCTCATCTTGTACGGTGCCTATACATAGTTCTCCCCATCCATAACAACACGATACCCTCTGTTGCAGTACTTAAAACGCTCCCAGGGAACAACAGTGACTTAAAAAAAATGCACAAAAATGACTTGCCTTGACACGTTGCAATATTTGAACCCATTTGTCAAACAACTCTACTAACAGTTGTGCAACAACAACGATTTCTCTCCCATGAAGTGTGACAAGGTCGACTCCCATGAAGATGAAATTGTGCACTTAAGAACAAATGATGCTTCTGTGTCAGGGTGTTACCCCATCACATCCTGATGGAGTTAACCTGTTAACCACTGAAGCACCCTGAACACTTTGCAGTAACACAGGATGGATGTGCTGTGAACTATCAGGCAGCGTGGCCCATTCATTACATACATAAACTAATCATATAAATATGTTCATAATTATTTTGTTATGGGCAACACAGCTTTGGAAATGGTTAGCTGGATAATAGCACATGAACTTGTCTTGTCATTTAAAAGGAGAATATTAACCCTTTATCCAGTCCTGAACATCATATGAGGGTATGATGGTTAACCTTACCTCGGCGAACAGGTGTTTCATCTGGGCTTGTTTGGTCCTGAAGCGCTTGATTTTCTGGTGGATTCTGGGATCTTTCTCTAGTTCTTCCAGAGTGGCCCATTTGCAGTGTAGGTAGGAACTGAAATGACATGACAAAAAACATAGCCAGCTACTTAGCCTTTCAGCTCATGTGAGAACAGCTCAGAACAGGATGTCAAAAGGATGATCTAAAACCTGAACACTGAAAGTGGTTCAGAGGCACACGAGAAGATGATTTAAATACTCGTACAGTTTTCTATTTTTATGGGTGGATTCCCAAAACAATCGGGTGTTTGCCTGTTTGAACTGTATGAACAATTGAAAAGCAATCCATAAAGAGAACAGCCTTCACCTCATTCAACATAACCAGTGTTTTCTGCACTGCAAGTGATTAAAATATGCATTTTCAGCTAGAAGTAGTTACCTTAATTGGAATTAATCAGCAATACTGAGAAAGTGTTCCCTAATTAAAGGGAAAGGAAAGATGGCAAAACAAATTCTACTACTGCTCCTGTGGCTGCAGTTTAACATACGGGATTTAATCTATAAACCGCAACCCATAAATGGACAAATACTAGAAATGTATCTGACATGTTTAAGGCATACCATGTAGTTACTATGCAAATGCTTATATATTTGCAATTGCATTATGCATAATGGTGATTTTTTTATAAATATTACACTATTACTACATATTTCTAATTTCTGAATACATTACTCTAAATAAAGAAACAGAAAAGTTAAACATTCATACTGACTCAGTTTTGCTGCTCAAGCGATCTGATCATGTTTTATTCATCACCTCAGAGAGTAAATTACAATCTTAATTACTAATGTATATTTCTCTAGGTCTTTTCTTTATAATAAAAGGTCCCAGAGAGAGAGAGAGAAAAAAGTCTCAAGAGATCCCCAGACTGGCTGGAGAACCTGAGCCTCGGGGATAAAATTAACCGAGTGCTTGTGAGACCACGGATGCAAAGCTACAAGCAACTGTTAGAGAACAACGTGTATAAACTTCGAATTACTTCAAATAAATGTCATAAAAACTATTTACAACTTCAACAAAGGCACAACATTCCTTTCATGTAATGAATGTGAGGTTGTAAGCCGAAAGATGACGAGTAACTGACATCCCTCCAACCAGTAATTAACTTGTCAAACGACCTAATTATTGGCATTGCTGACCTTTTTGTCAATGCTAGCAGCTGTCGTGCAGTCAAAGTTATCATTTTATCAACAATGGTGACGACTGCCTAAATGTACAAGAGCCATGCCCAGTTTACACGGTCATGTACGCACTTTCATGCTCTGAAGTATGGAAGAAAATTAAGTGATGGTTTATTATGAAAGCAGTGCAGACCTAAGACTGTTTGACCACATAAGCAATTATAATCTGCCGGCTGGCTCACAGGTGCGAGTGCTACTGGAAGTGCAGTTTTAGACTATATTCGACAGAGTGGCGGTTCTAACTGTGAATACCACTATTTGTACTCTAATGTGTGTCTTTCTGTTATTTGTGTATACAGCCCTCTTGATTGTATATATTTCTCCTGTTTGCTATTTATTCCTGTCTGTTTTTTATTTAAATCCACACAGTCGTTGCAGAGCAGCCACAATTTCGTTGTACATATACAATAAAGGGCTACTCTATTCTAGTCTATAACACAAGATTTTGCTAACAGTTGATCTAACCTGACATCAAACCTGCAATGCAGCACAACATCTCTACCTGTGCCTCCTCCAACAATGATCACACAAGAGGCAAAGGAATGTTTTCACTGTTGTGCAGGAAAACATACAACAGTGAAAGTGGTCTCATCCGTGACAGCTAAAAATATCAATTTCCAGTGTATGTAACTGCATGAATAACCAATGTCAAAGAGGTACTCACAAATTTCTATATTTGACATAAAACTCCTCAATCTCCTCCGTTTGGTCCTCTGATGATGACGTCTATGGAGATACAGAAAGAGACAAAACTAATAAACGAGAAATAAGCGAGCAGCGAGAAAGAAAAAAAAAACTACATAAGCCGAGTGTGTGTGTTCATTCTCTGTCCTTCACCTCTTTCTTCACTGTTCTTACAGCCAGAATTTTCTCAATGATGTTGGCCTCATCCTCAGGTGGTTCCTGAGAGACAGAATCAGAAGATTAACTACTGAAGCTTAAGGCTGCAATGCAATGCAAAGGTTTTATTCAAACAGGCCTAACACTAAGACTCCAAAGCAACAAACCTTTGCAATCAGATAAACACCAAAAATGTATTTAAAAAAAAATTCTGATGCATTTCATTTTTAAAGCTATAATTATTAAGATATTAAATATTATAAAACCTTAATAATAACATAGATATAACAAAACTGAGAGGAAAAAGTAAGAAAGAACCAGATGACCATCTATGTGCTTACCTCAGCCTGCCATGCCAGAGCAGTGGCATTGAGTGCCGCGATGCGACCGGCTCCAAGAACTGCAATGGTCTCTCCGTCATCATCTACCACCTTAAAGTCCAAATCTTCGTTGTACTTCCTTCTTTTGACTTGTCGTCCCGAACGTCGCTTCTGCAGAAGAAGTGGCAAAAAAATGAGAGAATACGAGGAGAAAAAAGGACAGAAGAATTAAAAAGAAGGCATGAGGAAGTATATCTACATGTAAACTAAATAAAAAAGAAATGATTAAATGTTTATGCTCAGCGACTGTGTATCAGTGTTACTCTTACACAATGCAGATACTGCAGTGAATGTAGGAAAGAATGCTAAGCTAATTAAGTCAGGTTGACACTCTCTGATGTGGAAAGCTTGTCCATTTTATGTTATGCCTTCAAAAATGTCTTTCCAGTCAAAAAGAGAAGCAATCTGTAAAACTCCACCGGCCTCCTGAAGCCCATCCTATTTCTCAGTGACACGAAAACTTTTATCAACACATTGCTCTCCTGGATATTTGAAACACACCGGTGTATTGGCTAGCTCAGACTCTCTCCAGCTGCTAAAGAGTGCTGCTGGAAGACTCCAAATTAGTACCAGCAAAATAGAGAAGCATTACAGCAGCACTAGCATTGACGTTCTGTAGACCTGTCAAATACTGAATTGACTTAAGCGCTCATCTGCCTCCACCCTACCCCTAAGCCTTGTAGATCCTAGAAGAACTGCTTCTAATTGCGGACTGCATTGAATAGACAAATGTTCCTTCCTTAATGACGCAAATCTCAACACATGCATGCTTTTAACTTTTAGTGGCTCTTGTTTATTTAATGGCCTTAGACATTTAATCCTGTTTTTCATTTTGGTGGTCTGTGCACCTATTTTTGACATTCCCTGTTTTTTAATGTGCACTCTGTTCAGCTCTGGCTGTTTTAAAAGTGGTATATAACTAAAGACGACAAAAACTGCTAAGATTCCTGCCATTAAGAATGTTGCTGCTGTTCAGAAGATCATCAAATCGACCCTTTATCCTTTGTGTAGGTTTTTCTTTGTAAATACTGTGATGACAGCCTTTTGTGTTCAGCTTCTATCCAGTTTTGCTGTGCACTCACTGCATTATCCAGGGGGTCTTGGCTGTCCTCTCCACCCATGTTAATGGCTGACATTGAGGTAGTGTCATCACTCTCCACCCCCTCCTGGACAGCCAGCTCCTGGTTTCTCCTCTTCCCTTTCTTCTTCTTCTCCACCGGCGCTGCGCCAGGATCTCTGTAAGGGCAGGAATTCTGATGAGTAATTCGCCACTCTAGTAGCCTGCAGCAGCATTTTCTCACTCAGCGGCTGGAAACTCTGCTGCTCCCTGAGGATTTGTGGCGGACTGGTTGAGGAAGTTCTTTCAGCTCTTACTCTTGATGCTAATATGCTGAAGTACTGTCATTTCCTAATCACAAAAGACAACCACTGATTGATCACAGATTACAACGAAACTGCCCAACTGCTACCTGACAGCAAAATCACAGCCTGAGAAATGACAGTAAATGTGTTGTTTGCAACATTTTAATAAAGGAGTTAACGCAAAAGAGCAAAGTGTAATGTTCAATTACTTGAAATGATAGATCCACAGCTTCAAGCACTTACTAAAACTACAACGAACAAATCATTTCCTTTTGTTTTCACTTTGTCAAATCAAACTGTAGTATGATGGAAATCCGTTGTTCCCCTTTTTAAAAAATATTATCCATCAGAAATGTAATTTTGTCTCATTTCTACTTCTGTAGATTTCGCAACATTTTTTCACAACAACTGCAATAAAACAATTTCCCTTTGGGGATCCCTGAATTTTTTCTGACTCCTTTTATTAATGTATAGAATACTGCCATAAAGCTATTCATTTTAAACTAACAAGGGAAGCAACATAAATATTTTGACATTCTCGAGCAGATATTTATTGCCTGTCGAATGAGCAATCAAGCATCGTTGACACAAATAAAAAAAAAATAAAAATACAAAATAAAACTTTAAACAAAATGTTGACATGCAGTATAAGTCACCTTTTGGAAAAATTACTCAATATTTCACACTTTCTTCTGCCGCTGACTTTACAGTATAACAATCAAATGTTAATAAGTCAAAAATGCAGCTGGCACATGACCTGCTTATGGTGACTAATGATTTAGGATAATACTGGCAGGCAGAGTCCGAGGCGCAAAACAGATTCATCTCCTGCCCCGGTTAAAGACATTTTCTCTCTCTTGCACAAAAACTGTGGCAAAGTGAGCAGTAAGAAAAGACAAAAGCAGCAGATTAAGATGGATTTACAGCTGCACCACATGAGGCTTTTCAAATCTTTCTGTGGATGGTTTTATTCGAACAACACATGACGGATACCAGAGCATAACCTGGAAATGACCCCAAGCCAGAAGAGTTCACAAGGTCTTCTTTTCATTACTACAGTGGATCTTCTCTCTCTAACATTTTATCTAGTTTTCTCCTCTCTTATCTGCACTCTTCCTTTACATCATTATCCATGTAGCTTCTCATCCTTACTACCCAACTCCCCCACCCCCGCCCCTTTCATGGCACTGATCATCATCTCTTCCCTCCATTCTCTTCATAACTTTCATTGGCAGCTTCTTCTCTTCTCTTTTCCTTCTTTGTCTTTCATAACTCGGCTGCTTCCTTTCTTAACTTCACATCTGTTACCATTTCTGTCCTCCCTCATTCATTCACAGTCCATTTCTTCCAAACTATTTTAATCACAAATTTCTGCTTGCACATGTACTGCTTTTGTCTGAGAAACCTGCTCTTTCTCTGACACCATCTCCTTTCTCTCATTCGCATTACAGCATCATAACCCTGACTCAACTTGTCACAAATATGCAGTCCAGTCTACACCAATCTCTTGAGCTCCAGTCTTTCTCTTTATCCACAACCCAATACTTACTGCATGCTGCTGTGACACATCTGAGATCATCCTAGCACAAATGTAATTCACAAAGAAATCCTGTCTAAAGTCTGCCATTCTTTCTTAAAATAACCAGTAGTAGCCACCTGAAAGCTGGGTCTGAAAATGGCAAAGTGCATAGATGACAAGAACAAATAAAAGCCTGGCCGCAGACACAAGCTGAGAAAATACAATCTGGTACAGCTGCTGTTGGGTATCGTACGCATGCTAATGTTTTACAATAAAAGTTCCATTAAGAGATTAAATGGTTCCATCCACTTAAACAGTAAGGCTGTTAATATACGAAAGAGTTACAGGAAGGTCTGGTTAAGGTTAGAGTGCAGTTATTAATGTTATTTAAAATGTCGCACGGGTGCATCTTGTGATCACACTTCAGTTACTCATCAAAGTGAGTTTCTGTATTAAGAGATGAGAAATTAAGCTGATCAAACAGAATTCAGAAACAAAAGCCCAACTTTAATACAGGTGTGTTCTGCAGGTGAGTTAAATAAAAAAAAGCCTGAATACTATTTGAGGATATAAAATATGACAGTAGCAGCATTTGTGACAGATGTGTCAGTGCTCCCTCCATCTACCCTCCAATTGCTCAGCTTTTCAAAAGTGAGCTGATTAATAGAAGGGGGAATAGCAATGACAGTAAAGGAAGAACAGCTAAGGTTGTCAACTTCAATTAAACAGTCTGTTATTAAGGTATATGCATCTGTATCATATTTACACATCCTCCTGTGCTTATAAGAGGTTTGTGAGATGAGATGTGAATAGCATCTCTGAAGTGATGGCGTGGCTGATAAAGAGAAACATTTTATCAGCTTGCATGGACGTGTTTGTTTGGCAGGGATAGCTCAGTAGGTAAAGTGGTGGCCCCATGATCAGAAGGTCGGGGGTTCGACTCCACTGAACGGTTACCCCGAGGTACCCCTGAGCAAGGTACCGTCCCTACACACTGCTCCCCGGGCGCTGTTGTGGCTGCCCACTGCTTCACTGGGTGAATGGGTTAAATGCAGAGGAGCAATTTCCCTATGGGGACTAACACATACACACACACACATGTTCTTCACAATAAAATTAAGATTCAAACACATTTCCAAAGTTAATTAGTTTTCAAAAATTCACAAATTCCAGAAATCACCAGCTTGACTTGAGTGGTTTATTTTGCGAAGGTCAAAATCTTACTATGCATTCATGATGTCTTGGGTCTCTCTTTAGTATTTCTCCTTAATGTAGCCTCAAAGTGAAATATTTGTAACCAATGAACTGCATTATTTGTTGCACACGACAGGTTTGCTGCCGACTTCCTCGCTTTACCCCATTATTGTGCACTTCAAGGGGTTTTCTAGTGCGGCCTCTTTTCTCTACCTTCTTTCCCTATAGCAATATTCTCCTTGTAAATTCTTCTCTCCACCCATGAATTGTTAGCCCGTCAGGAAGTCTTACCTGGGTTTTCGACCCCTCTGTTTTGGCGCTGACGGGACTGGCGTCTTGCTGTTCGCCTGACCGTGGTTCTTACCATGGCTGTGGGCGGCCTGGGTGCCATGTGCCCCCCCTGGGACTTTTGTGTGGACTCCTTGGGTAGGACGAGCTGAAGAGGATTTGGAAATTTGTGAGTTAATGCAAGCTCTTGTACAGGACAAGCGGCGGTGGTCACACTTCCATGATAACTTTAGTCATTCTTAAACTGAAGCTGATTTTTCTTTTTCTTTTTTCCCACAGCTCTTTTGATGCACATGTATTAATATTAGTTTGCTAGGGCCGTGGTATGGCAACGCCCTGCATTCTTGAACACTGTACTTGGCTGGTAAGCAGGCTTACATTTACTAAATATCACTAAACAGAAGTACCAGGAATATTGACATTTTGACCTGATGGTGCAGCTAAGTGATTAAGGGGTCAGTACGTTCTTTTAATTCATCATAGGCAGAGCATGAAAATATTAATATCTTGGCTAAATTTTATACCAACTCAATAATTTTCAGGACTTAACACCAAACCCCACAAACATGATCCAAAAGGAAGAGTCTGCATGCTGATGTAAATAATCTTGACCTAGGCAGAATGTTCTTATTAACCAAGAATGTCAACATCACCGTGAATATTCACCCACGGGGAAACATGTGGGGGTTTTTCTTGTGTTGTTTGTTTTGTTGTTGTTGTTTGGTCGCAAACAACAACAGCATTGAGAGTACACACTGTCCCCAACAGTGGACTGTCAGCAGCACTGACAAAGAACGCAAAATGCAGCTTGTAGTTGTTTCAATAATACATATAAATTCTATTATCCTACTTTCAGTGTCATCTAAGTCTATTGCTGGGTTTGGCATCATCAAACATGCACTGATATAATTCTTGCAGAAAATCTTTTTCTGTTCTTCAGCTATTGAAAGAATGCTAATACACCCACCCACACACGTGCAAACACATAACCATGCGTACTCGGTCTTAATTAAATCCAACAATCGCATTATAATAACCTCTATTTATGCTGACATGTCTGATCATGATTTAAGGACATTTACGAACAGGACAGGCATCATCCTTGCCTGCCAATTAGTCCCGAACTGTTCGAGCTCAAACGCCTGTTGTCATCACATTTTTAAGGTTTTGTTCTTTGGTTGTTGACAAAACACAGAACGAGACACTCATTCACACAGACTTCAAAGCAGCAGAGGTTAGCAGACAGCAAACACTGCCACCATCACATAAGTAAAGCAGCCTGGGTGCATTTTTTTTAATTAAAGTTACTACTGGTACCATCATTAGACATTAAGAAGCTGTCAACGGACACAGCCTTGAAAAACGGCATGTGGCACATCAGAATAAACACTTTTTGCAGATGGAATAAATTAATAAGATATGAAGAAGTAGCTTAACCTAAAAGTATTTCTGGTACCAATTAACAAGGGCAATAATATTTAATTGCCTAGTAAACTAATCATGCACATCCCTACTGTAGGTAAAGCAAACTACACTATTAAAAACACAATCCAAAACTTCTTGCTGCCACTGCCACACAAACAAAAACACTTGACACTCTTCAAACCTTGATTGGAGGGTACAGGAGGTAGGACTTTGACCTTGGGTTTTCTTCCTCTTTTGCCAGGGACCTTGACAGGCATCTGAGCCGATCCCGGGGAAACAGCGGCACCTGACGTTTTAACCCCCGACACATTTTTCAGCACCGTCTCACTCTCTGTCCTGCCCTCCTTTCCCTTGGTCCTGCGCTCCTTACGCTCCTTTCCCTCCTTAGCCTCCTTGGGTTCCTTGCTCTTTCTCAGGGAGACCACTATCGGCTCCCTCTCCTCCCTTCGTTTCTTTGGTTTGCTGCTCTCCTTTTCCTCACACTCCACTCCTGCTTTCTCCCATTCCCTCTTGTCCTTTTTCTTTCGTTTCTTCTTCACCCTGCCTCCGCCACCTCCATCATCCTCCTCGCTCATAGAGGAGGGAGGCCGTGGGGCTCCTCCGGAGTGCTTAGCAGCGTGGACCCCGGAAGTGGTGCAGTGATTGGATGTCACCGTGCTGCCCACAGGGGTGAGGAGGCGGAGCTGGTCCTTGGTGCCCACAACCAGGTGTCCCCGTGGGATTGTGGGAGCTGTAGTTTGTGCGTTGCTGTTTTGGTCCGAGGAAGAGGAGGAGGCTGCTGCAGCGGAGGCCTGAGGTGGTGTGTGCTTCAAGAGGCCAGTGAACATCTGAAAAAGAAGAGCGTGTCATAAATACAGTTGATCGTTATACTGTTCCTTTTTAACTAATAAATTCTACTCATCTCTACTTTACTGCTTGGTTTAAATTCTTCTCATGAATACCTCCTGAGCAGACGTCTCAAAGCAAAAGTCCTCCAAAACAGCAGAGTGTTGAGTATGTAAAAATAATTATCAACCTCATGAAGACATGTGACATTAAAAAAAAATGTCAGTAGCATCAGACGTGCAGAGAACTAACACCCAACTCGCCAGTTCCCTTCAGTGCTGTGAAACTTTGCATTTTTCAGTTCGCTGTTTTGCTCTTAACAGCATACAGCTCAACTCTTTTGGTTCACTTTCAACACATAGCAAAAATAAATAAATAAATAAACAAAATAAAAATAAAACACGGCTGTTTGTTTTCTCTATTCAAATAAACATACTGAAGCCAAATAGTATGGGAAGTATTCTTCAGAGTCGGTGGAGATGAACTGAGGAGAAAATTAGACAAAGCTTCCAATAATGGTAGTTGATTAATATCGAAGAAATATCTGCCATTTGCAACAACCCTAATAAGAAAATTCTTATTTCCTGTTCCAGTTCCTGGTTTAATTCTCTCTCGATCCAAAATGCCTCCGGAACACCGAGTACTTGCTTCAAAATCATGGCCTCTCTGCACGATCAGCATACATTTCAGAAAGCCCACTGAATTTTGCACACCCAATGTCTCACACACAATCGTCTAGTGAAGGCCCTTCAGCAGGTGTCTACGTTGACATGAAACCTGAGGAAGCCAACCTTCATATACGATGCCTTCCACCTATTAAACTCTGGTCGACTTCGCGGTCTTCTCTTCCTTTGGCTTTGATTCACCAGGTGTGTCACAGCAAACTAAAACTAAACTTAACATCTTATTAATTGTTCATTCGTTTTTAGTTAAAATGGACAGACAATCCCCTACTTTCCTGTCCTCTCTTTACTGCATTTATCAAATAAAGCTGAAAAAGGCCACACACACACACACACACACACACACACACACAAAAAGTGGCTACTTTTAAACATGTGTTTTTTTATTTGTATGTTAAATCGGAAAATGAGTAAAGTTGTAAGTAGTGGATAGTGATACATTCAGCAATGTCCCTAATTTTGGAATATATCAAACCATGCGATGTTGCGAGGACATTGTGACACCACATATTCCTAAATCCTCATTTTGAAACAGTCAAAAATGCAAAGTCCATTCAACAACACTGCTCCCAACTGCTCAATCAGCACAGCACTCTTCCACTCTAACCTAACAGATCCAAACGTGAATTATTGCATCATCTTTAAGCAGTGCTGTAAATGTCAAAAGGGTCATTTCCATCATGGCTATATCTCTAACATTAATGGAGAATAGATGAAGTACGGTAGCTTCATTGTCCACCTCTGATTATGACATCAGGTTGTCATCTCATTGAAATTAGGTAGGAAGCGAAGCTCAAGTATGCTAATAAGTCTCTTGTGACTGCATAAATATTGGCAACCATAAATATTCATGACTAGTAGGTGGACCTCAAGGTCAGCATAACATGTGGGCAAATTGTACCTATCTGCTAAAGTCAAAAATGCAGATAAGATGTTCCAAAATCCGTTGGTTACTTTATATCAAATACAAAGAGATTGCAATTTCATGGGGTTAAACACAGCTTGTACTAAAGTCTGCAGTGCTTGATTGAGGCATTTCTAAGGTGTTGCATCCAGTGATGAACTCCAGTC
This sequence comes from Neolamprologus brichardi, assembly GCF_056152115.1. Lineage (NCBI taxonomy): Eukaryota > Metazoa > Chordata > Actinopteri > Cichliformes > Cichlidae > Neolamprologus > Neolamprologus brichardi. The sequence goes on from NC_142108.1 coordinate 23,668,389, forward strand.
TACAGGAATATGATGGCATATTGCTCATATTTAGCACAAAGCCAATTTCTCTATTGTATTATCACAGCCAGTTCAACAGCTTTAACAAGATGTTACTCACTCTGTGACTCTGCAGCCGAATCCAGTGCCCCCTGCAGAGTCATAACTAAACCTAACAACTGCTGTGAACCATTAGATATTCAAGGTGGTATTCAGCTAAGAAACAAATGAGAAAAAATTATCCACAAATCTTTAAAAAAAAAAGAAAAGAAAAAAAGACAAAAATTAAAGCACATTATTATGTCTTTATTAATATCAAATTACTGTTATTTACTCAGATTACTTAACAGAAAAAATTAGTGTTAGTAACTGAATGTTACGCTAGTTTAATCTTTGACTTCACAGAGATGATTATAATAAAAAAAACCATATAATTTTAAATAGGTTTTTGACCGATTTCTAAAACATTTAGGTTTTCTTGTTTTTATGACTGTTGGTCTAATAAATTTGTAGTACTTTACATCTCAAATAGTAACCTTGAAGTGGCAACTAAACCCAATATTTGCAGAAAAATGAGCCACAATGTTTTCACAAAGGCTGTAAAAAAAAATTATGTAATGCCTGCAGAGGTGATAAGTTATAAAATAATCTAGAATTATTATGTTATAGTTCCTACCTTCTGCTCCGGCGTGAAGCTGAATACTTTGCAGAGCATTAACATGGCACAGAAAATCAGAACATCTGACCATCGTGATGTAACGTTCCATCGTAGCATCAATTCCTACTTTGGGACATTTATACAAAATAGTTTGTGCTGGTGTATAAAGTATGGCAAAAATGTGTTTTGTGAAGCTATGGTGCCCTTTACTCACCAATTATCTCTGAGTCCGAATGCAGGTTTGTGATTAATTAAAGAAAAACCCTGAAGGGATTGCTGACATATCATGCACAAACTTTACCTGCCAGGATATCCAGGTATGTTATAGAGTATATATGGCAACCAGGGAGCTGTTCACCAAACATCAGTGCTATTAAAATAACACCACTCACTGCCTTATAATGACTCTCTTTTTAACTACAAAGAAATGCTGCCAGTATCAGAGGCAATGATTGGGTAGATGGCTAAGATGGAACAATAGAATAGAAAAGCCCTTTATACTCATTGTACATGTATAACAAAATACATGTGGGTAGACACAGCGGCTCTGCGTAGCTGAGGTTGTGTAAATAATGATGTAAATTCTTTAAATGTGACACTTCATGTGCACTGCTTTAATCCAGAAGAATATTGAAAAATAGCTGGTCAGTATTGTTGTTCAGGAGGAGGCAAAAGCTGGGTTAGGGATTAAAATCTGGACAGGTAGTAGCAAATTAAACTTCCAAAAACACACAGGGAAACGCTCCACCATTGTCATCATCTGTGCAATTAATTTGCAGGCATCCAGCATTGCTGTAGTCACAGCTAAATAACCGGAGACGACAAACAAGAGATAGTTGTAGCCAATGAGAATGAATGAAACGCAAAAGAAGAGGAACGTGAATAAGCAAAGGCAGAAGCAATAGCTGAGATCATCTGCAACTGAAATGTACTCATGGTAGAGTCGTTGCAGTGAGTTACACTGAAACATTAAGGCATGGAAAAACTAAATGTATTTATTTACTTATTTATTTCACTGAATTGTTTATTAATCTACACCATAAAGACTGAACATTATTCATTCCAGTGATTTATGTAGTTACTGTAACTTACATCCAGCTCTGTTTGAGTGAATTCATGTGAATCAACTAAATCCTTCATACAAAGAACACGAGACAAAATTCCATTATAGAGTTTGTTTTTGCAAGGAGTGCATTCTCCTCACATTCTTCTTCACTGGTATTTAGTCTGTCAATAATGAATGTATCCTTCATAATTAATAATAATGTGCTGCCTGATTGGAAACTGGAATTCTCCCTGCTTTGCTGCACCACAGGCAGGTCAGTGCAAAGGGTCGGCTATTAAAACTCATCCTACAACTGGCATAACGAGTCTTGCTCAAGAGAACCACAGCTAGGCAGATGTTTTCCCAGACAAAAGCTTGAAATTTAATCGGAATGTTGAAATAACCCCCAAACTACCAAAAACACCCCAAGAATCCACAGCAAAATATGCTTTTCTGGCATTGTTCTCAATCCCACTGCTGGTCAAGTATATGTGACAACCACAGTAAACTGACGACCCTGTTATAAAAACACATATAAAAACCTGTGTCTATTATTAGAATAATATCTGTAATTGTTAATAAAAATACAGCATTACATTGTGCAAGTTAATGCATCTACTTCATGCATAAGCAGGCCAGAGTCACTAGCTTAAAAAAAATAAAAACAAAAAACAACAACAACAAAAACAGATAGATAAATAATAATAATAAATAAATGTATGGGCGCAAAAAAAAAAAAAAAAAAAAAAGATCAGCCGAACTATCAATATTTTAAACTGATCAATTCTGAATGCACAGCGAGTTCAATGTGCTTTTATCTTCCATCTGAAGGTTTCAACAAGGGCATGAGAGTCAATATGCTGTGTGTGTGTGTGTGTGTGTGTGTGTGTGTGTGTGTGTGTGTGTGTGTGTGTGTGTGTGTGTGTGTGTGTCCGTGTGTGCGTGCATGCGTATCTGAGAGCAGAGTTTGACTGATTTACATCGTTGATGGAAACTTGCCTTTAAAAGACTTCCCACTGGTACAAACTATTGCACACAAGATAGAGGACTTTGTATTAATATTTTTATTTTTTGGGAAGGGGGGGGCTTGGCTGTTTGGTTTTTTTGCACGTTAATGTAACAATTTTGCATCCACATCATCATAATGAGTGGAAGGTGTACTTATTTATAAATTGCTGAAAAAGACTGCAAACACTTAGGTTTATGATGCAAGGATGTTTGGTTTCAGCTGATACAAACAGCTATTGTCACAAGTCTATTTATGTCTGTACCTGCACTCCCAGAAGTTACATTTTCACAGAGCAGTAGCTGTTGTCTATTAGCTTTCTGCAGTGTGAGTTATTCACAAAACGCATACAATATGTTAGCTCACATTACAAGATCTAATTAATCACATTTTACAGATTAATCACCATGGCTCCATGTTCAGTGAGTTAACAATGCATGTAAACACAAGGCATTTGGTTAGTTTGTTCACTAACAATACCAAGAAGTTCCTTTAGATAACATGGGTGTCCTCGTTCTTCACAGAAAGAAGCACATATACAGCAATATACTGAATATACTGCACTTGACTTAGATGTCAGTCTTGCTTACTAAAAGCATTTAAGCACCTCAAACGTTAAAGAAATAATCATGACAAGATAGATGCTTTTTAAATGTTTCCCTTTTTTTAAACATAACACCAAACGCCAATTTAGGTATTTCCTTTGCTTTTTCTGCGGTACAGAAAATGATATCAAAGTATGACTCTATTACTAGTGTGCATAGCAAACCATGGATTTAGTGCACCATTACGCCCCTATTTACTTTAGATATCAAACAGTTTTTATTACAGAAACATAATCCCCAAGACAGATGCCCTGCTGCATCTTCACTGCTTTTCATAAGTGCTAGTTTTAATCAATTAACCGGGACTCCCTGGGGAGGAACAACTAAATTTAACAAGTCAGAGCCTTTGGTTTAGAAGTTCAACATTTGAGTCATAAGAGGATTAGACCTGAAAATGCACCCAAAGCATTTGTAGTCAGGATTTACATATGGCTGAAGATGAAACAGTCCCATTACGCTCGCTTGATAGGACAATACAGCCTAATCTATTCTGTAAACAAAGTGTGCTGTGACAGAAAGCAAACCATTCAAGGGAGCAAAATAACAAAAAACACATTTTTCTAATGAATAACAACATCACATTTGTTACACTGGCATGTATACTGGTAACAGACTAGTGGGTTTTTTTTTTGGTCCAAATAAATAAAGACATTATTATTCAAGCATAGAAGAACATCATCTACCACAGCGGTCCCCAACACCCGGGCCTCGAACCGGTACCGGTCCGTGAGTCGTTTGGTACCGGGCCGCAAGAGTTGAGGCTCAGGTGTGAAATGTATGGTTTTCAGGGTTTTTTAATCGGTTTTCAGCGTTATTTTGTTAACGTTTTTATTGTTAACTCTGTTTTCCTGGGTCTTTTCACGTGTGTTATGAATAAATCTTCTTTTTTTGGTACCGGTACTACTTTTATTTTGTTGTATTTATCCGCGACACCTTAAAGGCCGGTCCGTGAAAATATTGTCGGGCATAAACCGGTCCGTGGCGCAAAAAAGGTTGGGGACCGCTGATCTACCAGGCTTGAAAAAGCACAAAATAAACAAGGTTATACATAAACTAGCAATAATTCAAAAGTTGTTTCTAAGTTGCGTATGTATAATGTATAATAAATATTTTTGCCATAAATATTAAACATAAAGATTGTATTAAGATTCAAAAGGTAAAAGTAAGAAAAAACAAAACAATTATTTTAAACACCGAACCATGGAAAGATTGGAGAAATCAAATGACATCAATTCCACTCAGCAGGGGTGAAGTGAAGACAGAATGCAGTCCTGGACTTTTCTAAGTAATGAGTGTAAAATTAATTACAGAAAATGATCAGTAATACTACAAATTTACAATCAGAGTTACAATGTTTTTAGTCACTATAAATATTTAACTACAGTGGGTATAATCTATTGAGTTAACCCCTGGCAATGGTCAAACGTGCAGTGGCACTCTAGCATTGAAACACCAGGGTTAACAAAAATATTGTTACTTTAAATTTATTGGCACACTTGACAGCGTCATTTTCTCTTCTCTTGGTTTTTTGATGCCCTGCCAGCCACAGTGTTTTTGTTTCTATACACATTTCAATAATTAAACAGATATAATGTTGAACACAAGTGCTCTATATTACTTACCCAAGTGTTACAAACACTTTCCAGTCTGACAGCAACTACTACCCGCTATTAAGGATTACACCAGGCTCTGCAGCTAAGATAACCTTTTAAGTATGTGTACATAGAGGCTATCTGTCAGTGGTAGGGAAAAGTAAAGACCAGCTATCAGAAGAACTATAACTTACCTACAGAAGGAGATCAGTACAAACAAGCCAATGAGATTAGTACTGACTAAATGATGACGCTGAACAATCATCAAAGCACTAGTTTAAAATCCAAACACAAAAAGTAAGACAAAAGAAGGCCTCACTATCTTTGAAAAAGAAGCAGCTTAAGAGGAAATCTTTGGTGTGGTGATAACAAATCAAATGTTTGCTACAGAACAACAGTTGCTACAGTTCTGCAGTTTTAATTATTTACTGCAATTAAAATCAATAATTAGGAATCATGTGTTTTTACTTGAATATAAACTTCCCATATAATAAAAGCCAAAATTCAATCTCGCCTTGCTTGTGTGCTATATCCACCAGCTGTGTTCAAGTGTTCACTACACATAAAGTCCTATGGACAGCATGCCCTGCCATATGTGGCACTGCTGTTTGTGTGCTCTGTCCATATGTAAGTAATTGGAAAGACTGTAGATTGCCCATATGTTTCTGCACCAATGTCACTAACACAAGCTGTACCACATTTTTGCACTTGGCAAAGGAAACGATTGTGTTCTGAAAATGAGCCAGCGCAGGCTCATTATTGTGATTATGTTAAATTTTGAATCAGAAAGGTGCCGTTCTGAATGCAGCTGATGAAAATGTAGCCTGACATACTTCAGGGGGCTAATAGCAACAAGACAGACTTTTCAAAGCATTGATTCCCCCAACACACCTACGTACACATTTGATGGAGGCTTGTCAGAGGAAAGATGGTGTGGTTCCTATGACAGCAAAGCAGAGGGAGCGGTAAAGGGTTTAAAACTGGCTGTAGCCCTTTCTGACGCTCTTGACTGTATTTAGAAAGTGGAGAAAATGGGCACATGGTCTGCAGAGAAATAACCTCGCCCGGTCATGTGAATGTGGAATGACCGAGTGACATTCGCACATGTTTGCGTCTGCATCCAAATCCTCGTTGAACGGATATTTCTGCCTGAAAAAAAAAATGCATGGTGTATGCAATACACAAAGCAGGTGCGTTTGTTTTCATAACTGCAGTTTTTATGCAGTGAGGATTGAGTTTGACTAGCCTTGTTTCGTGATGTCAATGCAGATGTGCTTGCTGCTTCTCACACAGGTATGAGGAATCATCCCAATGAATCACACACACACACACACACACACACACACACGAGCTGAGCGGCCTAGTCGCCAGTGGGTTTGAGGAGGGGGTATCAGGGCCGTTGCCATGGAAACTGGCTCTCTTTGCCAAAGCTGCTGGGAGAGGGGAGGTGAACGTAAACACGTGGTCACCATGGTAACTCTTTCGTTGCTGTCTGTATGTCTGTACAGACTGACTGCCTCTCTGAATCTGACGTCAGCTCATACATCAGAAGCTTTTTCTCTTTCTTTTGGTCATTCAGTCTTTAGCCATTTTAATTTCATTCTTACTTTGTCAGCCGATATATCTGCATGTGTAACTGCTTAGAGAGCAGGGAATTCCAAGAAAGCTATTGTTTTTCGAAGATTTAATAGGATAGATTTGTGTCACATATTTTTTATTTTTATTATCCAGGTTGCACAATTTTATATGCTGAGCTGAGTTTCTACTCAATGTTTCACAGAAATCAGAGCAAGTCTTGAGTTGTTTATATAAAGTGAGGCAATAGTTTAGGCAGCAAAGCTGAAAATAACAATTATTTATTTGATAGTTTTCTTGATTCATCAATTGTTCATGTTTTAAGAAAAAGTATTTGTCATGTGTGCATGTCTCACTAGCACTGTAAAAAGTAGTTAATTAAAAGTAGAACTAATAAAGCTGTAAAGCAAATTGTTGTTAGCTGGAAATTGAGTTAATTCAATTGATGATTCAGCAAAGCAACTGTTTAAATAACTATTTCATTGATATGAAATGTTTTATTTTCAAATCCTTTCATGTTGTCAGGAAAGGTGTTATGCATCAGTAGATAAAGACTTCTTTTATTACCTATTTTTATTAAAATTACCAGCTAGGTTGGCTAATCAGTTCCTTATTTAGTGTCTAGTGATGAATGGAAGACATCAGCTGGTTAGAGTTTTCTGCAGCTCTGACAGGTAAGGCCACCAGAGAAGAAACAGCAAAGACAAACTGGGTTAGATGAAATTAAATTTCAGTTTGTGTTCCACTGTCAACACAAAGGTAAAATACCAAACTCTGGTGCATTACACCATCCGTTTGTGAGAGTTTTGCCTACAGGCTGTGGTTCTCGTCTTAAAGAACAGACCACGCCTAACAAAAAACCACACAGTAAAGTCAACTTTTCCACCGCTGCAGAGAGAAGAAAACTGTAGGTGTGATCAGCAAAGGTCAAGAGGCAAAGAAACAAGAGTAGGCTTCCCTACATGACATGAGTGGCAAAGTAATATATCTAAGTCCCAGGGTGAGATACCCTGGAGTGAAAAATATGAAGTAACCCTCGGCTAAGGTCAACTGATAGCCATTTTTGCTTAAAAGTGCAAACGGGTGTTAACATCAAAAGCTTCAACAAGCAAGAGAGGAAACTGGAGAATTTTAACTTTTTCCACAACGTAAATTGTCTGCATGAGTATTTTCCAATGCAGGCATGTAATACTATCAGTATCACAAGCCAACTATCAGCCTGCATATTGATAAATATTAGTGTAGGTTTTATTGTTAAAATAATTAACAATAAAAACAGAAATTCCTGTAATATGAACAAAAGAATATGACTAAACTGATGGTTTCTGTGTTGCTGCAATGATCTGTGTGGCACTGTCACCGCTCATGTCTTTGGGAGCTGTCGACGCAAAAAGACTACCTACCACTCATGTGCCAGTAAACTGGATGACAGTTTTGTGCACTACAGCATGTCGTTTGTATTGAGTCCCACACGTGTTAAGCAGTTTCACATACATTTCTGTCTTTTCATGATTTCCACTGAATAAGATGGACAGCTTTTCCTTTTTTTTTTCTATTAAATTGTATTTTGTAGTGTGTGGAACCGATCGGTGTACACAAACCCACATTTGGAGAATGGATAGCCATGTATGCAAGTCTGTCTTTCAGAGCACAGCCACAGGATGTCTCCAACTTATTTTAATTGGTGAAAAAAAAATTATGTCCTAAAAGTAACGCCCTGCAGTAGAACTACTTCCTCCAGCTGTTCTGCTTTAGCGACCTCAACAGGTCTGCTGTGATGAGGACTGGTTACACAAACACGATATTACCAGGTCTTTTGGTTAATGGATGGCTTATGCATTTCAGTATATGAAAGTATACTGGAAAACAAATTACCAGAAAGAAGAAACAACATAATTTCAAATGATAATATTTATAATATTTATTAGGGCTGGGCCATATCATATGTTCACGGTAATACCGGTATAATGTTGGGCAACGATAAGAAAATGAAATATGGCGATAGAATATGGGTAAAACGCACATGCGCAGTGCCTTTGTTTCCATACGCACACGGCGGAAAAAGCATGGCGGCGACGGAGAATGAGAAGGGCGAAAGCGGATCGCTGAATGAAACAGATGAACCAGAATTGGTTTGTAAAAATGTTGCAACTTCAGTGGTGTGGAGCTGGTTTAGCTTTCGTCCGTCAGATACACAACAAAGCACTATCTTTGGTAAAGCATGCTAGCGGACTGTCGTTATTACCGTGTTACCACACCGCTTGATGGATTGTCGGAGCATTACGGCTATCGTAGGCAGGAGCCTCGCGGAGTGATACGTACTGTGTTTAATATTTATGGTACTTTTTGCTCATATCGCCCTCCTCTAATATTTATTTTAATTTAATTTATTTTAACTTTTTATTTGAATCCGGGGGGGGGAATCTATCTAAAAAACTCTTTTGACAACTTTAAATAGATTTCAGTCTAGAGATAAGAAGCTCTAAAAACATCAGTCTGGATTCTGCTTGGCTTGATTGGACCTTAACAAGCTTTACAGGGCTGACCGGCACAAGTGAAGAGTTATTACTTATTTGTGTCTCCACAAGAGCAGTGGATTTTTATCCTGCGCCCAGTGGGTTTTATTCCACAGATTGATTGAATCTGGGATGCAAAATGTAAAAAAAAAAAAAAGAAGAAAAAAAATGGTACCAACTTAAAGGGAGTGCTTTGCGGAGTAGAAACCCAACAACAAACACAGAGTCAAAGGTGCGGGATTGAGCAGCCACTAAGCTAGACAAAATGCTTAAACTGAGATAATATTTTATCCTAGTTTGAAAAAAACCTGGAAGTTTAGTGTGGGGCTCATCTGGTCTGGTATTTCTTGGGGGTAATAATTAAAAACAGCAGTTATTCATTTTTAAGGTCTGACAGGAACATAACGTGTTTATTTCCACATCTCAGAATCAGCTTTTTTCAATTTACACGTGGAAGAAATAATAAAGTTTTTCAAATCTGTGCGCAATGTGTGAAAAGATGAAGGACGCGGGCAGAACTAGGCCCCTCACTGCAGAATGAGCAACACAAAGGAATTACCACTCATCAAGTAGGCCACATTTGCATGTTGCCACAAACTTCACCTGAAACAACGACCATATCACAAAGCAAGCACATCTCTATTAACTAAACTACACCCAATAAACAATGATCAGTAGATCACAAGTTTCCTGTGCAGAGCATACTCGTTACTTCACTGAAACTACATGTACACAAGGAAGACAGTTGCATTATTTTGAAAAGTCATTAAATTTAAAGCTAATGTGTCTGCCTTGAAATTATAATGACCTAAAAATCCTACAAATCAGTGATAGCCATCTTAAGTGATCACTCTGCAGCAAATGTTATTTTCAAATAGCTCCTTCCACAAATACAGACCACATAGTGTTTACAGATGCACATTAGTATCTATATAGTATTTCACTCCTCATACACCTCATACACTGTGTGAATGTGCGTAAGAACAGAAAGCATTAAACCTTTATCAGATTAACCATAATAGTGTTGTGCTGCAAACACACAAATTTGCAAATCTGTAAGTGCAGCATAGGAAACAAGGTTCGGTGGAGTGATTTGCAAAGCAGCTAAGAGATGTGCAGCAACTGCAGGTAGGTTAACGCAAATTCATGGCCTGCATGAAAGCTGAGCTCAATTACCCAAGTTTCTCTGAAACAATGTGTATGAATTACATTCGATGACAGGAAAGTCAACCTGCCACTAAGCAAAAACCTTATAATCATATAAAAAATAACTGTTTAAAGCTGTTAAAAACTGTTCTTACACTTGGGCAAAACTTTGTTTTAAATCAAATTGTTATAACAGGCAAACTGTTAGTTACACAAGTGAGAGTTCTCAGTTTAATAAAGACTGGGGTAAAAGAGGAAAGATTTTTTATAATCAGTTGAATTAAAACACAAGATCCAAGATTCAAGTTAAGATCCAACTTCTTTTGTCTTCTGTGTACTTCATTATTCATTTGTTTAATAAAATCCCTTGTTAGATCAAAACTGAATAAATAGATGCAGGGAAACGCAAAGCATCATGTGAGGATTAGACCTGTAACACTTTCTCATCAGGTTTGAGGCTCAGAAGAATCAGGAGCTTTGTTTACATGTCACTCACACCTCTAACCTCAGATGATCTGAGGCATGTAATCACTGAAAATACTTCCACGCTCAGCTCGCTCCATGTTCATTCCCTGTGCCTCTTCATATAGAAAAAAAGCTCAGACACAGTTATGGGTAACCTAGAAGCTAAAATTAGCTGCTAAGCTAACCCAGGATCATTAATGACCTGAGCTGCTGCCATCCATCTTCACAACAACATAGCAACAGTAGCCCTCCCCCCGACGCACACGGGTACACACACGCACACAGCATCATGGCATCGTGTCATGGTTGAATGTGCTTACATGACTGACTACACAGGCGTGCACGCAGACATTAACTGTCTTACTCACTCCCACACTGGCACTCCATGGCTCAATGTACTTACATGACTGACTACATGGACATACATGACTTACAACAGCCCGTTTTAGACACACACCACCACACACTCATTCGCACACGTGCGTGCACACACACACACACACACACACACACACACACACACACACACACGCATCTTCACGGTTCAATGTGCTTACAAGGATGACTACATGCGTAAAAAATGCAAGTTTTTTCTCTGTACACACCGTCTCCCACTGTCCTCACACAAACACACACACAGCCTCCAGTGACGTGCTGCAGTGTAGCAGCCTCTGCCTGTCCAGTAAAACCAACCAAACACAACTGAGGGAGGCTGCAATCACACGGCCTATGAATCAATAATACTGCCCCGCAAACAAGCAAAACACACACACACACACACACACACACACGCGCACATCTATCTCTCTGTCACGAATATAGACCACGGGTACTGCAGTCTCATCAATGCTCCTGCTTCCTTTCAAAGATGGAACAGTAGGCAAAACTGGTAAATGTGACAAACACTCAGGCTAGGCTAAGCGCTCTTTCACCACTGCTCATCTTCGTGAAAGGTTCGACATACAGTGGGGCAAAAAAGTATTTAGTCAGCCACCGATTGTGCAAGTTCCCCCACTTAAAATGATGACAGAGGTCAGTAATTTGCACCAGATGTACACTTCAACTGTGAGAGACAGAATGTGAAAAAAAAATCCATGAATTCACATGGTAGGATTTGTAAAGAATTTATTCGTAAATCAGGGTGGAAAATAAGTATTTGGTCACCTCAAACAAGGAAAATCCCTGGCTCTCACAGACCTGTAACGTCTTCTGTAAGAAGCTTTTCTGTCCCCCACTCGTTACCTGTATGAATGGCACCTGTTTGACCTCATCATCTGTATAAAAGACACCTGTCCACAGCCTCAACCAGTCAGACTCCAAACTCCGCCATGGCCAAGACCAAAGAGCTTTCAAAGGACACCAGGAAAAGAATTGTAGACCTGCACCAGACTGGGAAGAGTGAATCTACAATAGGCAAGCAGCTTGGTGTGAAAAAATCAACTGTGGGAGCAATCATCAGAAAATGGAAGACATACAAGACCACTGATAATCTCCCTCGATCTGGGGCTCCACGCAAGATCTCATCCCGTGGGGTCAAAATGATCATGAGAACGGTGAGCAAAGATCCCAGAACCACACGGGGGGACCTGGTGAATGACCTGCAGAGAGCTGGGACCAAAGTAACAAAGGTCACCATCAGTAACACACTACAACGGCAGGGAATCAAATCCCGCAGTGCCAGACGTGTTCTGCTGCTGAAGCCAGTGCATGTCCAGGCCCGTCTGAAGTTTGCCAGAGAGCACATGGATGATACAGCAGAGGATTGGGAGAATGTCATGTGGTCAGATGAAACCAAAGTAGAACTTTTTGGTATAAACTCAACTCGTCGTGTTTGGAGGAAGAAGAATACTGAGTTGCATCCCAAGAACACCATACCTACTGTGAAGCATGGGGGTGGAAACATCATGCTATGGGGCTGTTTTTCTGCCAAGGGGACAGGACGACTGATCCGTGTTAAGGACAGAATGAATGGGGCCAAGTATCGTGAGATTTTGAGCCAAAACCTCCTTCCATCAGTGAGAACTTTGAAGATGAAACGAGGCTGGGTCTTCCAACATGACAATGATCCAAAACACACCGCCCGGGCAACAAAGGAGTGGCTCCGTAAGAAGCATTTGAAAGTCCTGGAGTGGCCTAGCCAGTCTCCAGACCTCAACCCCATAGAAAATCTGTGGCGGGAGTTGAAAGTCTGTGTTGCTCGGCGACAGCCCCAAAACATCACTGCTCTTGAGAAGATCTGCATGGAGGAATGGGCCAAAATACCAGCTACTGTGTGTGCAAACCTGGTAAAGACCTATAGTAAACGTTTGACCTCTGTTATTGCCAACAAAGGTTATGTTACAAAGTATTGAGTTGTATTTTTGTTATTGACCAAATACTTATTTTCCACCCTGATTTACGAATAAATTCTTTACAAATCCTACCATGTGAATTCATGGATTTTTTTTTCACATTCTGTCTCTCACAGTTGAAGTGTACCTCTGGTGCAAATTACTGACCTCTGTCATCATTTTAAGTGGGGGAACTTGCACAATCGGTGGCTGACTAAATACTTTTTTGCCCCACTGTATGAACAATGTGGAAAAAGTTTTGGCAGTAAAATTAAAGATGCCTTTAAAAACAACGTGGAGATCAGGGTTCCGTCAACTCCTTGTTGACGTCATGATGCAGGTTAAACATAGCAACTATTCTAAGCATTGACTGCATCTAAAATGTTCGCACAGTATTGTTCAATAGTAGTTCAAAAATTATTTCAATCGTTCTCCAGCTCAGTCCATGCTAAACCGCTAGCCCCACCCATTCCTATCTTGTTTCCCCACCAGCTGGATGACCAGGTCGCAGTTGCAGCAATGCTGAATACCGTTAACTTGCCTCTCATCCCCAGAGACACTTCAAGTCCACTGTCGCAGATTGCAGCTGGTGACAGTAATGCCGGTGCAAGCTGCTGGGCCACTCTGACCTGAACCTACAGCAGGTGAAAACCTGTTCATGTGCTTCTGCAGAGCTAATCAAGGATACACAGCTGTGGAATTAAAGTCCATCTTAGATATGAGACCCAGTAGAGGGGGAGTTGACTATTACTTTGCCATTCATTTTCAAAAAACATATAGTGTTGTTTAAGTCAGTATGGTTTCATGTACAAACCTCACTGCACTATCACAAAAATCTGTGGGAAAACATGAATTTAGACTATCAGCACAGCACTGATACTATATTTCAAAAAGCGATATAATCAATAACACTGATCGATATATAATGCTAAAGATTCTAACAATGAAGATACTCGATCGAAATACAATTATTTTTACTAAAACGTGGACATGTAATTGGTTTGAAGAACTGGTTACAGGTGTATCCAGCTGCATTAAGATGAATATGGCTTCTGTCCACTGTTCGCATGCCCTTGAACTTAAAACTATACTAAAAGATTTTTGACTAATTTAACTTTGTAGTCTGGTGATGCCAGAGTGTGTAACTACACATCCCGTTTTAGGTTCAGTAGCATTTTGGTCTTCCTTACACACCCTAATGGAGTTTTAAGGCACTTGATTATATAAACTCTACCCACGCAGATTTTTTTTCTACATAGAAAACTTTATGCTTTAGCACATAAATGTATTTTATCTTTACACTTCTAAATAGGGAGAAATTCTAAATAACATCCATGTAAATAACTTCTATCAGCTAAAGTAATACAGGTTTGATGCCTTTACTATATCGAACGCAATAATGTTTATGTGTTTAGTTAGACCCCAAAGGTCTGATCTGAACCATGAAAAACTGTCATGTGTACAGTTTCTGTGAGAGTAGAAAAATGTGCTTTCAGCAAATGAAGAAACTTAGAAAAAGAATAAAGAAAGGAGACTCCACCAAAAAGCTAAAGGAAGGGAACTCCAGCTTAAAGGACAGCCACATTCTTGTTACTCCCTATAAAACTAAATAAATAAATAAAGATGGCAGGAGGATGGAGGGCTGCAGATGGATCTTTCAGCTGCTTGGGAAAGTAGAAAAATGATCAAAGTGACTGAATCTAGGCCTCACAGACAGAAAAGAATTCAGTCCTTTCTTTGCTTTACCTTGAAGTGCAGATATCACGGTTTCATACACTTGCTGATTCATGGATTGTGATGGTGAAAGAAAGAAAAAGAAAAAAGAAAAATCTTCAAAAGCTTCAGCATACAGAATAGTTCTCTTTAAATACACTTGTCAGATACAGAGGAACTAAAGCTGGAATGGTGCCATCACAAATACAAATTTTCTGTCCATTTATAGCAATGCATAGATTGATTCATACTGAAAGTAACCAGTTAAAGGAAGTTAAACATGCTTCATGCTGTTTTGTACTGCTTTTTAATTACTTCAGCTGGGGGCAGATTTTCTTCATTAAATCTAGCATTTGAGCTCTCTGCAAATTCTAAAAGCTAAAAAAAAAAAAAAGTAATTTTCCTAAAATGTGATAACTAAAAATGAAAATAGCTACAAAAGATGAATATAAATCAAACATTATTCTGGATAAACAACGTCCAGCATTATTTTAAACAGGGAAGATTTCCCAAACTATCCAGCATTACACCATCACCATAGAACTATCTGTCATGTCAATTAAACCCCTAACTGTTGCAAATACCCAGAAAATGACAAATTAAGTACAGTTAGCGCCATAGGATTTTGGACAATGAAACATTTATTGTAGCTTTACACTACCACAGTTATTTTAAAGCAAACTATCAATGTGTGACTGAGGTGTAGACTTTCAGCTTTAATGCCAGTTGTTTCACAATAATATTACATTAAGTGCTTTAGAATTACAGCCACACACAGTCCTCCATTTTTAATACTTAGATGAAAATATCTTGCAGTCAGCGATTTCCTAAAATCTAAAATGGTTTGGCTTTTTCAGTATGCTTTGGGTCATTACCCATTTGCTCTGTGAAGCACTGTTCAATCAGTTTGGCAGCATTTGGCTGAATCTGAGCAGAGTGTATAGTTTTTTAAATTACTATATATGTGCTACAGGGAGGTTTATATCTTTATTAGGTATGTGTGTTTTTCGAAGGGATGCAAATTCTATCATTTTTTCTGTAAAGCAAATTTACCTTGCCTATGGGTATAAATAAAGTTACCTTGAACCTTGTAAACTTCAAAATTCATACTGCTACCTCTATCAGCAGTCACATGAGAATTCTGGTTACAATACAATAGTATTCTCCATACTTTTCCCATCATTCTGATGCAAGTTCATCTTAATCTTTGTTCAGAGTTATTTCCAGAACTGGACAGCAGTTTTTAGATTATATGGTCTTCTTGCTGCTGAGTGTAACCAGTGATTTGCCGCTTGTCGTAAACCCTCTGTGTTTACATTCATGAAAGCGCCTCTTGATTTTAGACCTTGTCAAAGAAATGCCTACCTTGTCATGAGTGTTCTTGGCAGATGTTGTGAAAGAAGTTTTACTTAACCAAGGAAAAAATTTGTGCGATCATCCACTTTTGTTATCTTCAGTGGTCTAGGTCTAGGCTGCTGGGGGAGTCCCATGATGCAGTGAGTGCTTTTTCTTCAGTCAACTTTTTCACTCACTGTGTTTATACACCTCTCTGCATTGAATTATGAGCTATTATTAATCTCTGGCTCTCTTCAACACCTTGTCTTTGTCCTGTCTTCATCCACTTACCCCCAACCAGTCGCAGCAGATGACCACCCCTCCCTGAGCCTGGTTCTGCTGGAGGTTTCTTCCTGTTAAAAAGGGAGTTTATCTTTTCCACTGTCGCCAAAGCCTGCTTGTGTTTTCTCTGGGGGTTTTTTTTGTATTATTGTAGGGTCTTTACCTTACCTTACAGTAAAGTGCCTTACTGCTGTTGTGATTTGACAGTATATTAAAAAAAACTGAATTGGTCTACGAGGCCGATTTGTTGTTCCTGTGATGGTGAGTGACTTGTTTTTAAGTACGTACAACATTGTTGATTTGGCCAATCCTCAAGTTTTTTGGTTTTTTTTAAATCTGTCTGATCGGTAGTTCAAGTCCCAAGACTAATGATGGCATCCTCCAACTACATCAACATCTCTTTGACCTAATGCTGAGAATTTAAACAAATAGCTACCAAAAGCAAGTCAGCACTTGGAATCAATTAGTTTGTTATGGAATAATGAAGGAATAGGCTTCACTTGCCGATGAAACAACTCTCCCATCTTTCCAACTTTTGGCCCCCTGAAAATGGGAGACTATGTATAAAAAGGGCTGGAATTTCTAAACAGATTATGCAATACTTTTGTCAACCCCTTGAATTAAATCTGAAAGTGCGCACTTTAACCAGTCTAGACTGTTTAAAATCTATCTATTAAAATCTACAATGAAAGACACGGGGTTATGGTCCAAAAATCTACGGACCAAACTGTAGTTACACAGGATTTAGTAGCTGGCAAAACAGTCACCTCAAATGAGACATAAACACACAGAGTATTTTTTGTTGTTAAGAGAATTGTTACCAGCTGGACGAATCTGTTTTTAAAGACTTCAAAACATAAATTCGGGACTCCTACCATCTGTCCTGCTCCTACAAGCGATCTCTACCCACTACACAAAAAGATTTCCCTGCTATCTCTTTTTGAACAATCAACATTGTCTCACTTTTGTTATCATTTTTCCAACATCTTGCAGCAGCCTTGTACAAACATTTCCACACAGACATTAGTTTCCTCCACATCACCGTGCCGTGATGACATTATCACTGTGGTTTCAAGATGTGGCAGGGAGATAACCAGACAAGTTGATGGCCACTTGAAAGATGCCAGACACACCATCACTGCGACAGTGAAAATCTCATCACTTTTCTCATGTAAGCAAACTGATGTAAGCCTTAAGTAAGATTGCACACTGCCTAAAACAGAAACTAAATTATTTAAGGATGAAGCTCTTTCCCTTTCATACCAATTCTACTGCTGACATGTTTTGTTATCTTAACCGTGATTTAGTGTGCCAGTGTAGACAAGGAATTATTTGGCTGCACCCAAACATTCCCAAACAATATTACAGACCAAGCACAGATACTGTAACTTCACTTTACCTGATACTGATAAAGGCCCTCAGCCTTTTCATACCACTACAAATGATTATACATAAGTCAAATAAACAGACTAATTAACACAGCCACTGCACCACAACAACACCTGAATCAGAGAGTAAAAAGAGAAAACTTCTGTATCTCTGGAGTTAGCAGATAAGATGACCTTAAACTAGCTTAACCAAGACAAATCTGAGTTAACAAAGCTGTACTGTGTCCTGTGTGAGAGGACTCAGGTTGAGGACACAGTGTTAGAACACAAAATATGGTTATTTCCACAAGTTTCACTCAACACAAAATAATTTGGCACGGTATTATACTAGATTACCATACCAGGTAGAACAATTTCCACCAGAATGAATACATCAGAATTATTTGTACAGAAATGCATTTCTGGAAAGATGTTCAAGAAGAGCTTAAACAGATTTTAGATTAACTGCTCTATATATTAGGCATACATTCAATATAAGAGATGGAAAACTGATATAGCTGTTAAGAACTCTGCTCTTATTTTTTGTTTTAATAGCTTCTTGGATGAAACCAAAACTTCCTAGTAAAATACACTGGAGATATTGGCTAAAGGATAACCTTAATATGGAAAAAAGAAAGTCCTGCAAGACTACAGCTCAAAACAGATTTGTCAGGAAATAGTTAAGTGACACAAGAAATACAGGTCTTCAGCTATCTTCTGTATTTTTTTCCTCTTTGATTTCTTCTTATTGTTGTTTTTGTTTCTTTTCACGCAGGACTAAACTGGAAAAAAATTGTATCTGAAATTTTTTGTTATTTGTAAGACAGAAATGTTAGAACTGTGGAATTTTTGTGTTTATGTATTAATGTATAGATATATGCACATATTCTAATTTGTGCAGCATTATATGAATAAACATTAATGAAAAAAGTAAGGTTGGTTTTTTTGTTTGTTTTTTTAAGAGTCATTATCATAAAACTGTGTTACTTTCACATCCAAGCCAGTAGTGACTCACCAACCAGTGAAAGAAGACTGCTGCTGGCCGAAGTTTACCATCAATAGCAAGCTCATTTTGGCAGGAGAAAACAAGAAACGCTGGTGCATTCAAAATGAAAGATTGTTTACACAGTCAAAAACAATGAAAAAAGTCACCTTGAAGTTTCGGCATAAACTGCTTGAGGAATTTTCCTTACTTCACAAAAATGATTTTGAAAAAAAAAATATTTGTATTTTTTTCCTCAGTAATCATTATGTTTAACATTCTGTATGCCTGTAAAAATAAACATTTTCCATTAAATGAATTTCTTGCAAAAAAAAAAAAAAGCCAAAACTTATATGGAAGAATCTCCATAGATGTCAGTGTCACCAAGTCTCTATGCATTACAGCCACACTGAACTTAGGGAAAGTCTCTTCATGCTCACACACTGCCACCCTCAGAGCTGGAAATTTGACAGTACAAGTGCAAAGTTTGTCAGGTCAGCTATATTTGTACAAATGTGCCCTTTGTTGAACAGAAAGTTCAATATATGAGACTTCAGAGGTTGTTCAGAGTTTTTACTCTCATCATTTTCCACCAGTTTTTACCTATTACCAACTTTACCTAATCCTTAAAACTGAGGAAGATAAAAGCAGCAAATAATGATCATAATGACTGAAGGATCACGTTCTGCTGTTATGACAGTGCTGGCACCCTGTTACTGCAGTATGGTAGCCTCATATGCCCAGCTGAGAGACTGCTGTGTCGCCTCTCACTAACAAAAACTCTGACTCATCACTCTGCTCAGCTTGACTCGTGAATATTACAAAGCGCAGGCCAACATCTAAAAGCACCAGAGTAATACTAAAATACAGGACATTTCTACAACCGCATGAACAAGAGGGTTTGACACAAAATGGCAAAACAAGTTTTTCAGATGACTTAATGTAGAAGATGGAGCACAGAGTACTGAAGAATACGGATTCAACCTCAAAACCTGCGCTATCAGAGACTTTTTTTATCGATACAATCAATCAGTTTCACATTAAACAGACTCATCATATAACCTCATATTGCAAGTGACTCCAGAGCGAGCAATAACACAGTCATTGTGAATCAGATCTACTGACACATAATTTCCAGGACATTAAAGACAAGTTGTTGCAATGTAGGATTCTTTTCATTTTAACTGCTATATACACTGTACTTTTTGCCATGGTGTGAACCTTTAAGTGTAATCAAATAAAAAAAGTTGTCAAAAGGATGAAGAGGAACAGTGACTAAGGTTGCCAAAGAAAAGTTCAAAACACAGCCCTCTGGCCATTGATCTTCCGATTTGAGGGCAATCTGCTCTACCTGCTCAACCAGAGCTAACAAAGGCTCTGGTAATTAATAATCTATCTATTGGAGAATTGTGAATCAGAAATGCACAAATTAACTGTTTTGTTTTCCTGCAGTGTAAAATTGTTGCTACACGTCAATGCACTCTTTACACTGGAAATAATGATCTTGCTCACTACAATGATGAACTGTAGCAAGAGAGAAGTGTTGGGGTGAGTTCAGTACTTATATTGTTCAGAGACGACAGCATTTATCCTGTCAGCATTCTGTAAACCGGCAGCCTCCAACAATGCATGTCAACAGTAACAAACTTACCCTGGGAGATGTTAAGCGAGTTAAGTGAATAAATGTCAAAGATTTACATGATGAATCTACTCAAGAGTGTTTCCAAAATGACATTTATAATCATGTTTCATCCAGTATCAAAGCAGCTGTGTATAAAGGCTTTTATGAATGGCCTACTTTTCTTGTGTACATGGATGGTAATAACACAAACCTGCTGCTTGTCCTTCTTGAGTATTTTCATCTTCTATCCCTTCACAGCATCTGTTAACAGAAAAGATCATAAATCAAATTACTTCCAAAAAAGCACACACAAAGAAAACACTGCATATTGGCTTTAATCTTACATAATTGTAATCAAAGTAGAAAGCACTAAAATCTCCCAAAGAACTACACATGTATGTGTATTTAACTCTTATACAACTGTATATAAAAAGGCACAGTAAGTAGTGAGCACACCTTTATAAGAAGAAAATCTGAGACAAATGTTTTCTTGCAGCATCCTTCCAAGTTAATTACACTTGAGTCAGTCACTGAACTACTGCCTTACTAAAGGACACTTGCTTCAGTACAACAGTAAATAGAATAAGTTCTTTAACTGACTCTTCCCTTACAGTTTAAGTTGAAAGAAAAGAAAAAAAATGTTACACCTAAAAACTATATGGACTGTATGAATTTTATGTATCGACTGCTTTGGTATTGCTTGATAAAGTGCAGTTTTATCTGAGACTAAGTTAATATTGTCTCAGTTTAAGCAGAAATTTTTACAGAGAAGCTCCATAAACTTCATGTTATACTCCACCCACACTCTCACACACACACACAGTAAGAGAAGCCCCAACAAGACAAAGGTTTGTTCTGTACATTAAAACAGTGTGCAAAGCAGGGGATGAAAATGTTTCACTGTACCTGTCTTAGTGATGACAAAACCTAATTATTTTACTAAAAGGTCAAGTAAGGTTGACAACATTTCTGTACCGTGTTGTACTTACAAGATGTTAAAGACAGAAGTGTTTAATAATTCAATAGATCACCCACAAATTAGAGCAAGGCGATATGACCAAAAATATTTATCACGATATAGATTTGAAAATTTGCGATAACAATATAACTGCGAATAATTGACACTAGACAAAATACTTTACAACTCCACAATTTTATTAGTGCAAAAAAAACCATCAATGTATTTTCACTTAAACAAGCAGCTGTTTTTGCATTAAAGTTATATAAAAATGTAACTGTACAAATGCAAATTCCTTGCTGACAGTTTAACCAAAAGGCATTTCCAGTGGAAATTGGCCGACATATCCTCAGCATAACCAAGTATAATATCCACAAAACTTAAAAAGAGGTTATACACACGCAATACGGTAATATTATGTTGAAGCACCGTACGTATCACTCCGCGAGGCGCCTGCCTAATGCCGTAATGCTCCGACAATCCATCAAGCGGTGCGGGTTCGTAGCTTAGCAAAGTCGTATTAAAACATTTGACAGATTTTCGAGCGCCGTGTACGACATAAAATCGTTTTGAAGTCAGTAAACACAACCAGAATTCAAACATAAGGCACACGGGATTATAAGGGGCACTGTCGATTTTCAGAAAAATCAAATTATTGATTTTAAGTGTGGTGTATTTTCCAAAAAACACGGTAATAACGACGGTCCGCTAGCATGCTCTACCAAAGATAGTGCTTTTTTGTGTATCTGACGGACGAAAACTAAACCAGTTCCACACCACTGAAGTTGCAGCATTTTTACAAACCAATTCTGGTTCATCCATTTCACTCAACAATCCGCTTTCGCCCTTGTCATTCTCCGTCGCTGCCGTGCCTTTTTCGCCATGTGCGTATGAAAACAAAGGCACTGCGCATGCGCGTTTTACCCATATTCTATTGCGATATTTCATTTTCTTGTCATTGCCCAACATTATACCGGTATTACCGTGAACGGTATGATATGGCCCCGCCCTACCACAAAGTATAAAATCTTGATTATTTTCTCATGATTGTCTCGTGTATTTTTATTCTTTTAACATACATGGCAGAGCACAGAGGCAAGTGTTTTAAATCTGCCTTATGTTCATTAATTGTATGGTACAATACAATATTATTATATTTAGCCAGAATAGAGTTTCGTTTGTGATTCACATTTGAAATGGCACATTTTGAATGACCTTTATTGACTGCACTCCCATAATCAGGAGTGTCAAGATAGCATATATGGCTATATGATGCATTATATGTCTGCTGTAATATTATATGACTGTGAATCACATTTTCAACAACACAGGGAACAAAAGATGATAGAAACGCTGCAGAACAGAAGTTGGAGAGTAACATTGTGTGCTCCCAGCTTTCACTGAGACTCAGAGCCTGCACTCACAAAGTGCAGAAATGATAGTATGAAGTCATTTCAGAATAACTTGAACAGATCATTTTCAGGCCACTGTGCACTACTTCTGTCTCCGTTTCTACAAACCTGTGCAGCAGCATTGCCTCGGGGGTTTGTGTATAGCAAAGAAGTGGAGGTGGACAGGACCAAAGATAATACAACTTATTCAACACCTTGCCTTTGAAAAAGCATCACTGCAACTCATTCAAAATCCCCACGAGTACACCTGCATATCTTTTGAGTAGTTTTATTTTGTTGAAAATCTGCAGTTTGTCCGTGTAGCATGTTAAACAGAAGCCTCTGTCCACTTCATTAAACACACTTGATTCTAAGGAAATACTGTGCTGGGACTGCAACATTTTATTAACAAATGGTTAACATGCTGACTGGTATCTTCATTATGAGGGCACCAAAATAATTAAAGTTCAAATAACATCATAGGCAGTAAAGGTTTGTAACCGGATACAACTGAGATATTGACTTTGCACATTAAGTCACAACAAACACAAGGATATCCATGATCACCAGTCATGATGTGTGACACAGCAAACAGGCTACCTAAAAGCTTTAATATCCAGCTGTTCTAGCATTACATGAATGGACAATGTCAACATTACCAGATAATTTTGGTATCCAATTCTCTATCTGGATGTTTCTATATCGTCATCCTTTCAACATCTATTTTCCTCATAAGTACAAGCTTGTTTGCGGCAAACCAATTCTGAGTGACTCACTCTTAGGTCTGCCTGAGCCAATGTGCTCTTTGCAATTGCAGGAACGTAAGACCCTTTTCATCATCAGAGAAAGCATAACTCATCAGTACTGTAGTCCACTTTAAAGCTGTCCTCATTTTAAAAGGACAGATTACACATACATAATAATATATGTATATCACGAGGCAGAATTTTAAATCATCTAAGTTTCTATTGCTTATGCTAGAACATCAAACCAACTGCAGCATCATAACCACCAATGTGGGGGAGGGAAAAAAACTTGCTGCATGCAACAGATAGGAAGAATAACTACAATCAACTTAACAGTAATGACAATTTAGATTTATTTAACATTTAAAGACACAAATGTTTATCTGCAAGCCTGAACGAGCTGTACACCTTAAAGCCAACCAGGACACAGTGGCTTAAAATTTGTATTCTACGCAGAACCATTAGATGTCAAAAGCAAGAGGCAATAAAAGCAAGAGGCAATAAAAACTGATCAACTAAACGCATACGTAAAATAAAAGAAGTTCAATTTTTTCCTTTTTAAATCCCTCAGGGTTCAGGAAATCAGACTGAACATCTACTGATTATATACCTCATTTTAACAGGTGCAAACTCTGCAAACAACTGCAAACAGTTGTGGGGCAACTATGAATCTGTCAGTCTTCCAATACAAATCCACAACTACATTATACAGCCCACAGTGAAATCACTAAATTATAATTAGTCAATTGGATGTCCCCGGTTGTATGACAAATCGGTCAGACAAGCTCTTACCTTACTAGCTTAAAGCCAAAAATTTTAAGTTATTATAAAAATTAGTGAACAGAATTACCCAATAAACTAAAAGGTTTAGTGTTACAGTTATACTAGAGATTGAATATGACTTAAGGCTTCACCACTATGCTAATATAGCACAAAAAAAGGAAATAAATATGAAAAAAAAAAAATGAGCCAGCTGACTAGGCAGAATTGGACTCAAATTATTGTGGGATACATGTTTTGTTTTGTTTTTTTCCACACTCTGTTGAGATTTACATTCTCCAAGTTACATTGATATTTTTCCAAGCACTCATAGACTAATACAACCTGGATGGTCTGCACCCTGCTGAAAGCCATAGTTTTAAATAGATAATTTTCAACAGCACAAACTGTAAAGGGATCCAGTTTAATGATTCAAAGTAGTGAAATGAGGCCTAACAGACACAGGCCCCAGGTACCTGTGTCTGGACACCTATCAATCAAAGCAGTCATACCCCTAATAGTAATAGTAATAATAATAATAATAATAATAATAGGAAAAGGAGGAGGAGGAGGAGGAGGAGGAAGAATTTTGACAGATGAAAATCCACATTTCATGTGGACAAATCTTAATTCTGTTTTGGTCAGCTGCTACAAAAGACAGATCTGATGCTTTCAAATTAGGGAACAACAGAAATCTGCACTGGATCCCCAGTTGCTCGTTGTGAAAAAAAGTGAAGCATGGCCTTAATGCAACTTCATTTCATTTATAGATAACATCAGAATTCTCCTCAGTTCATTCACCTCTGAGCACAACAATGATAAATGCATTTTTGCGATATGCAAACACAGTAGTAAAACCTGGTTTAAATGGAAACTGCCAGTCCTCTACATCAACATAACCATAAAACTAAACAGGAGCACAGTACACTTGGGTGTCCAACTCAAAAAAGGTGTACACAGCACCAGTGCAATAGAAATGACTCAAAGAAAAGAAAACGATTACCTTGTGCCTCATGTTACAGTATACAGTTCCTTCCATTCAAGTCTTTCAGTGGAAGAGCAGAGTATGCTGATTTCTCTACGATATCTCCTAAACACATTTTTTCCACATACCTGAATCAGTTTGTTTTGTTTTTTAAAGAAAAGAAAGAATGATGGCCAAGAAGGACAGAAAACAAACAACTGATGTAGTGATTTACAACAGCTGAGTTATGAGGAATATTGCTGATTTTAAATTAATAGCATTTTAATCCAGGTAAGATGTTTGTTCCTAGATTTCTTTTCTGGCGACGGACCAGATTAACAGGAGAAAGGAAAAAAAAGGTCAGTTAAAGACTGAAGGTGCCAATAGACGTTTGGACTAACTTAAAAGATCATCAGTGCAGTGAATGCCTTTTTCTCAGCTACTCAATTATGATTTCATTCTTTTAACATCCTATTGCCTTTTGCTGGAAAGAAAAAAGCAGATTTAGTACAGGTGATATCAATTGCCTGGAACCAGCTCCACTGTGCTTTTCAGAAAGAGCAGGTGCTCCTCATATTTTGAACACAGTGTACATGACATTCAGCAAAATCCACCTTTTGCTGCTTAACACTCTGATGATAAAATGGCATCTGTGGTGCACTACTCTGCAGCAGCAGAAACAGTCAGGTACTCCCACCACCTGCCTCACTGTACCATTAAGGATAACTGCAGTATCTGCAGAAGAAGTTCAGACTCCCCACTGTTTTAAAAGTGGGGAGTCTGAACTTCCCACTTTCATAATCCTTAAAACAACACATCATATTTTCTGCTAATTAGATGGTTAGATTGCAAGTGAAGAAGACAGTCTGTGATTATTGAGGCACTTAATTTTTGCAGTGCACCTGTCATAAAGATCAGTACAGCATATAATGCAAAGTAAAAGAAATGTTAGTTTTGGATGCCCCTTACAGATATGCTACATGTAGCTATTAATAAAGATATCTATGGTGTTTTAAAATGCCCTTCACACATTGGAAGACTGGACATCCAAGGATCCAAATATCTGGATATGTTTGACAAATAGGCCTGAAACCTCAAGGTTTCTAATTTATTATAAGCATTTTTGCTTGAAAAATGACAACCAATTACTTTTTTGTCAGCTGATAACAAAAATAAAAAAAATACAGCAAGTCTACAGCTGTCACATTACCACCAATGCTGATGGACTGAAATACAGAAGAAACACATCAATAAACGTGACTCAAACATCCCAATAATCCTTAGAGTTCCCCAAAGCACTTGCCTGAGACACTAACACTGGAGTAAGCAGACAGTGAAACCTGAAATGTAGGGCTTGTGTGATGCGTTATGTCTGTCACGTGGGAAGACAGGTCACAAGGGGGCATGGACTGAGTGAACACAGGGAAAGTGAAGCAGTATGAAAACAGGAAAATACAGCATACCTCATGACTTCCTCTCTCATTGCTATAAATGACAATATTTGCATATATAAGCAGTTTCGGTAAAATAATAAAAATATAAACTAGCACTCAAATGCATTGTATATTTGCAGTTAACTTAAAAGACCAATGTCAAGAGTTTAATTTTCCTCCACTTTAGCAGCTTGATGATCCAGGTGAGATTACATTATCTCCTGCACACAGTCCATAGTATAGATATGACTTAAGTGTGTCGACAGCACACGTCTCTGCCACATGGGACTCAGTTATTTTTGGTGCGAAAAATCCTTTCTGTAAATACAAGTACTGCATTATACTGATAAAACTGCAAGTGTGTTGGCCTAAATCTAGTTTAATCTCGACTTGATGCAAAGTCAGGGTTTTTCTTAAATTTAATACACAAAAGCTGAAGCCACTCAGTGTGTAAGCTGTTGTGTTTTTTAGATTTATCACTGACTAGTTTTCTTTTTGCTTTCATTTTTTCCTCAAATTTACTGACATATTTAGGCTGACACATAATAACTGTGGATCCTGTTGAAACATTTCAAATTGTTCCCTAACAAATGTTGTAATTCATGTTATTCCTGATAGATTTCAACGTGCTCCTTCTGTGCCCAGTGCTGTGTAACGCTCCTAATTTTATAATTGCCTACACAGTCTCCACAACTCTTTAGGAGAAAAGAAAGAAAAAAGGTTAAAAAGAAAAACTATTTAAAAGGCAAAATAGGCCATTGAAATACTGATTTACACAGGACTTATCCTGAGATCTGTTTCTTGTGGAGTGTGGTGGGTAATTTGCTGTAGAATTTTTACTTTGTAAACTGCAGACATGGCAGAGTTGCAAAAGACAAATGACCACAAATGACCTCTGCAATTATTACAACTTACCAGAGGTCCCCAGGTCATCCTAGTTCCATGATATTAGTGCTAATGATTATGACTTAAAAAAAAAAAAAGGGGGGGGGGGGGGGGGATGTAGAATGTATACCCATTTGTCTCACCAATGGACAAATACCTTCAACTATCAAAATGGTAAATTAATATGCATCTAACACCTTTAAGTGCTGATATGAACCATATGCAAATGTGTCTGCTGGGTAGGGCTGCTCGATTATGGCAAAAATGATAATCACGATTATTTTCACTGAAATTGAGATCTTGATTATTTGACGATATTTATTTAACCCTTTAAGACCTACCATAGAACCAAGTCCGCCAGAGCTTATATTATTTTTTTTTACACGTTGTAGTGCCATTTGTGGGAGCATTTCAAGTTGCTATACATCAATACAACTGTTATAGCCCATATTTTAATAATGTGTATGCATTAAGTCCATAGTAACTACATTAATTGCAAAAAAGTGCAATAAACTACAAAAAAATTAAAAATCGTTTTTGTTTTTTTTACATATATATTTCTACTTGTAGAAATTTAAGAGGCTTATCCCTCAAAACTTTAAATACAAAAAAGTTGTAAAAAATAGTTTACAACAACAGGAAATTTATTTTAAGTGTCTTCATAGTTTTATTTTGGAGATACAGCAATTTTTATATATTGCAGGAAAAACAAAAAACAATCCTATGATGCAAATTTGCAAAGAAAACAGCATGTGCATCAAAATAAACTATTTCCAGCAGTGCAATTCGAGTTCTAAGCATCCCAGAAACTATTCAGAAAAGTCAAACATGACTTATAAAAACACCAATATAGGCTTTTAAGGCCTACAAGTAAAAAACTACATTTTCCGCGAAAATGGCGTCACTTCCGGTTTCGGCCAGGAAATGGCGGACATGCGATAGTTCACGTTGATGTCTTTTTCAATATGGGAAGTGTTAGGAACAGCTGATCAGATCAGCAAAGCGTGTTTTTGGAATATTATGTTTTTGTTCCTGCAAGCGCTTTTTATGCAATTTTTCCAAAGCTTTATATGGAAGGAAACCGTGACCTAGGACAAGCTTCATATGCAAAAAAAAATATTGAGCTAGCTTACGCGGTTCCGGTTCTACTGGGATTTAAAAATAGTTAGCAAAACGGAGCATGCCGCTCTAACCAGCTTAAGGGTTAATAATAACAATGTATTGAATAATGACTTTAAAAAATAATATAAAATAGTGTGCAAATACTGATAACAGTGCAAATGTTTGCAATATAAGAAATAAATGAAAAATGTAAACATCTATGTTTAATGAACTTTGCAGTGTTGCTCTGTGGTGCAGCTACGACACCGTAGCAAAGTTTACACACTATGTCTACTTGATCCACGTCTGACTCCGCGAACCCATAATGTTTCCACACCACTGAAGTTTTTTTTTTACCTCTCTTTTCAGCCAACGGCAGTCACTATCCTCTCCAAATAACTTCTGCTTAGCTTTCCGAGCTTCCTCGGGTCCTCTTAATTGTTGTGACGCGTGTTCGAAATGCAGAGAGGTGCGCTCAATTTTCTCCACGGAGCTGCGCGAGAGTAAAGCACGAGGGAGGTGCTAATAATCGGCTCAGTCATTTTTAATGATCGTTGAAAGCCCAGATCGTAATCGAGATTAAAATTCGATTAATTGAGCAGCCCTACTGCTGGGCATTGTAGTCCCCGATTTTATGAAGGGAAATTAGACTCTAGAAGGTTGCGGCATTGGGCCTGCTATAATCATATTTAAGTCAAATAGCATAAAGCAAACTATTTTTTTATTAACTAAAGTATTATTTTAAAAACCACATGTAGTTTAATGTCATTGCTTTTTCCAAAGCATTTGAAAATAAGGATTATGAACAAGTTAACCACTTGGAAATGAGACCTGTGAATCATATTTGATCTCAGAATTGTCAGTGTGCTTATATGTGGAGAAAATGCAAATACTGAATCATTGATGACGTTTCAACCATTTCAAGAAAGCAAATCCTTTAGTGAGTTAAACAGCTCCAGTAACACTTCATTTGGATGAGAGTCAGTTTTATAACACTGTCACGCCAAGGAGTAAAAATCACAACTTCAGTAAAAAGACAAAGATGATGTCATGATAGATGCACTGGCACGACATCCAATTTAGTGAAAGCGTTTTACCTTCTGACAGATTCAATACATTTAAAGTTAAGCTACGCAGCCATTGTACATATCCAGATCTTAGTGCATGTGACAGAACAGAAACAACTTCCTCAACATTACAAATAACTAAGAAAAGAATGTATGTGCATACTTAGATAATCATAGATGACAGAAAAGTGCATGAAAATGGGAAACAGCAATGTAAAGGAGGTGTAAATTTCTTGTTATAGTTGAAAGGCTGCCCAAAAAAGAAATAAAAATGAAACAAGTCTAAATGGAAGTCAAAAAGACATCTTGTGGAGGCTTTTCCTTTTTTAAAACTTCTGTGTTACATTCCTTTATCCCTGCACACCTGTCACCCATGAATATTGATGCAAGAGCATGCCGTTTCCAAATATCAAACAACCCTCTACTGCTCACTCATTTTGCAGCCTTATGTGACAGAACTCATATGCAAACACAAACAAGTGCACATGCGTGCACACACTCACAAGCACACCACGGGGTATGTGAACAACAAAGACTGCATTTGAAATGTAAAAAACACAGAAAACACTTGCATGCAAAAATGTCTTGACCCAGACAGAGCTGTATTGTTACAATATTGTCATAATATGCCACTTACTATATAGGGTCTGTTGACTAAAAATATAAAATCAGAACAAGTTGAAACACCCTAGGAATTTAATAGTCCAGGCTTGTGTATCAACAGTTTTTTCCTTTTTACAGCTGGCAGTAACAACTTAGGAAGTATGTTATAGTTTGTGCATACTGGTAGGGCTTTGCTTTTAAACTTTCAAATGGTATGATCTGTATCAAGTGTGTATTATGTAGAGGCATAATTTATTTATACGTTAATTATCCACGTAATAGACACAATGGCATAATCGTTACAGCCTTTAAATCTGTCACACTGTATTTTTGATCAAAACATTGAAAGTCAAGTTGGAAGACCAGTAAGACAATAGACTCACATTTAATAGAAGACATAAGGTTTGTAGGGATCACAGACACGTTCAATTAACGATTGTGCAGGAGCATTACTAAATAATGATGAATAAACACCAGAAACCAGACTGCCAACATTTCTTTCATGTTTATCTGAGTCATACTGATTCAGATAAAGAAAGTAAAGGGTCACACACTGGACACTAAATCAAAGCATGTTTAAAAGGGTTTCAATGAAAATTTTATCCAATGGCCTTACAAGATGAATGCTGAAAAGAAAAAAAAGTTATAACATTGACCTGGCGTTTATTTTTATTCTTTATAATTTTTCTTTTTTATATATGTAAAATGGCTAAAGTCAACAGTAGGCTAATGAGATAAATTAGGTGACGCAACTTTTATATTACAAGAAATTTCTGTCCTTAGACCTACTGAGGGGTCGACTAAATAAAAGACAAGAGAAAGACCTGGTACGGACTTACTACAGCATTTTGCCTCGATATTACTTAGTATGATGTTGATTTATGTCTATTTTCTCACAAGTCATTTTGATTTCCTTTGAGTTTGATGCAGCGCAGACTAAGAACATCTGTGAGCCGATTCCATGGTCTTTAGCATAAGACAGCATGCAACAACTCAACAACAAGCAAGTTTTATTTTGGCCTGTCATGAAGTTACACCAAGTTAACCAAAGCCAGAATGCTATCGGTCAACAGATGCACAGGATATCCAATATCTGACAATATGAAAATACATTTGCACTTTTTTTACACAGTAAAATTAATTCAGTGCACAACCTAGCTGTTTCAAAAGTAGGTGCAGGAAGATTCATAGACTGACATCAGCCACACACATTTGAGGATCTGATTTTGATTCTATTATCAGCCAATTACAGGACACCTGAATCAATATACCTGACACCAATCCTTTGAACTGGCTTGAGACATCTCTTATTAATATTCAGATATTGGTTTCACCCATTTCAACCAGACTTTCACTGATATAGTCAACTTAACACTAGACTTAATAATTAGGAATGTGCTCAACAAGTCAACTAGACATTTAAACTTTGCCAAACTCTGTTCCTCGAATATCTGGATCACAGGACTATGTTTGAATAGTAGTCCCTAATAATAGTCCCATTGTTACTCTTCTGGGGAGACTAACTTACACTGTTAAGGCAAAGAGTGAAGACTGTTCATTTATAGGAAACATAAAATAATTTAAAATAAATTGGAAATCTAGGTTCCATGTGAGTGTAGCGTGGACATGAGCGATTGTCTCAATGTGTTTCTATTTAGTATTGATGCAGGCTGAATGTGAGTGTGTGTGTATGGGTGTATAAGTCCAATGGCTGTCTGTATGTGTGTGCGCCTGTGTTCTCTATGAAAATGCAAATATTAAAATACATAAATTATATATTAAAAATTATATATAAACATTTTTGTCCAAACTCTAATGTAATGACTTTATTTGAAGTCATTTTTAACCAAATATAACAAATATGACAAAAAAAAAAAGTTTACATTTTAGGCCACTGTAAAAACGTCTCCTTTAGCTTTTAGAAATTGTAGCCAAACATTAACTGAGAAATTAATCAATAAAAGACAATAGATTTTTTTCCTCCTCCCACTCAGTAACTACTCTTTTTCCAGTAACGGTTTTACCTGTGAAATTATCTCTATAAAGAAACGGCTCTAGGATTTTCATTTTACAACCTTAAAAAGTGGGTGTTAGGGCAGACTTATTCTGAAGCAACAGACAGAAATCCTACCAGGCCATCTCAGTGGAGAGACCCGTTCTTTCTTCAGTGACCTTATTCCCGTCACTCAGTCACTTGCCCTTGCACAAAAGAGCAGAAGAGCCATACTGTTGCTGAGTCTGAGAATCATCAGGAGACAACTCGCTAGAGGGATGAAGAGGAGCAGCCGGCTGTGCTAAATCAGAACCAAATTTCAGCCCCGTTTTCCCAAATGTGTGTGTGTGTGTGTGCTAGCTTGCACAAAGAGCGGAGCGCGCCTTAAAAATGGAACACAGCTCCTCCTCACTCCATCCCTGCTTCAGCTGTTCCGACGCTTCCATGAGGGAACAAACAAAGCAGCGGACAATGGTGTCAGAGGGAGCCCTGTTTAGATTCATCTTTCTCGGTTAATTACTTATCACCTCTAAATCTCAAACCCTGCTGCTGATGCTGATGACACAGTTTTCATCTTTCCTTGTGCCAAGTATCCAGCCTACCTAATCTGATATAGTGTTGTGGCATTGACATGAGCCACACATCAGAGCGCACCATTGTGTGCTATATTTAAGGTCACAAGTGAATCCCGCCTACCTTTAATGCTACACCAAACTCTCATGTGAATGCATAGCTGCCTTCTCACCCAAATACAAAATGCAAAGTGGGATAATCGAGAGAAGACAGTGTTGCATTTCCTCTGAGGTGCTGACTCACACTAACTGAGATGCATATCGTACAATCAGTTGATCAGTTTAAATCTAATTTCTTCTGTCTCCATCCACAGAAGTGATAAACTGAAACACTAGCACATAAACTGCCCCTTAAACAACAATAAATAAGCACACCAGGAGAAAGCTGAACATAATGAAGAAATCTAACTTAGCCTGTCATTTCTTCATAACTATAATAACATAATATTTATAATCACAAGCTTTAAAACAATAATAAGAGTTTAATAAGGAACATGTTATGACTAAAACAGTGACTACAAACTGTGGACAGCTGATCAATTTTATGGTTGGTTTAATTTAAATGGTTCAACTGAGTGATTGATGGTTTACTAAACCATCAATACAGGTTTACTGTAAACATCTCAGAGTGCAACAAAGATATCTGACGGCACCATATGCCTCAATGGTGTGAAACACTTCTTCAAGGAGATTAGATACAAAACATAGAACCATGTAATGTGTATTACAATTGAAATGTTTTAAATTACTTGACATCCTTGCATTTTTCCTTTTAGGTGCCAACATAGTACATGCAACCTTTGGTTGATCATGCAAATGATCAACCAAAGGCCAAAGGCCAAAGACCAAATGTCACAATAAAAGTGTCCAATGCCTTTGTTCCAGCACAACTGGATTACTTTCATGTGATCATCTTCAGCAAAAGAAGTAAAAAATGTTACAAGTTGCTTGAAATTCAGCTGCACATTGTGAACTGTAGAAAAATAATGAAAACTATATGTGTGGCAGCCACGATGTTCCTGTCAAGAAAGAGGTCAGTGTATGTTTTGTTTTTTTGTTTGTTTTTTTAAGTTTAATGACAAATGTGTTCATGACAATATCGCAAAATGTACTGTTTGAAAGATTATTTTCTCAGATTAGTCAACATTAAAGTTATTTTTAAGTATAGAGAATTGACAATGAATCTCCTAAACAGAGCTTGTACATTAAAATACTCAACATTGGTTACATTTTTGTTAAACCAGCATTTAAAAGTATATGTTTATTAAACAAGATCATTTATAGTAAGAGAGATTGTAGGTTTCACATGAATCATTGTATAAGGTTTACATATCCGGACATTAAGGTGACCTTCCAAATTTTCTTTCTATGAACTACAATTTCAGTTGTAAGGAAGAAATTGTTTGTTACACTTGATGTTTAAGTACAAAAGTAATTACATTGTATGTATATTTTAAAGCAAAAACAGTAGAAAGATGGACTTTGTTACTTTGACGCCACCCATTTTGACTAAAGAAAACAATGAGCGATGAACATTTTTACCATGTCCATGTCAGCGGTTTATAAAACTAGATGTGAGAAGACGGCGGCGCTTCCGAATGTCAAACCACAATCACAAGTTTTTAGCCAATGAACATACCCCAGATAATCCTCCTTTCTGAAACACAGATTTATAATGCTGACTTTTTAAAATTCAACAGGATCCAAAGTGAGTGACTGAGACCATGTTTTGCTCACAGTGTTCAGAACAGAAAGCCGATTTCCAATAGATCTCTATCAATGTTTCATCACAAGCTTCTAAATCGTTATGTGGAGAAACTTGATGAGGGAGGGACGAAGATGTTAACTTATACCCCCCGACTGAGTTTACTGATGTTGTGGAATAGGGCTGTTCGATATAACGATATATATCGGATGACGATATAAAAACATCTATCGTTTCATTTTACACTATCATTTGTTTCATGGTGTCGCAAAATAAACTGTTCATGGCAATATTTTTTCATCGTTTTGATGGTCACTGTAGTGGCTATATTAATTTCTTAAAGTTCTCTCATTCTGTTATATTTAATATAACCACACTACGGACGGACAAGCGCCTGTTTTTATGCGTTGTCGTTAGCAACAACGACGGTAAAACCATCGGGTGTCCGCTTGTTTATTTTCCACATAAACCTTTCACAATAAAGCTCAAGATGCTGTTGAGACTTCTCAAAATAAACTGAATCACGTGAAAGAGTAAGCAGAGAGTTTACGGATGAGAAGCAAAAAAGAGCTGTCAGGTGCTAAAAAATAAACCTTAGACTCAAACGTTAGAACAGGCTTTTCCCCACAGCATGCCGTGTAATAAATACTCACAAAGGAAACGGCGGCCATTACAACTTATGTCTAAAAATGTATTGTTTCATGCATCTGTTAAAACACTCGATTCCAGGTACACGACGCCGAGCTGGAAACGCTTCACGCAAGTCGAGCTGCCCGAGATTCACAGAATTTACAGAAAATGTTAAAATTTTGTGATTTATATCGTTATCAGGACGATAGATGTTTTATATCGGGATATGAGATTTTGGTCATATCGCACAGCCCTATTGTGGAATGTAATCCTGGCATTATTCCTGACTTCACACCACAAGATTTATATCATTATGTTATCAACAATAACACACATTATATTGGACGAGATATGAAGGCCTACAAAAGTTTTAATGCTTATCAGTATTTTGTGGCAAGATGGGTAACAAACCCAAGTCACTGGACTTTGCCTGGAACTGTAATCACTGGATCAAGTGGGCCACAGTCACTGCTCAGGTATTTTCCTGATTTTTATTACATTTTGATGTTGACACACTGACATGTTGAATGTTGGTTGGGGATATCCGTATTTTCATCACTAAGCGCTGCTGTAAGCTCCAGTTCGCTGCTATTGATTGATTTTTCTGTTACAGAAAAAATTTTTTGAAGTAGATCTAAAGTGGGGAGACTCGAACTTAGCAAATAAACTCTTGTGATATGAGAATGTAATCAAACTGTTGATCAGAGGGAAAGTAGTTTAAGTTTAAGTTTTAGGACCCTCGTTTCTAATGTTAGCTGGCGTGACGTTAGCTTGTAACGTTATGTCCCTACTGCAACACGCCTGAATAAAATTAGTAGGTCATAAGTAGACCTCTATAGAACTTGACTGCATGCTGAGGTGGCAACCCCTTACCCTACCTACTCAAGTAAATTTAAATAAATGTAAGTAAATGTGTTGGGAAAAATATACTTCTAAAAGTACTTGTATTGCACCAATGGTCATTCACTTATGAGCTGCTTTAACATGAATCAAACGGCTGAATTTTATTCAGATGTGTTGCAGTAGGGACACATGTAAAAGTTCCAAGACACTGGCCCTCGAGGAATGAAGTTTTAGACGCGTCTTTGCTTCTGGGTTTAAAAAGCAATTTCCATCTTTTATACCATCTATGGTTTAACAGCACACAGGATGAATACCCAAGGCCAGGGTTGGCATTAACGTAACTCTTCATACAAAGAAAGGGAAGAAAGTTGCTTTCTACAGCTTGAGTTTGACTAACATCAACAGACATCTATACAGTATGACGGAAGGGCATTTGAAATTGTATGGTTTTTTTTCCTTTACAAGTCAAACCACCTTTAAAAAAATATTATAATTAGTTGTTTACTGTTCAGGCTGACCTTGAACACAAAACCTCCTACCAAAATATAATTATTAAGAAACTGCATAAATTGTATTAAATTATATGTTAGACAGAGAGTTGTGTTGGTGAGATCAATATTAGTTCCAAGGTGGAGTTTGTGCCTAATGAAGTAACCAATGACTGTATCTGCACCAACTCTAAGTTTATTCTTATAATAACTATTTCACAGAACTTGATACTGTGTAAATAAAAGTTAAACAGGTTAAACAGTACTGTTTAAATAAATGTTTACTTTTAAAATAAATAAATTTAAAGTTTAAATAAATATAAATAAAAAACATAATACAATGATTTATAAATTATTTAAACCCGATATTTAATAGATAACAGCTCAAAGACATCATATCAAATGTTCTAACTGAGAAACATTTTTGAAAATGCATCCTAATTTGAGGTCAGCAACACTTCAGAAAAGTTAGAAGAAGCAAATGTTTTTTGCTACTGTGTTACATCACCTCTGTTAACCATATTCCCTTTGAAAAATGATATAGTTTTAAAAGCGAGTATTTCATTCTTGATTGATACAGGATTTCAGCAGATAAACAGTTTGTGCCATCACTGTCATATTTTTCATTTCATAAAAATCTAACTGTTTTTATTGTGAGCCAGATCTGAGGAGCGTACTATGAAGCGAGATTAATGGATAGCAATGACAAACTTAAAGTTTGAGTTTTGTGTGTCACAAAGGAGTTTAACTTTGCTATATGATTAGGGTAACTTATGCTGAACAAATAACCGGCGCAGGTTATATCCAGAGTTTCGGTTTAATAATTGACTAGATGCACCACATTTTTACTGATTCTTTTATTTATAGCATGTTTTAAGTGCAATTCAGCTTGTTTGCAGGGCAAATACATTTTATATGTGGAAGTTCTTAAGCTGCATGTCTGTGAAGATTCTCAGTCATCCAGGTCATCGTAGTCTACGTAGTCTAAAGAAATCCAGATGCTTTTCTTTCTAAGCTTTTTAAGCTGTAACTTACTAAAATCACAAAAATAGCCAAGCTGTAAAGTTAGAGCAGCTCAAACTGTTTATCATATTGTCATTTGGAATGTGCATGTATTTGTTGATATGGAAAATGTATACATATTTTTATATTTGATTCTAACCTGCTGCCAAGCCACTTTTATATTGCTAGAATTGGAGCTACAAAACAAAGAAAACATGGTAAGAATGCATATTGTATCAATAAAATTAATTTTACTTTAATCAGCTAATAGTCAGCATATTAATAATAATAATTATTAAACTTTAAATGAATCCAGTTTACAGTTTCAGATATCTTAAGTACAGCTTTTATGTTAGAAATAAACAAAGAGCGTACTGAATGTTATGTTCCAAGGTTAATGATTTTCAGCAGCCTTAATGTAATTGTACTGTTAACTGTAACCGTTTTGCATTCTATTGTTATGTTCACTGTGTTCTTTATCGTTTACAGATTTAGACTTTTTAGATTCACCATTTTATCATCATGAACTGATCACATCTGATTGGAGTAGGCGACACTCATAGGGATCATTTGTGTGCGGAAGAGCGTGAAATGCCCCTTTTTAATGTGAACGTGCCGAGATCCTGAAGCAGAAAGCCTGGCTTAACAGAGAAGAGCGATAACCATTGTTGCGATACCGGTTATCTCTGCCTGGAGTCTTAGTTTTTGTCAAGCCAGTTAATGCAAAAATGAAAAAAAAAAAAAACAAAAAAAAAAAACATACACCTCTGGGCTGCTGACAGTCTGCTGTGGCACGCCCGTTTGCTTTTTTTCTTCTTCCCTTTAACTACAGGTCCAAGCTAATGAATGATTCCGTTTCCATGATTTCCAAAAAAGGATTAGCAATTTTTACTGGTAAGAGAGCAGGCCAGTTTCCACTTTACTTAAGTCCATCCCAACTGAGCCCAAACATGGCGACAGGGGTCCTGGATCTTGTTTATGTATACGTTTTCCTGCATGTTACAGTTGAAACTTGCATTTGTACGTTGAGCAAAAATCCTGTGGTTCTCGGAGATGTTCCTGAGCACATGCACTAGTTTCCGTTTTTAATGCTGCGCTGCCCAAAGGCCAGTAGATCACAAGCATTCAATACTGGTTTTCTGTATTAGACCCTGTGTACAGAAATTTCTCAGAATTTTCTGATAATATGTAAAATAGATTATTTTTTTAAATGCCCCCCCCAAAAAATATATAGTTTTCCCTGTTCCAACATTTTATTAAATGTCTTATTTGCATCAAATTTATTACGAATAAGAATTTACAGTTTCAGTATTTGATCATCTGCTTTTGGTTTATTTTCACACAAACACATATTAAATAATTTACAAATCATTGCAATCTCTCTTTTATTTACATGTTATAAAGACAAAGGTTTTAACTGATACTGTCACAGAGATATTATTTCAAGAAAATGTCAATTTCTGGAGCTTTATTTGGCAGGAAACTCTGAGACCTCTTAGTCTTGTTACACTGAGCTGTTTGTGTCATTTGTCAAACAGATTAAAAACAATATGTTGGAACGCAATCCAATGTAAAATCACTACTAAACAGTTGATTTATAGTTAAACTGACACCACTCTGAATGTGAACAAAAAAAATGAACATTGAAATCTTCAGAATACAGAATGTGTGGCACAGTATTACATTAAACTGTGTAGGTGTGCCTAATAAAGTGGAGAGGGAATGGAAAGGTCACAGATTATCAGTACGTATCTGGATTTATTATTAAATAATACAATGGTTCAGGTTTTTCTGATCACTGAAGTAGATGAACGCACTTTTATTTGGTTTAGATGGAGAAAAAGCTCTTGCAGAATATGTTCAAACACTGAGCATGCAGTTCTCTACAACAGGTGGCTCTTTTAGAGCTTTCCTTGTGAGAACTGTCTGCCTGTTGCCTCAACTAACATTTTTTTAAGTTAATTTTTTTTCTATGACAAAGCAATATCTGTTTAAAGACTGTCAATTTTTTGTCACAAATAAATAAATCTAAAAGTAACCATAAGCAAGGTAATAGTGTGATCTAACAGGAAGGAAAGATGTTCAA
Source organism: Neolamprologus brichardi (assembly GCF_056152115.1). Taxonomy (NCBI): domain Eukaryota; kingdom Metazoa; phylum Chordata; class Actinopteri; order Cichliformes; family Cichlidae; genus Neolamprologus; species Neolamprologus brichardi. The sequence continues at coordinate 23,707,832 of NC_142108.1, forward strand.
TACTACTATTCAACTTTCAGTTATTCTGACCTCGGTGCCAACTGATGTCAGCAGCTGTAAAAATTCCCATGGAGTCAACATCCGGCATCGGTATGAGAATAATAGCACAGAAGATTCTTAACTATTTATATAAATTTATGTAATTAAGTTGAGCTTTGTGTACTACAGTGTACACAAATGTACACTGCTTGAACTGTCAGCTGTCTCAACAACTGAGAAAAGAAAAGTTTTTTTTTTTATTCCCTCTGCTTTCTCAATAATGGAGTTAAAGAAACACGGCAATTCTGCAAGTCAAAATTAAAAAGCCTGTCTACTTGTCCACGATAGGTGTACAAGTAGGCAGACAGGCGCAGACAGGCGCATTCAGGCCAGAGTTTTCAAATAGCCTACATGTCTTTTTCCTCCCACAGTCAAAAGACATGCATCCTTTATCTTTTGGCTGTAGCACACCAAAACAAGGCCAACATGCAAATACTGGGTCACCATGCCTCCTGGTGACCAAAGTGAGTCATACTGCAAACCACCAAAGAAAATCCTAAGAATTGAAAAAGCAACTTTTCAGCTTTTACAAACAGACTGAATTAAACCAAATGCATTCCTAGCAACAGATAGGAGCAGTTATTTATGTCAAATACAAAGGACTACTTCCAGCCTTACACCATACTAACTGGTAAGGGAAAACATCCTGTACATATGCTGGACTTGCATTTATAGAAGTCTTTTCTAGTCTTACTGACCACTCAAAGCACTCTACACCACAAGCCACATTCACAACCTTAGTCTTCCAGACTGGACAGTAGAGTCAGAACAGATTGGGTAAAAACAATTTAAGAGTTTCCACTTATCCTACACATAAACATTCTTTGTAACACTATTAATAGGGATTATCTTTTAGTACCCTTTGTCTGTGCACCTGGCCAGGTGAAAATGTAGGGATTTAGGGACAACACTTTCACTTAATGACTCAGTGTGCTTGCATGACTCATTATGTCCCCGAATACACACCTGGCTGTTATAGCTACAAATGTTTCATAAGGGGCTATGAGGCTAACAAACTAGCTTTTATCAAAGCTCTTTGAGGTTTTGGCTATAATGAATGCTAGCAGACGCATAGGCTAGCGCACAGCTAGCATGAATGTTGCAAGGCACTGGATTGCCACAAGTTGGGAGGGCTAGCTAGGAGGGGAAAAAAATAAGTTCCCGGCGAGTAAAAAGCCGACTTGGGGCGAAAAGCACAAAACACACACCGGACACACCGACAGAGAAAAGGATACACTGTGTCCCATTTCATGTTAGCCCCCGTAGCTACCGCGCTAGCTTTCTCCGCTAGCTCTGTAATGTCACTGCATCGCTGTTGTAAATACATTATAACAGCCCTCTCCTTACACGTGTGGAGAGCCTCTAAAACTCCTTCTCGGGGACATCTCTCCACCGAAAAAACCTCCCCAGCGGGCTGCTCACCTGCTCCGGACACCGGACACACGCTCTCACCGGCGAGACATCCCCCCGGTTAGCCCGAAAAACACTGGCGCTTTTTATTTCCAAGGACACAAAATCGCCATGACAGTTTAGAAAAATGCATAAAAAATTAGCAGGCAGAGGAGGGAGGGAAGAGAGAGAGAGGGAGAGAGAGATGAGGAGGGGAGGGGGGAGGAGAGGAGGGGAGGGTAAGGAAGAGAGGAGGAGAGGAGGGAGGAGAGAAGGGAAGAGGGAGGAGGAGGGAGGGAGAATAGAGGAACTCCACGCAATATCTATTTAATCCACATAAAGCTACCAGCTCCGCGGAGTTCATTCAGTCTGGATGCTGGAGTTCTGCACTGCCAGTCTAGACACAGCCACGCGCACGCGCACGCACGTTCACAAAGACAAGCCGCATCCTAAGTCAAAGGGCGCTTCTTACCTAAAATGGCCACTGCAGCAGCCAAAACACAAACAGCATTTTATTTGGTGGAAGTTTAGCAGCAGCGGCGGCGGTGTGGCTGCTGCAGCCAGCCTAACCTTACCACTTTGATCCAGTAGCAGCTCAGCGTTTCACATTTTTCCATTGGCTGCAGCCTAGCGCAGCTGGCTCCATGCATATTTCCATTGGCCCCGCAGCTGTCAAGCAAGCAAAAACGAGCCACTCTCTCCCGGGTTTGTCTGAGAGCTATCGCGGCAGCCCCAGGCAACACCATTGTGTATTGTGTGTATTTTCCTCCCTTCCTGCTGATTCGCATAGATGTGAGCCTCATGCCCACTGCCTCTTGCTTTTTGTAGGTGGTGGTGGTGTTGTGTTGTTGTCCTTACCGCAGATTTGCCGGGAAATCCTTCTCGTACCGGGAGAAGCTTCCCACCGCACCGACCGGCTGCCTCCTGCTGCTGTCATTGAAGGAATGAAAAAAACAAGAGGGGAGCGTTCAGTTTTCAACCCCCCCGATGCAACAAAACGAAGGGGTTTACATTTCTCCTCTGCTGGCTGCATCCACCAATCATGTCGCTTTTTACTCCTCCATCATTACCGGGTTTGAAGGGCGGAAGAAAAGAAATAAGACATTCCACGTCTTTTGCAGATCGGGTTGCGTTTCCCGGATGTTGAGCTTCGTTGCTGGACTTAAATTGCTGTTTGTGAGATGCAGGATGTATCAGATGTTAACTTTTGCCTTTTTAGGGATCTGTTTCGCTAGAAGGCTGATCCGAGTGTGTCTTTTGAGAAGACTTGGAACCTCTCTTTGTTTCCGGCTTCACCTAGAGTGCGCTGACTTTTAGCATCACCAGCCCGTTACCTTCTTCCATTATTCTCCAACTAAACACGCTTTTTATGATACACAATAAACTTTTATAACTTATTATTTTTCATTCATTCCCTGTAGCTGTGAAAACGCTAATTTTGTATGTGTGTGTCAGGAACTTCTGACTTCAAAGAAACGCATCACAAATTTATAGTCACATGTTGACATTTGGGACTTAAAGTTTGACTTTGTTCAAAATATTATGACCCCATCTTAAACTCTTTTTTTCTTTAACTTTCAACCATACTACGCAATCTTCATAACTGATTATCACTGACCCTTTACTTACTCATCCTAGGTGGCTTAAAAGCTAAAAAAAAAAGAAAAAAGAAAGAAAGATTCCCTGTGCTGATTCTGTTATAGTTACTGTGTGTAAGTATGTTTGAGTCCATTATTGTTACAGGTGCACTATAGCATCTACATTTTTATTATTATTTCAAGCAGAGGTGTTGGGGAATAAACTATTTCTATGTATTAACAGTTTACCGCAAACACATTTTTAAACTTACTTTTAAACAAACAATAAAACAATTATCTAGACAAATGTGTTTGTTTTTCCCTTCCTTTTAATAATGAAACCGTATGTATCAAACCAAATTTTGAACATTTAAAATCACATATTGTATCAAAGTTACATTTACAAATATCAACATATTTCTTGTCAAATTACTGCCATCTATAGTTGTGCTATAATCCTGAACTTTCCTCTGAACTCTGTTGTTCAAACATGACTTATTAAAATGAATTAAAAAATCAATTGCTTTACCATTTATTTTTAGGTGCACACATAATTGATTAATAGTTTATATTCAAGAGCACCCGTTATTTTATCTTTTCTTTTTATCTTTTTTTGATGAAATGGAGCTGGAGATGGGTGGGGTGGATGGTGGGTGTATAAAGTACACACATTCACAGTTGGGCAATAGAAGATTTGAGTATTGGTTAAATGTAAGTGCATACATTCTGCGTTGAAAAACCTTCATTATACCACACCACTGTGTCTATATATGACAAAACAATGGTTCAGTAATGCTGTAATCATACACTGAATACTTTGCAGTGCAGTCAGACATTCTGTGAATTATGATTTATATAAATGTGCTTTTTAAAACTTCACACTTAATGTTAGTCCAGGTTGCTATGAATGAACATGCAGATGTATTGAGTTCAAAACCTTTAACTTCACTGACAAGATCTTAACATTGCATGTGAGGAGACAAGTCTAAAAACTTGAATTTGATGATGAGGACATGGGTAAAAGCTTCTGAAATACCCTGAGCTGGACCCTACTTTGCCAAAAGTTAAATATAGTTTGGTTAAAAAGTCAAATATTCTTACTTTTATTAACAAACACTAATTCACCATTGTTGATATTTTCAGTGAGAAACCAGACTTGTGTTATTCTGCCTTTGCAAGACAAATCTGCTTGAGTTAAAATTACAAGTTTTTGAATGCAATTAATGTTTTTTTTTTTAATTAAAGTGTAGCAGACAGCCTATAATGATAATGATAGTGCTTCATGAGTATCACAGAATTTCTGAGTGCTGAGATTTAAAAATTTCAAACGCTTTTTTCTTCTTTAAATGTGAAGGTGCTGAGATGCAAAATCATCTTGTCTGCAGCACCTTTGACATGCCAAAAACAAAGTCCTGTTTTGTCTGAGTTAAATGCCTGATGTTACTGAGATAACAGCTTAAAGTATTTTCTCTGTTACATACTTTACAACCTCTGTACAGTAAGTGAGGTTAATACTGTTGCAGGTACACTCCTTGGAGACCCTCCTGGAAGAAAAATCTCACAGTGGAGAGCAGTGTTTACATCATTAAAATGAATGGAGACGTTTTTCTGCATCGCTGGTATCTGCTACTAAATTAGACATCATCACATCATCCACAGAGCAGCTTTTAATATAATTTTGCCTCATAAAATGAATTGTTTGCTACAGCCAAGCAAGCTCACATGTACTGTCTGTTCCATTGGAAGAACAGAGATAAATAGTAGAGGAAGCAGTTGAAATGTTATTGAAATACACCCCTCTGAGGGATTTTACATCACAACACAGCCTGACTCAACTTTTTCCCCCTTTCATCTCTGGCACATTTTCAGTTTGTTGCAGTTTTTTAAATACTGATTTTCCCCTTACTTATTTTTTTCTTATCACACTAAAAAGACCAACTATAACAGAAACGGTTTATTTAAAGCAAAGCAAACAAACAAAATAACAGTCTCAGTTGTGGAAATAATAATGTTTTGTAGCATTTTGTTTGTTGTTGATAATCCTTTTCTTTATAGTACATGTGATGATAATCCCAGCATACAAATCTAAGCATTACCTTAACCTTAACATTACATTCATACTTTAAATGTATATTTAAGATTCAAGCAAACATTATTACAAAAGTGTAAGAAAATGTAATAAAGAGCTTGACAAGAAATAGGCAACATAATTAAAAATTGTTGTAAGAAATGTAGACTTTGAATACAGAAAATTAAATTTGATACTAATTAAACTGATATTTCTAAAAATTAGCATTTCTTGTTAAATTCAAATGTATTAAAGGCTATATAATTACATAAACACATTACTAAATTGCTAAAGTGATCAGCTTGTTCAAGTAGAGGTCTGTTTAATTTAATGAGGAGCCAGTGAGACAAGTAGGTAAACACGCTTTAATTTCTTCTGTTATTGAAACACTGATTCCCCCACTTGGACTGAATGCAGGTTAGTTGAAAAGAAAGTGCCCAAATTGCTCATTGGATGTGAATTTGCTTGTGCATTGATGTTTGTTTACAGCTTATTTTACCCACTTTATACTGGCTGTAGAGCTCAGTGGCAGAGCCCAGTGTCACACCATCATGAAAAAAATAACTGGTGCAACACAAGGATTAACTTGTTTTTCACTTTTATAAAGTTGCTCATTCTGTTTCAGATGTCAGATGACTAATATCACTTTTCCCTGCATGCCTACATGGCTCAGCTCCATTTCACTCATTTTTTAGGTTCTCTATTAGGCAGTGTTGGGGAGTAACGGAATACATGTACCGCCGTTACGTATTTAAAATACAAAATATGAGTAACTGTATTCCGTTACAGTTACCGTTTAAAAAGGTGGTATTTAGAATACAGTTACTTTGTTGAAATAAATGGATTACACAGCGGTACTTCCCTGTTTCATATTGTGGTGGGTCAGGCCTGTTTGGGTTTTGTTTGACAGCTACGTTCTGTTGTTCCAGGTGGCAGCGTTACGGTTGCCATGGTTACAGGGTGACGCTCTCTCTCTCTGCGTGTTTCCTGGGTGAGAGAGGCCTTTTTGTTGTTGTTGTGCTAAGCTAATAGGCAGAATGCTACCGGTATAGCTCTAAAGAATGTAGCATCATAGGCAGTGTAGTCCGTGCTGCAGGGAGAATGGACTGCCATACCCGTTATGTGTCTGTGAGCGAGGGAGGGAGAAAAAGGAAAAGTACGAGCTGTCATCGAGCAAAAACGGGAGCTGGAAGCATGTAAATATAATAATAACCACTGCAGCCAAGAAGAGTGCCTGACGAGCCCAGTTGTAAGTAAGCTATTAAGACTCGACTGTACACCGTGTTCGTGTTTTCCTCCAAAAATAATAAGTTCCGTTGGAGCAGCCTTTCAATGCCTCTTTCTGTCTCTCGCTAGCAAAGCTGACCCAGACAACAAAGTAAAGCTAGTTTTCGGCTACGAGCCCGACACAGAACCCACCGTATTAGCCAGAGGTCCCTTTACTACGGTTCGGAGCCGCGGACCTTCAGTAACAGTAATAAATCACAGCAATAGTACATTCATGTAGTTGTAAACAGCATGATAATATATTAAGGTATCCAAAGTATTCAGAATACGTTACTCTCATTGAGTAACATAACGGAATACGTTACAGAATACATTTTGGGGCATGTATTCTGTATTCTGTAATGGAATACATTTTAAAAGTAACCTTCCCAACACTGCTATTAGGTGGTAGTACCTGGTACCAGATACTTGTTTAGTACCTACTCAGCCGGAGTTCCAAGTGATCTGAATTGATCCTAAAATGTGACGTCCAAAAACTGCATGGCGAGTCAGTGGCGTCACTTGATGATGAGTCGTGGGAGTCAATGCCCATCAACAGAAGGAATGGCAGATATTTAATAGTCAAACACGACAATGTGAAAAAGGTCATGTTTTATGAGGCATGTATATATCATGCTAATATTTAAGTGCACAGTAAAGCTTCACATAACATTTGTCTTTGCTGTACCTTATATTTTACCTCCATATATACAGATGGTGTGTATGTGTGTGAGTCATACCTGGTGCTTTAAGTTGATTATTGGGTAAATCCTGAAAAAGACCCCAAAAAACAAGTATATTGTAGCCTAGCCAAAATTTGATTTTGATTAAGTCATGGATTTAAGTTGGTCTTTAAATTCAAGGTTTTGGTACTTTTTGCCTGCAGACAAATGTATCTATTTTTCCTTTGTCCTCTGTAGTATTATCTGCTGTCTCTTGAATATAATGGAATTAAAATGCACTTGTCCTGTGGTGCTCAAAGCATCCACAAGTAGAAACAATACAACACTCGCAATGTCTTGTTCAAATATTTATGACCTGCTTTCTTGAAAAACACATAGATTCTAAACACACAATCATTTCACACAACACGACGCAGTTCATTAACTTACTTTACCTAAGGTTGTTAGGTTCTAAAATATCATAGGTTAGTGTACTTTTTTACATGTATTAAAACAGCTGATATTCAAGGTGAGGCAAGTTGGAGCTTGGTGCACTATTAGCAGAATTGTTTACATGACAAACCGCAGGGACAGGAAACAAACATGTGACCTTTTAAACCTTGAGACTGTCTTCAATACGCAGCATTAAAAACGTCTTGTGTATTTTATCCTCGTGCTTAACCTCAGGTGCACAGCTGGTGTTCTTTGAGGTTGATTACACTAAAGATTGTAGCTTGTATTATGCTGAAGAAGCTGACAAATAATAAGCAGCACTGAGCAAAGAAAAACCACCGAAAAGGGAAGAAAATGTACAAGAAGTGAGAAAAACGGTTTAGTTTTACTATTTCTAGGTCCTTATCTAGAAGCAGTAAAAAATCCAACACAAAGGGTGTCAAAGGGAAATGTTTTGTCATTACCTAAAATCAATATGGTTTCTCATGTAAACAGAGTGTAAACAGAAGTCTAAACTCATCAGCCACATCAGATAGACACATGCACGTTTTGTGTAGGCTGCGGTTCAGGTCTGAGCAAAATATTTTCTAAATAGGGAGAACTCCTACTCTCACAGCTTCCTCTTTCATAGTGGGCACTTACAAGTGCAAAACTACTGGGGCCCTATGGAGGTGTAGTCCAAAGATGTAATGCTCACCGACAAAAAGATATACAATTGCCACTGTAGTTTTGATGGAAGAGATCAGAAGAATAGGCAGCTGATTTTATTTTTATTTAATTTTCTTGACAGGTGTAGAGTTACAGTGGATTATCTTAATAAGTAGGCTAGTATGTGTGGCATCACATACCAAAGCCACTTTATGGCATGCACGATTTTAAATATCAAGCTAAGAACAGCAGCACCCTGGCAACAGTTGAACTACCACATTATGGTTGGTCTTGGAAGGGTTTTCTTTACATCTATCATAATTATGACATACTACACTGCTAAAAAAAAATACTAAAATCTGGAAATGGTTGCCACTGATATATGTTATCCAGGTTTTCACTGTTGTAGTTCTGAGATGGGTTAAACAGGGGAAAGTACTGGGTGAACCTACATATTAAACCTACAGGACCCTCTCGACTGTGGATCCCCATGTCATGAAGCTCCCAGCACACAGTTTTAGTGCTGGTGTTAATAGCAGAGCAGACTGCTTGGCTTGGTCCTTGATTTTGGGACAAAAATACTTCAATTCACAGATTCAGAGGTGTGTGATCCAATACCTTTGTCATCATAACGTATGTTTAACTAATCATGTCTCAGAACTACAAACGTATACTATTCAATAAATGTCCTAGCACTATATTTACTGCAGTACCGGTACTGAAATAAAAGTACGGCTTTTTGATTCGAAGCAGAAGTAAACATTTATTTGAGTGATTTAGCTCCATTATCTCCACATCATTAAGAATTTTGGTGTAAACAGGCTTTCCATAGATGAGGTTGTTCGAGTTGTAGCATGTCAACTTTTAACTAAGCTACACAAAATTAGATTTTGACATGAACATTTTAAAGAGTTAATATTTAGACTTTAAATTAAAGCATAGAAAACATGTCAGTATTTAGGATGTCAGTAATATACTAGGGTTATTCTAACGACCTCATTCTTTCAAAAGCAGACGTGCTGGCCTGTTTTGTGTTGCACCAGGCACTCAGCAAACACTAGATTTATGGTGCACATTAAGGCATTACAACCTATGCAATATAACCTATATTTGAAGCCTTGGGTGTAAAAAGGACAACACACAGACTATGTTTAAAAAAGCCACAGTAATAGATTTCTTTTTTCAGTAATACAGTAAAGAAGTCCACATTGCAAGCTTTCATTGCAGCCCCCTTACTGTGAATGACTTTGCTACATATAAAAACAGTAAGTAAGAAGAACCTACATCCAGTAAGTGTTGTATTGGTACAATCAATAGGTGAAATCATACCCTGAGCTATTAGTCTGAAACTGTGCACAGTACACAGGTCTACAGGACTGTTAGGAGTGGCAATAAATCGAACCAAATGCTTTTTGATATGTCTTCTGGGAGCCATGACTGTCTTCATAAAAATTTTAATGCAGTAGTTGTCTTTGATGCTACATATATTTAAGACTATGTGGTCTCTATGTGTGATGGTACATCTAAAGTCTGATTAATACTATCAGCATGATGAGCACTGCCAAACTGTATTTTTGCTACACAGAAATAAAGTTCTGACTTTCTGTTCTTTCACACACAGACCGCCTGCACTAAAATATGTGTTTATAAAAAGCCTCATCAGGAAAGTGTTTTGCTGGATTTCATTATATGGTCATTTCAAGCAATAACATAATCAGACAAGTGTTCCCTGGGCAACAACAAAAGTTTTGCTTTCTGGTGAAAACAAGAAAAAATATATATACATCACTAATTCTAACACAAAAAATAACAAAGACAAAGCACTCATATTTGTTGATTGACAGGCAGAGTCTGTCTCTGAAATATGAATTAAAAATAACTGAGAGAGCTGCTTCTTTGTCATTATAATAAAGGAAATCAAATTATGTATCTATGCTGTGATAGTCACCTTTGAACCAAAGTGACTGAATTTATGATTTTGTATTAATCAGTGATTGTTGATTAATCAATGATCAGTGAAATTCTTCGTGCCGCTGCGTATTGATAAGCACTTCATCGACCAAACATGGATATCACAACAAGTGTTTTCATTCATGAAACATGATGTCATTCGAGGAAGGAAGGCCACTGAGTGATCTCCTATAAATTTCCATTTGTGATATTTAATTCTTATTTATCGATATTATTATTTGGCTCATTTAATCTTCTCTTTGAATTATTAGGACAAACGTTAAAGAGTGCCATCTGATAGGCTAATTTGCTTTGCATGGTTAACTTGACTGTTTCGTTCACCAATTCAGTCATTTAGTTTCTTATCTTTGCATGTTTTCTGGTTAGTCTCAGTGAGAATTAAAGTCTAGCCTACATGAATGTATGGCCTTATCTTGTTCAACCCACAGTAATTAAGTAGTTTAACTCACAGTCTTATCGGTGTAATTCAGCTCTTCCTCTGTCTCTGTACTGCATCTTGAAGGAATCAGTAGGAACTGTGCTTCTCTATTTTTGCCTTGTTTGGACTCAGGTGGAAAAAGCTGGAGCACTCTTATAAACTAAAGTCAAGCATGTAATCACTCATATTATCAGAACTGTGTTGTTTTTGTGCAATAAAAGTGTCACTGTTGCTGCTTTTCATATTTTTCTCTACCACTGTTTGACATTTGTAAGCAAACAAAGAATAGATCTGCAAACACTTAATAATACGACAACAAGTGAATCAAATTGGAGTTGCTGGTACAATAAATCTTACATGTTGCCTATGTCGCCATAATATGAATAAGTTATACCACAGCAAAAATTAGCATCACAGCTCTGACAGCATGATGCAACAAAGAGATCAAGCAGGAACAGTTAGTCAAAGCCTAAAAATAAAACCTCTAGCATGTTGGGGGAAAAGAATCCTCTGTAAGATGATGGACAACTGCTGTCAACAATGTTTTCTTACACAGATAAACAGAAAACACACAACAAAAGGACACGACTGAACTCCAACCCATACATAGAGAAGATCTGATTATTTCCATTTGTGAAATTATTTTGTTGACTGAGTCAATGAAAGCTGGAAAATCTGAGTCACTTTATTGTGTGCATCCTGTAGAAACACTTCTGGATTAAGGAAAAATGACTGTTTAATGAAAGTAGGCCGTAAAGGCTTCTAACCACAGCTGATCATGCATCCTACTCTGACATGCCAAGGTTAAATGTGCAGTAGCTGTACTGTATACTCCATGGCGCAGTCACAGTGCAGCAAATGATTCTGGCAGACAAGCATCCATGCATACATAATTAGCGTGCCTGCCATTGTAGATATTTACCTGACTGTCTATCCAGCATTTTCGAAACGATATCTCTCCTGGGGGTGGAGGGATGAGTGCAGCGGTTGTATCATGCATGTAAAAACTGACATTTCTGGTATGGTTAAATGTAGGTGTAAATGGTAATCACTGCATTTCTTCATGTTCTAGATGGTAGCAAGAGAGAGCAACAGAAAATCTCCTCCTTCACCTAACCTGCACTCATGCTGAAACAGCCACTGCAGTCTATCATTTATTAAAGGATTTGGAGATGAAAAGGCATAATGAAATTCAAAACTCAGATATGTATTAATCCACTACTTGGACTGGAGATAAGGGAGTTCATGGGATTTTTATATTGGCAGTTTGGTATTCAATGCCAGGCATGCAGAAATCTGCCCATGGCATGTTAGAAAGAAAGCATGAAATTGGTTTGACTATGATTTGATTATGATTTGGCCTGTCATTGGCTATTGGATTTCCTTGACAGGCTGGAATGGACTCACCAGGTAAATAAAACTTTTCAGCCAAACAGGTGTTTAGCGACAAAGCTGTACACCCACAAGGAGTGATCGTCTTCTTTTGGCTGAAGTTAGACTACGACAGCCTCACTTAATCAGAGCTTGGGAGTGCCATCTTCAAAATCCATCTCCCAGCCAGTATCTTACCTCTGCACATTCCCAAACTAGCTCAGTCGTACCTCTTTCTCTTGGTCTTTGAATTATCCAGCCCTTACCTGCTGTACATCCATGCCACTCCTAGATTTCAGCATCTTTTCCTCAGTTTCACCTCTTCATAGCTGGTCTCACTGCTATCATGCATCAAGTAGAAAAATGCAAAGCTTACAGGAAAAAGGTGGAGAAAAGAGCCCTTTCTTTTGTGTTTCTCAGTGGTCTAAGTCTGCCTGTTTACCTAATGTATCACATGTTCTATTAGAATTACTTTTTACATGTATTTCTTTAACCAACCTACTAGCATTGTGAAGAATAAGTATGTAAGTAAGTGCATCTCTCTGTCTGGAATAAAGCTTAAACTCTTTTTAATCCAGAGAGCTGAATGCAGAGTCCACTGAGTTGGACAATGTTTGGCCAAGGAAGAGTTAAAATATTCGGCATCTGTTCCACGCACCCCTGCAATCCCCATAGATCCTGTCTGCTTTCTCCTGCTTTTCCTCCCTCCCTCTGCTCTTCATCCCTCCTCCTCCTCTTCTCCTCTTCACCCTCCTTCCTTCCTCCAGTCACTTGGCCCTGAGCCCAGAGAGAACTGGAAGAAGGAACAGACTTTTTGCTTCCCCCTCCGCTCCCACCTCCCCCAACCCCACTCCCCGCCCTCCAAACAAAAATAATGTTCAGATCCTGTGCGTTTTTGTTACCCAAATGTGTTGGTTTCCTTCTGAATTTCCTTCTTCTCATGGAGCTAACTCGTGATAACTCAAACTAAACACCAAAGGAAATAAGCTACAACACACTCCAGCTGCTGCATCTTTGTATGTGGTGTCAAAGGCCTGTGAACTCTCTCGCTTCCCTTCCCACGGAGCCACTGAGTATGCCACATGCATGGTACAATGCACACATTTCCCAATAATCCATCTCTCAGCGGTAAACCTATAGTATGCCTTCTCTACGTGTCACGTTTCCCATCACATCACATCATCCTTATCTGGTATTTGTCAGTTCTGCTCTGCTGCAAATACACATAGGTGTACACATATGTATTCAACTCAATAACAAATCAAATGATTCACAACAAGAAAAGTCAACTGGAGACTAAAAAGAGGAGGCAAGAGATTGTCAAATATATCAGTGAAATGTAACCAATCAACAAGTTCAGGTGCACTTGAAAAATTAAAACACCCATATATTTGCTTGTTTCCAACAAAGTAACTGCAGACCCAGTATGTGCAACACATTTCAATAGGCCACAAACCAAATCCTCTAAAGACACATAAAACTTCACTTGCAGCAAAATGCAACTCTGTTATAGAATAGAATAGAATAGAATAGCCCTTTATTGTCAATGTAGATGCACAGCGAAATTATGGGTGCTCCATACCAATTGTGCAAAAGTAAAACGATATATATGAATTCTAAAGACCACAGGAATAAATATCATACACAAGAGATATATAGAGTCTAGAGGAATATATACAAAGAAAGAGAAAGGCACACAATGGAGGGCATAGTGCTTGGAAGCAGTGCAAAGGATTTGTTCTGAGTATGTGAGTCCGTATGTGAGTGGCCTGAGTGATGAGGGTTACTCAGACCATGAGTCAGATTGGGGAGATGGGTGGGCAGGGGCTGGGTGTGGAGGGTGGGATAGCGTTTGTTATCAACAGTGAGGCTGTTAGTACAGTCTGCATTCATTTTAGCTGTAAAATAAGTCAACAATTAAACTGAACAAATTGGCAGTTTATGTTTAAAATCAAAATCAAACTACATAAATACAGTCAAAGGAAAAACCTCAGCAACATATTAGCTTGACGTTTGTACTTCTCACCATTCTTTCTGGTTTGACCTCACCCATATACTTACATATGCTGATGCGATCTCATTGATAGTGACTATGTCATCTACCATGAATTTGCCACGTGGAATTTTCCGCTCACTTTCCAGTTTTAATCAGTGCATTGCATCAGTACAGTACAGTGAACTATAGCTGGCAGAACCAGAGCAGCTACAGTTACTGCTGCAGGAGCCTTGATTTTGATCGTCTCTGCACAATTCAGTAAATGAATATTACACACCTACAGACCAGGTGTTTGCATATGTTTGTTTTAATCAGAAGAATAGATGCAAAAATCACTTTGATTGCGACGATATTATTATAATTTGTGTTTGATTGAAGTTTTATTGAGTTACCAGCTCATGTATTGTTTGGTGTTAAATGATACTGCCATACTGCTTTATTATTTGTAATTTTGTCTGTATTTGTTTTTTCTATTCTGTCTGCATAATAATGACTAAGAGCCGCAAATATATCTATTTTGTGATATCGGTCATAGTTAAAGGAAACAAACAAGAGAAGTTTTCCTGTATAAAACACAATCATTTGGTCATTTCAGTCCCATTATATCACCATTTCCCTTATTTGCTTCATGTCCCTGTGAGACTTGAAGATGTTTCTATTGATGTACATGCACCATCATACCTGTCTAATCTCCGTAAACCTCATAGTCCATCCCTTACTCTCCGTGCTATGTCTCCCTGTTGAGATCCTGACCTTGCTGAATCCTTTTGGCGCATTTATTCTTATTTTCACTTAAGTTTATTCTCTTTGTTTTTATAACTGTTACCATCCTGGTGGGGCGATCTTGGTCTTGTTGAATCTACGGCGTCAGTTTGTGGTAAAGTCCATGTCTGTGCTGCCAGCGAGATCGCTGTAAACTTGAAAACAACAGCATCTTTGTAACCTGTGTTCTCTCTCCCTCCCCTCTTTTTTCTCTCAAGTTTCTTGCTGCTCGACCACGAGCCATCCTGATACCTTTTCCTCTCCCTTGGCTGTTCATGCACAGCCCACAACCTCACCTCTTTGCTTCTCTCTCCCACTGGATTAACAGTTTTCTTTTCTGTTTGTTGTTGATGACAGGAAATTGTTTAATGTCTCCCTAAATCCATTTTTCATATACATTTATGGTTAATTTAATTTTTCTTTGAGTTCTGTAGGTGAAGCAGTGATTGTGACTAAGGCTAAAAGTCTTATCTTCTTCAGCTACGTGGAGTCCAAAACTAGATTGGATGCCGTGGAAAAACAACCCGTTCCTTTCGAAAGTGTAAGCTGATTAAGTCATGTTTTGACTTCAAGTGTCACAGCAGATTAGTGATATTTCAAGAGAGCGATGGGGGAGTTGCATCCCAGCAGGCTTTTCTAGACAATTGTTCCTCAACGTCAATGTCAATTAACATAAATGATTATAAAGAATTTGCCTTTCTCAAAGCTAAGGAGTCATTAAATAGATATTTTGTGCTTCGTTTGAGGGAGTACGGCAGAGAATTAAGAAATAATTGAGCGCTTTGAGGATTTGGCTTTATTCTCTGAAATGTATTTAGGTTCCCTGTAAAAACGTGTGAAGGTAAAGCAAAACACAGAGCCTGCGAGATTTAAGGTCTTGGTCTTCCTGTCAGTTCTTGTCCTGTTATGTAGAGCATGGAGCTAACATGCTAGCACTGCAATGATGAGCTCTCACATTCACATGCTAAAATTGTAAGCACCCAAGGTACACAGCATGTATTTTTAGATAGCTGCTTGAGCTCCAAGCATCACTCGCATGTCCTACTTTATTTGTAGTTACGACTCAGATTTAAATATGGGGGCTCGCACTTACATTTGCTTCAGCTTGATTTAGAACATGAACTACTTTTATAATATTTTTCTACTGAGAAAGTTTAATCTAAGATCTGTTTGATGTTCTCAAGCACGTCAAAGATGCCCATTGCAATAAGATATGGAATTTTGTGATTTTTTTTTTAAATTCAGAAGTCAGAAAATGTGAACTCTCTTTGTTAAATTATTAGTGCAAATGTAGAAATACTTATTTTCAGTGTAAGCCATGTTCTTCGATTGATCTAACCAACAAGATCCTCTGACACTGAGGATTTTGCACTTCACAGTTGTTTTTTCTGGGGAAGCCATTGCATGCTTTGTGTGAGGTAGGTGTGTAAATTAATGTAAACAAGAAGACAATAACCCTCATAGATTCTTCAGAAGCAGAAAATAAACAGTCTGCATGTAGATGACACAAATGTGTTCCTTGAAAACAGGGTTTCCCCGAAGACAGGAGGATTATAAGCGACTGCCAAGATGTTGTGGTTGTCGCTCATGTGTGAAGCCACACACACAGACGCAGCTTGGCTGCTGCAGTTCCCCTTTGGCAGCCATGTTGACTCCACGGTCTGGTCCATGGCTGTTGCTATAGTAACTGATGCTGATCTGCTGAGTGTTGGGCATCTCGCCCTGGCACTTCTGCGAAGGACGTTGCAACATATTTGCAACAAGAGCAGCAAAATGATCAGGCAACAACTGCTTTCTCACGGAAATAGTGAACTCTGACCCGCAGACAGCTGAGATCATTTTTAAAAAACGAATTTCACATGAACCAATGCGTGATGAAGCCGTGTGAAAAGTTACTAAAGTTTGGCTCTAGTTTAATGGAGCTGGGAATTTAGTTTGAGCTTCTCTAAACACACTGCCAAGCAATTTGTGATTCAGTTCAGAATAGGTTTAGACACTGAATAAGTTCATCTTCTGTGTTTTTTTATTTCACTCTTTAAAAGGTTGGACATGAAAAATGTGGCGACAAAAGTTCAGAAGGTTATGCGGTGCACCAGATGTTTAAAGTACGCTTCCTGTCCATGTAAAACTTGGGATGTAAAAGAAGTCAATGCTTTTCACTTAGTAGCATCGTATTAACAGCAGAGGGCATCATGCTACAATGCTAAAGGACATCTCTGATAACTTCAGTTAAAGTTCAAGAGTGCACACAGAATATGAACTGGGCAAAAAGCACAAAACATATTTGACTTGCTGTTTTACTATGATTGGCGCTTCAGAGTCAAAATACTTTAGCACAGTTTGTGCTTCGATAATTGAGGAGATTTACCCGGTGATTCAGTTATCAGTGTTCTGCATGTGCTTGTCTCAAAAGTACTTATTCTAGACAAACCTCTGGATCATTTTTCATGTCCTTGAAAAATCAGTGCACTAAATGACCATGTTTTTTTCTCACTTAAACATCTGTTCTAAAAATTAACACAAAAGATTCAGACAAAGTTAACTTCAACTCTACAATAAAAATGAAAATGCAATAATGTATTTTTAGGTTGTACAGATGGACGATCTAGGATTTTACCTTTCTGTTCCCATCACAGTGTGGTTCACAGACAATTATAGCTTTTAAACCATCTTACTCTTGTGTTGCCATGTTTGACTCATCAGGATGGAAGGTTTGGAAGTCTGTCACATGATCAGATGTCTCTCTTGCTCACAAGCGACATGTCTGGACATCAAAGATGGGTTACAGACTGTACCTAAAAGATGGGTGTTGCTTTAATGAATGTCTTGACTGAAGGATGGATCAGATTTACAATGAGAGGACACATTGCACGTCAATAAATCACATAGTACTACCCCAAAACATACCTGGTGTTATCATCTAGTTTTCTCTAAATTTGAACATTGCTTACAAAAAATGCACCATGCCTTATCGAAGAAGGCTCAGTACCGGTGGTCAAAAACTAAAGTATTACTGAGTACATAAAGCAAGTGAAAAGTATGATTTTCTTATCAGACGCAAACAGAAAGAATTCAAGTTTAAGATGCTGAAACTTTCAGAGCTGTAGACAAAGCTCATGTTTTATAACCCATCTAAGTAATGGATCAAATTTAACTTGTTATAGATCTTTTTTTGAATCGCAAACATAGAAAGGACTGTCAACCACACACACACACAGACACACATGCACACACACACACACACACACACGCACACAGACACACACGCACACACACACACACACACACACACACAACCTAAAAAAATACCCACGTTTGAGTTTCATTTGAATCTTCAAGGACATATTGAAATATTGAGTTTTGGATCGATCTGACAGCAAGATGTGTAGTTATCTTGTATTATCTTTGAATAGCTTGAAAAAGTGATCTAAATATAAATGCCATTGACAAATGTTATTATTATTTAATTTCATTTGTTTTCATGGTATTCGTCCTACTAACCTTAATGTACTGTTATCTTAGTTTCACATTAAAACAGCACACTAATTAAATGATGGTCCAACAGTCTATACTATCCAAAACTGTCCTTGAATAAACTGCAGTTGGTCCTAACAAAGATGAAAGTAGCAGCATGCAGACACACACACACAGACACACACACACAAAGACACACACAAATGCACAGTCAGCTGTTACAGAGAGTGTGTGATGAGGGAGTGGAGAAGCCGAGGCCTCCAGATACTCAGGATGGCGGCTCTTCTCCCTTATCTCTGCCTACCATGCGGTAGCGTGTGTGTGTGTGTGTGTGTGTGTGTGTGTGTGTGTGTGTGTGTGTGTGTGTGTGTGTGTGTGTGTGTGTGTGTATGAGCCAGCTGAAGTAAATATCAGACTATATTTCTGAGCAAGCAGGCAGCTGATCACAAGTGTAGCTGTTCACAGTATGTGCATTATATATATATATATGTGTGTGTGTGTGTGTGTGTGTGTGTGTGTGTTCGTGTGTGTCTGTACATGCATCTTATTGAGCTATGACAGAAACATTTTTGTATTTTAAACCTTAGTGGGTGTGTTTTTGGGTGGGTGCATTAATATCTGCCATATGTATATCAAATACTGGTAACTGACCCCCAAGCCCAAACCCATGAAGCACTTAATAAAGTTTTATTAACTTAAAACAAATCAGCCAAAATATGAAAATATGGAGTAGGACATATTCATCTGTATTTTTTAATAATTTGAAAGCTTGAATCATTTATGTTTTCCGATACTGAAGATCAAAATGTATTTGACTATCAGAATTTCTCTGTTGTTTGTTAAAAATAGATTTAGAAATAATTAATTTATCATAATGTGCATCATTAGTGCTTCATTGTAATTCAGCTGGACAGATTATCTTCAATACCAGTGGCGTAATTAACAACAGCAACACTGTGTACTGAAGCAGCTTCCATAAAAATGCCAAAAAGGCAAACTAAGACTAAACACTCGGTGGTGTCAGTGCTCCTACATCAGGGCTTCAGCCACCAGGCTGATTTGGAGAATTTCACACAACAGCTTTTAGTTTAATTGCAACTTCAAGGGCTTTGGTCAGAGTGAGATGTCTTCTGAGGTTTTCACACAGCAACAAGACAAAACTTTAAACAACCCAACATTTTTCAATTTGTGTTTACAGACTGCACATTTCTGTCTGATGGCTCTGTCAGCCTCTAATGTGGGCATGCTAATAACACAAATAACAACAACAAAAACAACATAAGAATCTGAGACTAAAATGAGCTGCAAGGCAAGCAGTTTACTTGCACTGGGTTCAGCTTTACATTTCATCTCCTTCTTTTTGTGTTCATTTTTAATGTTTTCTGGTGCCATCAAAGGGGAATTATCTGCACTTTGGCCAAATTGTGATCGCCTGAAATCTAAAGAATATCTGAGTGAGACAGAGATTTATTTTTAATTAGAGTAATTTAAATTCAAGTGGGTCAAACCAGTAAAAGTGTGTAATAACAAACCGTATGCCGTATGCAACTTGTAGACAGGTTGCTGTTTCCTTCTTTTAAAGGTTTTGAGTTGTTTTTTTGTTTGCTTTGTTGCATAAGTAAGATGTGAAAGTGAAAAAGAATCAACACAAAAAATCAGCAACACTGAAGATTTATATATTTATATACAAGTATGTGATTTAAAGCAAACCCCTCCCAGGTTATAAGTTGTTAGGGGTTTGTTGTCTTTTCTCGCCTTCACTCAGTCTGGAGGTTCGCTCTCTCCACTCTACATTTACATCCAAGCGTATAGATGTGACGACTCTGCTTGCAGTGTTCAATGTTTATTTTTCTGAATGCATGGCCATCAGTCAGCACTGATGTATGTGGTCTGCGCTGGAGCCAAGTTCCTTAGTTTAAAGCCAAACATGATACTTGCCAAGCGCAGCTGGGGGAAGGGGAAGAAAAAGAGGGAATGGGGAAGAAGGAGGAGGAGGGGATCTTCTAAAACATTTTCATTTGCAACTCAGAAAAGGCAAAGAAAGTAAAAGCAAAGGGAAGTAACAGGGAAGTTAAAAGAAGAGCTTAAGATTAGAGGACAGTTAGAAAGGGAGAGCACATATCACCCAAAGGAGAGCAGAAGGAAAACGAGAGATTTTGAGGTCATAAAATAATCAAAGTAGGGAGAGTTTACGAGAGAAAGTATTACAGAGTCAAATGGAAGGAAGCAAGGAAAATGACAGATCAGAGATGGCAGAAAGAAGAGATGAAGCATCTAAACAATGACTGGAAAAGAGGAGAGGAGAAAACGGGAAGCTGGGAAAAGTGGAAACAGTTGATTGAAGGAGGAGGCATGAAAAGAAAGATACCGAAGGACAAGTGTTGAAAGTTCTGAAGAGGGGAGGCAGGCTGAATGCCAGAGACAAGCTCAGAGAGGGAGAAAGAACCAAAGTGGTTCAAGAAAAGAAATTTGTTTAACAAAAATCAAGGATGGGAGAGGAAGGGGTGATGAAGAGCAGGAGGAAACTTTAGCTGCATTAACTGAATCTGACAAAGGGAAAAAGGGCAGATTTTAAGTGTGGGAAGCCCTGAAAGAGGAGGAGAGAAAGACAGAAGAGGGAGTGGAGAGGGAACCGAGGGGGAGAAGAGAGGAGTAGAGGCAGAGCTGGAAAACAGTGTGTGACAGAAGAAGAGAGAGCAGATATGAGAAGGAGTGAGGAGACCTGAGAAAAGAACCTAATTCAGCATTGTGTTTCCAGCCAGCCTCTCACACTGCTGTGAAACCCTCTTGAGCTGCGCTGCTGCTGCATGACTGAACGCTATCAGTCCCGAGCAGGCAGCCGCCAAACCCACACACACACACACACACACACAGACTCACATGCACACACATGCACACACAAATGGATATGACTCGTCCGCTGAGGCGGTTTGGTGTGGTGGACTTGGAGTGACAGTTGGGAATAACTGGTTTCTTCGTCCTGTCAGGTAGGTTTAATATGACTTTCAAGATTATATTATATCGTGTGGACTTATATTAGTGATAGCTTGTGTTTCTGAGCATTAACGAAGCATTAATGTGAAAGCTGAATGCGTTATTCTTGCAAAATTAGTCCAGGAAAAGTGTCTCTTTTTTTGCCTTTTCTCGTTGTTGATCTCTGGTTAATTTCTACCAGCCGACTTAAAACATTCATTAGAGTTAACATATTTCCATATCTGATATTTGATATCCCAACAAAAAACATTTGGAATCTGGTCTTTTAAGGGAAATCAGAAACTATTTGTATCAATATTTGTATCAAAATGCAAAATCTTTTTTTTTTTTTTTTTTTTTTTTTGCCACAGTAAGGAAGATTCTCTGCTTGTGTAGCTCCATGTTGCCTGATTAGAGTTTTTTTTTTAAGCTAAAACTTTTTGAGTTTGAGTTTGAGTGTTTTCCATGATATTTAGAACCAAAAAAAGATTTGTTTTTCATGCTGTTTGTTTTAAGCGTTTCAAAGTGTGGAAAAATACAGTGTAAATTGGGCAGGTGATCATGACTGTGCCTGGTTCCACCCGGCTTAGAGGATAAAAGGTCTCCTTAGAACATACACAGAACAGGGCAGGGATGCAGGTATTCCAGGTTTAGCAGCCCGGAGTGGCCGGATATTGTTGGTCTCAGTCACAGTATCATCTGAATTCTGCGTCAGTCTGTGTTAGTATTACAGTGACATCTGCATTAATCCAATGATTTTACAGACTTCTTTCCTCCAGTCTTTGCAGAATTGTTGCTGTGCAGTTTCAGATTTTATGTTTCTTATAAACATCTTTACAGAAAATAAAAAAAACCTTCTACACTTTTATTTTAACTGTCAAGGTCAGCGAGGTATTTCTGAAATGTTGATCACCAGATGCACTTTACTGTATACTTGCACGGTGTCATCTCAATTGCTGTAGTTTTGAAGCCACAGGCATCCTTTGGCACTGGTGCCCTGACACACCTGCCGTGAGAATATCCAACCCAGTACCACAGCAAAACATGTAACACTTTGCCATGATGTTGGGCAACCATATCAGATGGAGAGAGCAGACAGTCCTGCTTAAAGGAATAGTGTAAAAGTCACAAGAATGTCACCCACTATCGTGCCATCTTTGTATTTCGCACTTCCTCTTTTGCTGTTTACCTGAATTGAGGCCCAAAACTACTTGGTTAGTATTAGGAAATGATTTGGTTTTGTGGTTTACACCCCTTCATAACTTTTGCTTCCTAACCTAAACACTGAAAATGATGCTTAAAGACACCCAGTGGGATCCTGAAAAGTAAATATGTGGCAAACTGGGAGACCAGTCTCACCAATTGCAACCAGCGGGTCACGGCACCAACATCAAAGGGAACCTTATCACTCCCACTTATCAGTTTTATTGTGCAAATCCATTGTATTATATATCCTCACACTTAACCCACTTTCCCAACTCCTCAATAATATAGATAAAGATCAGCTACTACCAGGGGTTAGTACCTGATCCTCCTTCCCAGGTCATCACTAGCTATTTTATTATCTATTTTTACACACGCTCAAGTAGTGATGCATTAAACTGAGTAGTTAGTATTTAACTTCACTGTTCCTCACCCTCCTAAAGCAAAGAGAAGCACATACATGGTGTTTGCAGCCTCCTTCTTTGTTTCTTGATCTTTCTTCAGCCTAGTACTGTAACTGGGTGTTTGTGTGGTCAAATATAGCTACTTACTACTAGTTCTAATACAATATCCTGTTTACTGTGACAATGTATAAGTAATCTGGCAGTAATTCAGTATCCGCTTCATTCTTGAGCATATTTTCAGACAAAGCCTGGCATCTGTTCAAGGTATCAGTGACACAGTTTGTGACCTTACATCTTGCATCAATGATTTTCTTTTTTCCGTTTCAGTTTTAAATTAAAACATCTCCAAATGTTTCCCCCCCTCTGCTCTTTTGTATTCTGTCCCGCCCTGTATCCTCATACTTCTCCTCCTCTCCACCTTTTCCGTTCCTTCAAATACATAAAGGGTATTTGCTCTCATAGACTTTCAGTTTCTCATGAACCCCCTCAGCAAGTGCAGCTCAAACTGACAAGCTGCCAG
This sequence comes from Neolamprologus brichardi, assembly GCF_056152115.1. Lineage (NCBI taxonomy): Eukaryota > Metazoa > Chordata > Actinopteri > Cichliformes > Cichlidae > Neolamprologus > Neolamprologus brichardi. The sequence continues at coordinate 23,731,026 of NC_142108.1, forward strand.
AGAAAATATCAACACAACAAGCCGGGTCAGAATCTGCTGCTCGCGTACCCTCACTCCACCCCTTCCTCCCACTCCCTCCCCTCTGTCCTTCTCATTTTATTCTCCTGCACAGTATTTATGTCTCTTTCTTTTCTCTCTCACCATCTATTTCCTGGCTCCTTTGATTTTCGGGGGATTTTCTTAGTCCAAGTCTTCCCTGGTTTTGTTAAGTTCATGTGGTGTGTTGTGTGTGGCTTTGGCTACACGGATCATTAGATCGACGCAGTAGGAGGTCAGTGGTTCCATTGTGGTTGAATTAAATGCTAACACTTGTCACTGAGGAAAATGCGCCTGAGGGGGATCAAGAGACACTTAACAATAAAGAAGGTGGTTGGGCTGTCTGTGTCGGTCACTCTTCCACATTTGCTGGTTCCACACTAATTGGCTCAGACTTCTGAACAATGGCAACAGTAGTGGTGGGGACGCAGACTAGCATTTTTCTTTATGATTTAATGAAGCATGCAGCTATTTGGTGTCGTTGTCGTCACTGTTTTGTTATCAGTCAGATTTACATTGATTGCTGTGTTTGAGGAGACTTTATCTAGTTGGTTTTGAAAGGATGGGTGGCAGAGGGGAGACTGAACGGTGGATTAAGCAGCTGACAGCTGATGAAGTCATTTTCAGCCTGCAAGTCAATTGTGTAGATGTGTTTGTCTCACGCTTTACCAAACGATTGCAGCGATGCATGGTTTAGTTTTGCTTGCTGAAAAGAAAGCAATGAAGAGGTATGACATGACAACACTAAAACAACATAAATTACATAATCTGCAGACATTTTTTTTAATTTAAAGAAATAATGTACATAAAAAATACCTAACCTGAGATAAACAAGTGTAAACTCACGGAGCGAAGAAGATCAGTTTTATATATACACGATTGCAGTCACTTAGTTTCTAACCACTCCAGCGCACAACAGTCTAGGAAAGAAATTAACTGTGTTTGTGTGATTGGATCAGATATAAATATAAAAACATACTGGGTTTAATTCTTCCACGCACGTGAGGGGTGAAGGTTGGGATATGTTTTCTGTGCCATTTTTTTTTGTGATGCATGGGAAAAAGAAGAAGCTACTTAAATTCGGAGTGAGATGCTGATCACGCTCTTTGGTATTTCAAAATTTGACACTGGACTTTTGAGGAACATTTGAAGTTTGTGCGCCATATGTGTGTATGCGTTGGTGTTTACATGTACAAATCTGAGGTAAATGCTGCATGCGTGTGACATGTGTGCAGACGTACAGCTAAAACTGTCTGATCACTCCACTTTTGCTTTGCCTCTGAGCACATTAGTAACACTAACATCATGACATCACCCACCAGATGCTTTTACGGGACCCACGTGAGCACAGACTCACTGAAAGCTTATCTTGACCCATGCTCTGTGACCTCCAGGTTAGGTCCATGACCCCTCTGGAGAAAATGATGAACTGAAAAAAAAATCCACAGCTTGAAGAAATCTATTCCTCCTGCCCCACATGAAAATGTTTTGTTCAGAACATGATCTTTTTATGTGCCAAATGAAAGCCCCACAAAGCTGTTTATTTGCTAGCAAATAAATTAAGTGTCAATTGAGGGAAGTAATCCAGAAGAGCAGATGGAAGCACTACACTGAGCCTGATTAATTACACCACAGTGACATGTTAGATTCTTTCTAGAAACATTTCTGGATGCGATGGACTAGCTTTGGCTAGCAGATCTATGCAAAGCTTGTTTTATCTTGTGAAAATTTGTTGGGGTTGATTTGAGATTTGTCATCTGTGAGTAAAAAGGAAAGTGAAAAATAGAGAAAAATGAATGCAATATTTATCCAGCAGGCATGTGTGCATTTAAAGTGTCTAATGTCAGAAGATGTCATTAACCTACAGTTAATCTGTTGCTCCCTTCAGTATTGTAAAAAGAGTTTCAGCTCATTTATTAGCTCTGCGGCTACACTTTATTGCTTTGGGTCCCTCCTGCTGTTCTCAAAATGTTGTTACCAGTTTTAAAACCCAGTATGTTTTTTATGTAAAACCCAATGTACATGCCACGCTCATTGCCAAACTATGCACCAAATCAAGTGAAATCTTGAGACACACTGAGTTCAATTCAATTCAATTCAATTTTATTTATATAGCGCCAAATCACAACAAATGTCGCCTCAAGGCGCTTCATAGATACAGAGAAAAGCCCAACAATCATATGACCCCCTATGAGCAAGCACTTTGGCGACAGTGGGAAGGAAAAACTCCCTTTTAACAGGAAGAAACCTCCGGCAGAACCAGGCTCAGGGAGGGGCGGCCATCTGCTGCGACCGGTTGGGGTGAGAGAAGGAAGACGGGATAAAAGACATGCTGTGGAAGAGAGACAGAGATTAATAACAGATATGATTCAATACAGAGAGGTCTGTTAATACATAGTGAGTGACTATGTATTAACAGACTGAGGTCATTTCATGTCAACTGACCAAATGCTCACAGCCTGACCAGCTCTGATTTCCAGGGTGATGACACACATCTTATTTTAGCTTTCTAATGTTATTAGTTTGCTCACAAAAATATTTTTGTAATGAAGTTAGGGGCATTTCTGAGCCATCTTTTCTGAGCAGCATGTTCTTCCACTGGGCTGTCCCACTGTAAAAAAAAAAAAAAAAGTTCAAAGCCGATATGAGGATGAAGAATCCTGTGCTCAGGAGAAAGTAGAGTTAAGTGAAAAGAAGAGAGGTTTGACCATTCCCCTAAATTCATCACCAAAATATTTTTATGTCCAAACAGGTAACAGCAGTAAGCTAAAATTTGGTAGTTTTCCTTGACAAGTGCATCATCACCTTGGAAAGTTTTTCAGGGAAGTGAGAGATGGTCAAGCTTTTTCTTAAATTTGGTCAGTTGACATGGAATGAGCCACTAGAGAACAACACTATTCTTCTCATGAGAGTTAGAAAACATTTAGTGGTCAGAGATGTGCTAAATTAGAAGCTTGCTGCTCAGCTTTGCATTAACACTGGAAATGAGGAAGTCTGTATAAATACAATGTAACCAACACAGCATCACACGTTGGTCATTAACTGTTTTCAGCAGATGTCATCAGCAAATGCAGGATCTGAATGGGACACTCAGGCACACTATAAATACACTTTCATATCCCCCTGAAGCATACTCTGCATTATTTTGATGTTCGACTCTAATCTATGAAATAAATGTGATAATGTTTTTAATTAGACTTAAAGCAGGTGATTGGGAACATAAGTTCATCAGGAAATGTTTACTGAGGCCACAGAGCGAGAGTGCTGAAGAGTGGTTCTCAGGTCCTGCTCACAATAAGAAAAAAGAAGGCTTAAAGGACTGTACTGGCTTCACTTTTGAGACCTGGAAGATACATCTCTTTTTTTATATACAGTCTGTGGAAAGAGAAGAAATAGTAATAGAAATAGCCACAGTGACTATCATCAGTGACTGACACATAATGACCTGATAAAATCAAAGCCCTGAATGAGTGGTATCTAACTCTAAAATTACAAAACAAAACCTCTGGGATCCCCACAAATGATTGGCAAGCTCGTGCTGTACATGTTATCATGCTGTAAGCTTCAGTTTATAATTATAAATGTTTTGAGAAAGAACAATAACAGATAGGCTTAAATCAAATTACCATTTAGAACAGTGTTTGTTCTTATCTCAAAACATCTGTATTTGCGGTTAGGACCTTCACAAAATCTTTTTCAGGACTAAAATGTGCTTTGAATTAATGGGGGAAATAATTCAAGAGTAGGAGTGATTTCTTTTGCAATGGTGGATATCAGATTATTGGAAGGGAATATTTCCATTGTTCCATGACTGCTCATATGTCTTTATTTTAGTGGGAGTGAAGACAAACACAGACTTTTTTTGTCTCAATACATAAAGGGACTTTTGTAGAAACTTGTGTAAAAAAACTACCCACTCAGTCACTTAGTGGTTTCAGCTCAGCTAAACTGGTCTCTTAACTGGTTTTGGTCAGGTGTACTGTGCATGTATAAACAGATCTGTAGCTCTTACTGTCAGTACGCCATCCCGTTACATAACTCATGTTAACTACAGCGAAATACCCCGACGATGACTGGAATGTGTCGAGTTTTGACCTGGTGGCTGTGGTCGAACAGGTTTTTCAGCAACAAGTACTCTGCATGTGTTCATTGTCAGAAAAGCAATTATTTTTCATTGTCATGGCAACGTAGTTCCAGTATGGCTTTTTTGTCTTCAGATAAAACTGTTTGTTTAAACCCAGCTGGTAAATCTTGCCTGTGAGAACAATGTGTAGAAAATCATTTTGATGTGTCGTATATTTAGGCGTCCTGAACAGTCAGGCTCACACACACACTTGGCCCACTGTGGATTTTTTAACTGTTAACCAGCTCTGCCATATTTCCTGTCACAAGTCACTGCGCAGCGCTAAATAATAAACCAAGAATGCTTCAAATCTTTAAAAATAAGCCCTCTATTTATGTCCCCAAGGCTAATAGTGTTTTTATTGATAGTCAGGCATCTATTGCTGCACTCAGGGAGAACTCTTATTTACTACACTTCTTAATTTATTAGTAATAATGAAGTTTCTGATTAAAACTCGTAAAATGTGAGGAATCTCATTTCAATTAATCCGTAATTTGGAAGCAAGAGTGCTGTTGGGGCTATAAAAAGGGAAGTTATTTCATACAGGATGTCTTATTCACCCATTTATTAATGTAATCACTTTTTTTTTTACATCTATGTGCTTTCTAACATTCACACTCCAGTTCAAGCACTTTTTTAGCATCATTACTGTACGTGCATTACTCGGATACAGTTTTGAGATACACAACAGTGTTAGTGATTGCTGATTCAATGACACTAAGGTTCACTAAGGTTCTAGTAGGTTACATTAAAACATATGATGAGGTTGTAGAAAATAACATAATGTTGAAGATTTAAGAACTCGTATCAGTATTTGTGACCCCTTACAAACAACATTAATGTCAAGTTGGGACACTTTTGTTGCATTTGTTTGTGAGTTTTAAGCAGTTGCTCCAAAGAAAAAGTTATAATTTAAACTTTAATGGTTTAATTTTAAACTACAGTCAAACACCATTATACTATGGTATTATTATATTAATACTAGTACTGTTCCACACAGAAAGAGCCAACATATTTGTGTCTCCATTTTCCCTTTAATCATCAAAAACTGTCACATTTATCTGAAGAACTTTTGGAGAGGCCTGATCTTTGCTTTGGGAACCACTTAGCTGAATCTCGTTGCTCTAAGCTGAGCATCATTCATACTTTTAGGTATGAATAGTGAGTCTTTTGTTTTTGTTTAAAGTTTTATAGAGCTTATTTCTCCTGCACACAGAAAGACATTAATATGCTTTTTTCACTCATAAACTCTGGACAACCTGCTGGAATCAGTTCTGGATATTTTTGTTAGAGATGCAGCAGGAAAAGCGGGGAGCCTGTGGTTCAGGTGAGGGAGCTACCTGGACCAGTTAATATCTAATCTGCATTCTCACATGTCGCGTGATGTCTAGAAAGATTCGGGGTTGCAGTTCATGTGTAAAAACAACTTAGCGTACATGGACCTGACAGCTTGCTCGGTGAATTACAGTCATCTGGGGTCCAGTCTAGCAAGATGGCGCTCATCAGTCTGATTCCACGACCTCTTAAAAATTGCAACTGTAGAATAAGCTGTGAAGCAATAACTAACTCTGACGTTCGACTCCACAGCAACTTTTATTATTTTACCAGAGTTCAGAGCTACAAAATTACCTCACTGCTCAGACAAGATAGATATTATACATAAAGAAAATGTGTTTTTTCAGGTGTGATTTTTAACACTTTCTTGAGTGTTTTACTTCTCTTTAACTGTCCTCAGTTTTAAAGTTTTAAAATGTGAATAACAATAATAATAAAAAAGCCCAATAAGACGCGTTTTATGACTTTTTTAGGTTGGAAATTATTGCAGGAAATCTATGTAATTAGTCAGTAACCCTTCTTTTCACTCATTTTTATGTTCCCACATTTACAGAAAGCTTTTAGAGCTGAGCATATACGTCGGTAACAGCTGTATAATGGCCACAGTGCTGAACAAAGCACACATTGTACCTTACATTATAGTCACAGTACAGCACAGCAGTTTGGGTGCTAATGCTGCCATAAACCTGTCTTGCACACTCATGCACAATTTCAAAGAAACAAGCAGAGCTGTGAGTGGATGTCAATTTTTATTCTTACAACAAAATAAAAAAAAATCTATAAACTTCATGTTGCAGCTGAAAACATCCAAATTAAATTGTTCTAGTGCTTTCAAGAATGCTGTCAGGATGTTAGTAAGCTACAAAAAAATGAAGTAAGAGACCAACAAATTGGTCTGCATGCATTTGTATTGTTTCTTCAACACCAGAGCTTTACAAACATTTAAACCAGGATTTGATGCCTGTACAAATACTGTAATTATGTTATGTCTTTAACTACACAGACATGATGCTTTCACGCTTGCCTCAGACTTGGTTGGTTGTTTTTAAAGGTTTTACAATAATCTTCAAGCCCCACGAGTCTATTATAACAAAACACACTGCAACTGCCCACCTCCTTCAGCACAGACAACCACTCAGGTCAAAATGATGATATTCTCCTTGACAGGTCAGCAGTTTTAAAAGCATTCCAAATACACAGTGGCTATGAAGATAAATGTAAAGGTCAGTCTCATGCTAAGTAGAGTGTGTGTTCCGTGTTTTCACGGCACTACGCCTAACACTGACGATATGATCATAATATCTTTGTGATCTTTTGTGTCCATATGGAGGGGCATGTTTTATTTTAATCATTTCTAAGCATATGGCATGGAGGCTTTTCTGTTTGCTGTTGATAGATGATAACGTGTGCCTCTGTGTTAGGCAGATGGACAAAACTTGCACAGCGATGCATGGTGTACTCAGCAAATTTATCCAGACGACTCAGTAAACCTGCTTCTCGAAGCTGCTTGGGCATACAGCGTCTGCAGAATTCATATTAAATCTAAGTGAAGCTAGAAGTTAAAAAATGTCATGCTTTTTTTCCATTATGGAGGTTACAGAATCACATGGCAGCACTAACAACCACAGCACGTAGTAAGCTTTTTTCACCTTTTCTTAAAAAACAGCATGTGAACTACCTCTGCAAATGACACCTATACTTTTTATTTCATGCATCTCTGTTCTCTGTGATTGTGTGCCAGTCAATTAGGCACGTGTGCTCACTATAGCAGCCTTTCAGAAACCTGGTCATGACTGCACATAGATAAGAAAGCATCGGTGTGTTTTGTTGTACCTGCTGAGGAGAAAAGAGTCAGAGTGAAAACATCTCTTTGCTCTTGCTTGACTCGGAGATACAAATTACAGCTGATCTGAGGTTAAATGAATAACAAGTGTTGTGTTTTAGGGTGGATTGGGAGCCTCGATGCCCCCCGCAAGTCCCGTTTGTCTGAGTGAAATGCTTACAGCCTCAGGAGGCAGAACAGGAATTTCCATTTCATGCTTGGCTGAAGTTCCAGATTGGCCAAGCTTACACCACAGGGCCCTTTCAATAGCTCACATTATGACAAGTGAAATCAATCATTTGAAAGGAAAAACTCTACTAAAAACCTTCCTATATGTATCAGATCTGAATATAAAATCTGAAATTCCTGATTTCTTTAGACATTTACCTCCATGTGTAATAGAGGAACTGGAAGTGACAGTGACATGATAGCGCAAACATAAGCTCAGTGTGGCGGGGCGTGGCCTGCGATGCCGTACAGGTGCGCCCGCCTCCTCTGCACGGCACCGCAGGCCACGCCCCGCCACACTCAGATTAATGCGTAGGGTTAGTTTCTCTTATTTACAGTAGCTAGCGTATGGCTAGTGTTGAAGGTGTTTCTGTAGGATTATTAGAAGAGGCTAATGCTAGGGAAATATTCTCATGGTTAGACGAACCCATGCAAAGCCTCCATTTGGATTCATTAAGAAATTATGATCACCATTTAGTTCAGAGCAGTCAATAAAATAAAATTACGGGTTGCCGTACCTGAACCTTCAAACCTGAAAATGAACTGATGAGTGGAGTGGACGCCAACAGAGAATGTCATTGTATTAAATAACAGCCAATTAGTCATTACACAAGTTTTGAGCATTTAAAAAGAAGAGTTCAAGTCTCCACCTGCTGTCTGTATGTATGTATGAGTGTGTGCGTGTTTGTGTGTGTGTGTGTGTGTGTGAGTCGTGTTTTCTAGCAGAAGTTGCTCCCTGCTGGACTGAACTCGCTGGCCTCACTCCCTGCAGGGCCACTGGGTATCAAATACGACACAACAAGTTCCCACTGTGATCCTTATTCTTATTTTCATTTGTATGTGTGTGTGTGTGTGTGTGTGTGTGTGTGTGTGTGTGTGTGTGTGTGTTTTCAGTACTGCATGAATAAGGCTAATAATGATTTGTATTTGCACTTTAATTGGTCAAATAAACTGGAAAGTACAGCCTTAATGCAGCCATTTGTCATTTTAATTAACATGTTAAGTGAAATAAATCTTTGTTAATGTAGCAGAAACCAAACTTGTTTAACTTTTAAGGCTGATCTCTAGAAGCCTATTGCTAACTTTAAGTCAGTGGTTTAAAGTTATTGAATCTTAAACCACAGTAACATCTGTGAGACCCTTTGGTGCCGTAATCTCATGCAAAGTGCTTCCTTCCCCATCCTCTGCTAAAATCATCAGACTCTGTGGATTTTTAAGCTGCAAATTCAAACAAAGCTTCTGCAAGAACTGTTAAAACAGCTTTAATTTTGTGATGCTGTTGAAACCAAGCAGATAGAGGAGGGCACATTTAAAATGACTAAAAGGACACAGCTACTGCTTCTGTCTTATGTTTTTGGCAATCTGAATTCACCAAATGCAAGTCTGAAAAGGCAGCAGGAAAACACGGAAAGATCCCGTTTACACTTGGTTACTTATTTATCAAATCAACACAGATTTAAGAGATGGTTTCTTTCTACTGACCACATTTGAGAGCATTGCTCAAATCCAGGAGTAGAACTGACGTGGATTTCCATAAAGCCTAGAAAAACAAACATGAATACACTCACATGCCATGTGCCACATACACTGCCCTGAACAGTCCTCGATTCTGTGCATTTGCAGAATCAGTTTGCATTGAATTAAAAACTCGAGTTCAGAAAATTCAGTTTAATTTTACTTATAAAGCCATCAGCTCAAGGTGCTTTATTCTGTAGGCTACAAACCCTAAAATATATATATATATTTTTTAAATACCTACATTGTCTTTTTCTGCTTTTGGTTCTGTGTGATGTCAGAGAGAGCAAGTCTCACTAAGATTGTTCAAGTTTCACAATTTAATTCCAAAGCTACATTCATAGAGTCCAAGAATACAAAATAAGGAAACAGCTCCTTTCATTAAATAATTGCATGATGGCACAAACATAAGTTTGAATGCAGGTGCTGGGTTCATATGTGCTTTTTACATGTACAGATTTGAATTACAGATTTTGTCTTAACTCAGCACTGAAAAGCAGGACTGGTCTTGTCATTAAAACAGTGTGATATATCACAGCTTTAAATTCTAACAAGCTTCCACCAGTAGTTGAGGTAAATCTCAGTCTCCTGCCACAGGACCCTCCGGTATCATATAATACATCTGCTGTGAGCATCTTTCCTTCCATGTTTTGTTGAATCTATTAGTGTCTTAAATCAAAAAAAACCAGTGTCTGCAGCATATGGAAAGCTAAAACCTACAGAGGCAGTAGACTCAACACAGAGTCAAATTTATCTCTAAAGATAAAATACAACAGCTGATAAGAATTTCATTTGTTCTGAAGTAGCTGTTATATAGAGGCAGAAACACGCACAAAGGGTTAACATACAGTATGCAAACATAAATTTATACTTGAACTGGAGAAGAAAAAATAATCCACATTATGTTTGTACTGGAAAAAGAGATAGAAAAACGTGTGATTTTGCATAAAAATTGAAACTCTACATTTGTGCGGTGTGTTGTTCAGCATGCTTGGAGCTCAGTTTAGGTGGTGTAGACAGCCAGTTTAATCAAAGAGGAATACTGTGGGGAGTTTGTATGATTACAAACCCAGAGCTTTTCCACATCTTGTCCTCCTCTTCCTCTCATATCCATTTCTTTCTTTTTGTGTCCCTCTCATCAAAGATCAAAAAATGTGAAAAGAACGACAGAGAGACACAAACTAGGAAATAAGAGTGCAGAAAAATGGAAATAGTTACATTTCACTCTTAGTTTAGTCCATATAGACTAAATATGGATTCCCTCTTGCTTTCCACTCACCTAAAACAAACTTACTGTGAGTCTTTGTGCATTAAACCAAGACAAGACACACATCTGAGAGAGCATTAAAGACCTGAAGTCAACCTCCCCTATATTTCTAAAAAGAAATTTAACGATTTGCAAATCATACAGCAAAGTTCAGATTAAAGTTTCATTCAAGATTTACAGTTTATTATAACACTTGGCATATCATCTTAAGAAAAAAGCTCTAGCCTTGTGCTGAATTTGACACCAAAGATATCGTTGGGTCAAAGGAACCCACTGCCCTGGTTTAAGTTATATTTATACAGTAGATTCTAGTTTATTCACATCAATGGTAAGTTTTACACACACACAAAAACAAGTCATTGAGTTCCACAGGGTTCTGGTCTAGGACCAATGCTTTTTATTTATGCATGCTACCTTTGGCAATCTTATTATAATATACTGCATACAGTTTAATTGTAGACCATACAAAGCTTTAGTTACATATATGACAGCAAACAAAACAAATTAATATGTTCAGCACAAGGAGATTATGTATAACATTGCAACAACTGACCAGGCCAAGTGAAGTGCTCTGAGAGTTCTATGTTGGAGATAAAGAAATATAAACTTAAACGACATCTATTGAGTTGATTTCAGTGTTTGTGTTGAAAGAACTGAAGTGGTTCATTTTATTTTTCAAACAGATTCTGCCTTTTCTGAGGTTTAGGTCAGCTTAAAAATTTACGCAGCTACTGTGATCAGAAATAGGCATTTGTGGATTGTTGATCATGCATGAAAACAGCAGTGCTTTTAAAGCATAACAGTTTCATTTTCATTCTACACTTTACGGCAGACTCCAACCTTTTTTCATTTTCTTATTGTTTCAGTGTTGTATGAAGATGCAGTGACAGCAGCTGGAACTGAGCCCTGACAGCTTTACAGCTTGGACGTCTCCAAAACAGACAAAACAGGACAACAAAGTAAGAACAGAAAGTGGCAAACTGGCGCATGTTTTGTCAGTTCACGATAAATCCTTCTTCTCTCTGGATCCTGCTGCTCCCATGAATAACTGGAAGTTAGCCTGATAAACATAAACAGCTTGGATTTAAGTATAATCCACATCTGGATGCCAAAGTTATCATCGCCATTGCTCACATAGTTCCACACCAAGCTGTTTATTGATGAACATAATCAGATAAGGTTTATGTTCATCAACTGGCCGGTGCACACTGATGTAAACAGTCACTGTGTGTGTGCACATCTGTACAAGTGTGTTGGGCCAGACAGATGTTTTTCATCTTTTGAAGATCAAGTCAAATGTGCACGCAAGCATGCCTTTGTCTTTGGCAGGGTTGTGTATGTGTGTGCTGGAAAGTACAGATGTTTGTATCTTTGAGGATGTAGAGAAACCAGGCAAGTGTGCGTGTGTGTGTGTGCGTGTGTGTGTGTGTGCGAGTGTGTGTGCGTGCGTGCGTGTGTGCTCGTGTACATGGACGTGAGTCCAGATGTTTGTATCTCCACAGGAAAATAGAGATGTACGCTGTGTGCGAAAGAGTTTATGTCAATAGATTTAAGAGATTAAATTACTTCAGAGTCTTTTAATCTTTGCCCTATCTCGGTCTAAACACACAGGAACCCTGGATATTACCACATAACACAACACACAGCAGGGAGAGAGGGCTGGGGTTAAGCGACAGGCAGCAAGAGAGGACTTAGGGAGGTCCACAGAATGAGGTGGAGGACAAGTCAGCAGACAAAAGGAAAATGGGAAATATTCCTAAAAGTTACCAGTGTCAATATTTTATATTATTTCCTGATATAGAAGTTGTGTGTCTTCATCTGTCTTCTTGGTAGTGTAGTTTTGTTTTTTAAAGAAAGAACACTACAATCAGATTTCTGTTCTTACTGCACTCCTGCAGCAAATAAATATAACTGTATTTTTACTTGTCACAGTGAAAATGTAAACAAAAGAGAAACTCAAGCAGACACTGTAACTGCATCATAGAGATAGGATGCCAAACTATCCAACAAAGGTACAAAAAAAGAGATAACATCCATCTTCAGAAAGACAAAAGAAGAAACATTAAATTCACTAGCCGGGCCCACGTCCTCATTTTAGGTTTGACAGTGTTTATAGTATTACCTACTAGGTGAATGCTTGGATATGAATTAAGCTGCGGTTTGGGGAAGGCCTCGAGGGGGACTGGCGACAGCTCCCGGGCCTGGCAGATCCCCATGTACTAAATAGGAGTGAAGAAGTTAAAGAACTGAGAACAAGGAGTGAGGGAGGGTGGGGCACGTAAACGAGAATGAACACTTTGCAGAACTGGGAAACCTATATAGATGACAACCGGAAGGAGCGTGTTTGGAGGCGTGGTCTCGCTCCTTAAATTCCGATACATAATCTCCAAAACAGCACCTGAAAACAAAAGGGAGTGAATAAGGAAACAAGTGGAGAGGAGAGAAAAAGAGTAAGGCAAAGCTTAAAACTCTATGCATCCATCCATCCTCTTCCATTTATCCAGTTCAGGGTCACTGGGAGATTGGAGCATATCCCAGATCACCGGTCTGTCACAGGGTTAATGCATGTTGAGAGACACTCATATTCATGCCTGTGGCCGATTTCGAATCTAAAGGACCATTATGTGATATTTTGTTTGATCAAACATGTTACTGTGGTGACCTGTCCAGAGTGTACCCAACCTCTCCCCCTGCAGGAGGCGGGATAGGCTCCGGCCTCTTCCAGTGGAAGAAAATGGATGGGTGGATGTTACTGTGTCAGGCGTGGCAGTAATGCAGTAATTAGTTGCCTCCTCTCAACGGGACAGTTCTGGGTTTAAGTGTAGCGGCTAGATGATACATCTGTGTGGTGTTTTTATGTTCTCCTGGAGTCTGTGGGTTTCCTCCCGCAGTCCAAAGACATGCTTGTTAGATTGGCAGACTGTGCCCAGGGTGTTGCCTCAAATGAAATATATAATGTATTTAGGCTGGATTTAGTTGTCTCCTATTGATTAATCATTTCCATATGAAAACATCTGAAATACAACAGATCACTGGGTTTCAAAATAATTTTTTGCCCATGTTTTACTGCACTGTGGAAACAAACATTGTCTTCAAACCTTTATTTCATAAGCAACATATTTTTGAACTATCTTCCTGAAAGGTTGTTTTTTAATAATTAGCTGGTATTTTTTATGTCAATATGTAATAAATTCAATGTTTTAAAAAGTTTAATGTACTTTCTAATTAAAAGAATTACGAACTTTCTAGTTGAATTTCAGTTTTTAATGGGGACAAAAAAAGAGACTTTGTGAAATGGGATGTGTGAAAAATACTCAACAACCAATTTTTTTTATTGTAAATTGTGTTTCACGTTCTTAGGTATAAGTTGTAGTTTACAGTTAAATCCAAAACATTCAATCAAGAGCAATGCTTGTAGATAAATTAGCAGGAAAATGCAGGGTAAATAAGGCAAAATGTTGTCAAGACTTTCTACTAGTATTTCCCATCTGAGTATTTTACCCCCACTGACCCCCTCGTTAACATGTGTCACCATCTCTCTTTCCTAACATGCCCATCCCTCCTCTGCTCTGCAGACTCTCTAACTCTAAACAATTTGACACTTTGACAGAGCAGATTGTTAGCTGATGTCCAGCTCCGTGCTAATTCACTCACTTTTAAAAACAATGGTTCAAATGACCTGAAAACAGAAACCTCAGCATGTGGTTTGGACACGAGGGACTGATTCTGCTAAATGATTAGAACATTAGTCACCGGGGATCGTAGCACTGCGATGCTTTTAGATGTTTATGTTATTCAGACTCTTCAGCAGGGAAATGGCTACACACCAAAACAGAAAAGTGTGACATATTTACCCTGACATAATTCTCTCTTCCTTTGTTCTCCACCCTCTGATTATAATGGGAGAATTTATGATGTCTCAAGCCAAAAATTCCCCATGTGGATGAGCCGGCCAGAAAACAACCAGATAAGTCGACTCTGCAAGCAGGAATTACTCAAGACTCGATGATTAAGTTCACAATTAGGTGGTTTCTAATGGGAATGGGAATCATTGCCTGTAAAATGTATGCTGTAGATGGAGGGGAACTCGGCACCCATGGAGCATTAAGTTTTCTAATGTGTGAATATTTGCAAAACTAAACCTGATCAGGTAGTTTTTATACCTACAGCAAACCAGAGCACTCCGCCGGTTTATCTGATCAGTTATCTGAAGTGTAGACACACCCATCTGTGTGTGGAAACCAGTAAAAGATATGATCATTTTTTCTGTGAGGACAGATTATTGTGATAGTTTAGTGCTTCCTCTTTCTCCTGAAACCATAGGACCATGCTTGGCATCAGTGTGTACCCATAATGTTTTGCGAAGAGCACAGAAAGATAAACAGTGGGGGATATTGTGTTTATACTGTGCTAGTTTGCTTTGCCCGTTGGTGGCTGGGTTCTTTTTTCTTTACAGAAAAAAAACATTTTCCCCAAGTGGATGTGGGACAAATGCTTCATTTTGTTTTTATTCTCTAACATCTTTATTCTCTAACATCCAGTTCACCACTCCATCACAGGGAAAACACAAGGAGTCAGACAATCATTCATGCTCACATCCCCAGTATCAGACCACTGGGGATGTGAGCACATACTTTGCCACAGCACGGTGTAGATGTTCGAGGAGCTGCAGCAGTCCGCAGCAGCACAGCACTCATTACATTACTGAAGCTTACAGAAGACAGAGTAGGTTAAACACCCAGCAGCTACGCTTGCTATTTTAGGAATGTCATGAGCTAACAGTGTGTACGCATGTGCACCTCCATCCAGAACAACATAGTTCTTCACCCTGGGGGACATGAGTCATCTCTGACCTCTGACCCCTTCAAAAAGAGCCGGCCAATTACATTTCAGCTGGAAATGAGCCAGAAGTGTCAACCAGTGTCAGTGATGATCTAAAACCAGACATAAACAGCTTAAGTATTAGCAAATGTTTCAATTTAAATTGAAGATAATTAAATGTTTCAAATCCCTTCACACTATCTTTTTTCTCATCTTGCTGAAGAATCTCTTTCATCTGCTGATTTATCGCAACTAACTACACTAACACAACATTCACAGATTCGTAGGTTTGCTCTCGAGAAGATAAATGATTCTTTGTGGTTCTTGTTTACTTGGAAATTGGGTGAAAATCCCTGAGGAGCATTCAAAGTAATTTAAAGCTCTCCTCTAATTATCACGGATTATATCTGAGCCAGAGACTGTTGGGAGTTAGCAGAGGGCGGGGAAAATTATGGAAATATATATTTCTATATAAGAAAGACAATTAGAAATAGAAATAAATAAATAAAGCTAAACAAAATAAAGACGGCAGAATGGAAGATTGAAACTAGAAAACATGTTTTCTCTAATGACTAATGCACAAGAGACAAGACAAGGACTGAACAGGAGAAAACAGAAACTCGCACACTCAGAGGAATTACTGACAGAGACTTCCAGGCACAGACCCAGGATTCAAAGGAGTTAGGAGGCCCACGGGCCAGAGTCTTTAACAAGTTTAAAGTGACTGTTAATATTTCTTCTTAGAAAATTAATGAAAGGGCAGCAGTGAGATGGAAACTAACCAGAAAGAGGTCTCTAAACAAAAGGCTTAAAGTTTTGCAAAGGTAAGATTCAATTCGGTGAAAGACTAATGTGAATAACTGCAGTGTTTGCAGTGATGTGCATTTGTGGCTTCTTGTAGGTTATAGTAGGTATGCACCTCATCTGTGTTCAAAAGTCATTCTGGAAAACACCGAGAACTTATTTTGTTGTGTTTGAATAAGGAATTGTCAAAAACTATAAGTTTGTTTGTTTATTTACCTTTTCTAAATAAAATTTGGCTAATGTGGCTAAAAGACAGTTTGCCATGGAATCGCTCCCCTTGTCCTCATCACTCGACCAAAGTAAACTCGAAAGGCCCTCGGTTACTCTAAATCAAAAAGTTTGTTGAGATTCTGACACAGTGAGTCAGCATCTCAACAAAATTCAGCACCACAGTCAGAAATCTCTAAATGCCAGAGGGTGCATTTTAATAACAGATATTGCATCGTCTCAGTGCTGGGATAGAAGTATGTCCATGTCATGTGTTGCAAAATCTATGGAGCTACAGAAGAGGTTCTGCCAGAGAACCTCCTCTAATACCGCATGCACACCGACATCCTGCAACTGTAAGTGATGGTTGCAAAAAATTAGCAAATGCAATTCAAATTCCCTTTTTAGGCCTCCTGAGAAAGAATGTGTTCATAGGATGAGACATGCCTATGGTCCCATAACTCTTCAGGATTTCCTATACATCCCTTACAAACGTGTCTCATCGATGGCTCTCGCTTTTTTCAGTGTGATCGACAAAAGTAACAGAAGACTACAAAGCCAAACCCGAGTGAATGTGGAAGTGGAAATGAGCTCAATTACGCCGACCAGAATGAGAGTGATTACCAGTGAGCACCAACCACATTTAAAACACGCTGTCAAACAACCACACCCTGCAGGGGAGGAAGAGAAAGAAGGAAATTAAATCCTTCTGAGGTTTGCATGCAGTTTGGAACTCTGTGTGTGTGTGTGTGTGTGTGTGTGTGTGTGTGTGTGTGTGTGTGTGTGTGTGTGTGTGTGTGTGTGTGTGTGTGTGTGTGTGTGTGTGTGTTTGGCATGGTCACAGAGCTGTTAGCTTGCAGCAGACCCTCACAAGGGGCCTGCACATCATGTGTGGTAGAAAACATGCACATATACACACAAGCAGACACATTTCAGACACTTATGTGTTCACATCCACACACACACTTAAAAACATACAAAACATACGAAGGCCCCAACCTCCCACCTCCACACTGCATGGGACCCAGTAAATCACTTGCAGGTCACAGCAAACTTTTTAAGACCAGATGGCACCCCAGCCTGGTCAGATATGCTCAGATACCACACACACACAAACACACACACACACACGCACACACACACACACACACACACATTTCTCCCCCTTTGTTCCCCTTCAAATTGTCTTATCTCTTGAGGAATGTGTCTCCCTCATTTCTCATTCAAATCACATTCCAGACATAATTTATTCTTTATTCTTTTCTTCAGTAAAAACAAAAACAAAACCCAAACCTTTAATTACAGCATTTTCTTTTTTATTTGATTAATATAATTTTTCACTGTTCTTAGTTTCATTTGCTCAAGTTGTTCCAATAATTTATTTTTCAATCACAGTGAAACGTGTAGATTTTGATTCCCAACAACAGCTCCAGCAGCTGCAGTCAGTGGCCTGCACCGCCTCCAGCTAACAAGCAGCTAATTAATCATTGGAGAAATCACTGGTGTGAGGCCTGGCTGAATGGAAACAGAAAGGATTTAAAACTGATCATAAAATAAATAAACAAAATATGAGTGCAAATAATGTAATTTCATGAATAAAAACTACAGATGAGAAATAAATTGGGCTTGTTTGTGTTTTTTACAAAAGAATAACGTGGGCGAGGCTGATTAGCTAACTTGATAACAACTTGGGTTTCACACGTTCATGGACATTGTATTTATATTCTGTAGGAGCAAAAGTGATTAGAAAATCATACACTGGGAAAAAAATCTATAGTTTACCCAAGAGATAAGAAAAAAAACAGCGAGGTTGTTGTCGCACGCAGCTCCTTGTGACGCAGGTCAGTCACTTTGTATTTCAGGTTTGATGCAGCTCATTTACCGCAGCTACATGAACACAGCTATCCAAACACAATAAAGTATAATTAACATTTGAGTTTAAGTTTCAAGCAGATTGGATCACAGTAGCAAACTGATAATAATAAACCAACTAGAATATCCATTTAATCTCTACTGCTTATCCAATTCAGGGATGCGGGGGGCTGCAGCCGATCTTTATCTGTCTTAGGGCAAGAGGCAGGGTACACACTGGACAGGTCACCGGTCTATCATGGGGTGAACACATAGAGATGACCATTCACACGTAGAATCATCAGTTAACCTAACACTAACTGCATATCTTTGAACACTCCACACAGAAAGGCGCCGGCCTTGTGCTGAATTGAACTCAGGATCTTCTTTCTGTGAGGCAACAGTGCTAACCGGTACCGTGCTGCCATTAACTAACTGGCTATAATATTATTATTTTTAATGTTTTAATTAAACCTCTGCTTCAACATTAAAACTTTTTGTTTTGGAACAGCGGTCGTGAACGTACAAGTAACAAAGGTGGTCAAGCACACAAATGAATGCCTCATTATTTTTAATCTGTAAATTAGTTTTTACATATTTTAAGCTGTAGAGCAAAATGTTCAGTTTCGTTTAATCTGAATCAGTTTTTTGTTTGATTTATTTTATGTGCTAATTACAGATGTGTCGTGGTTAACACATTTGGTTGAAGTGAAAGGTTGTTGGTTTGACTCCAGCTGGAGACACAAATCCTTCAGCATAAACCTCTGCCAAAACAAACATGTGAAGCTACCTGCTATAGCGATCTTTTGTTGCAGGAAAGTATTTTACAAGAAAATACTAATTTTTATGGGTGAATGTGTTTTATGTGTCCACATGGGAGCAACAACTGTAGAGAAATGATTCAGCGAGAGGTTCTGCTAGAAAGTAGTTACTACATATAATGCCCAGCCTGTGTCTACGTCCTTAATGGAGTTGAACATTTGCCCTGTCGGGTGGCCGCATTTTGCCTGTCAGAGACCTGCATGTCTTTCTTGTTCCTCTTGCTGTTAAAGTAGGAAGTAGAGGTGAAAAATAAGGACCTAACAGGTTGGCCCATACTCACAATTAGTACTGACTAAAAAGCACAGCAAGGTGCACATGCAGCCTTATAAATCAGACAGGAAGAATGCGCATTCATATTTCTGTCTCAGCTTTGGTCATGAATCTGCACAGTTTTATGTGTCACATTTTGTTTCCACACACTGCATCTGAACTTTTTCCAAAAACTTTAAAAGTCTTCTCGTGGATGTCCAATAAAAATGCAGTTTTATTGTCATGTGGAATGTAGAATTACTGTCTAACATCGCTCTCAGTATGCAAGATTTCTGTTTGTCAAACGGGCCACTTTCAGGCATCTAAGGGTAAATCTCAGGCTCGAAATAAGTTTTAAAATTAAGAATAACATGTGCAGTCAGTGCATATGAAGTAGGCCAGACGGTCAGATGTAGCTTCTCACTCTTCTTCTACTCTGGCTCTACTTAGGCTCTTTCTCACTGTAAACACTTAGAGTCTATGTATCGCTTAAACTGGCAGTTACAACATCCAGCAGCCTCAGCTGTTCATGTCAGTGCAACCCGGATCCCTTTAAGCAGCACATTTACAGAAGTTCAGGGTGTGTCAGGATTTTAAACATTGTTAAAGGGGATCTGGGACATTTCTTGTCTGTGTGATTTTTATATTCTCCACAGATGTTCAGCATTTAACTGGTTTTGTTGGGATGTATCATATTATATACGCTGTTTAGAATTATAACTCTTCTTTGGCCTGTAGTTTTCTTTTTCCAACAATGATCTAATATTCCGTTTTTGTTTCTTGTTTAAGTTTCATTATGCTTCACTGTGCATTATCTTTTACTATCACAACCCTGCGTCCTCCCCTCTGTAAGTCTGTCTTTTTCTGCTGCACATGTGGTTGATGTTTGGTGGTTCGAAGGAGATCAAATTTAAAGTTTAGAAAAAGTAAAAATGCAGTTTAATCAGACTAATCTGAAGGTTTTTAAAGATGATTTCTGTGCTCTTTTCTAATGTTGCGTGCTCAGCCAGCTGCTGTAACAGAGCAGACAGGTGGAGACAGGTGTAGTATGTGACTACTGAAACAAACTTTATGCTTATGCTCGGTGTGTGTCACATTCTTTGCCTCTAACAGCTGGTTAATGTGGCATTCAGCCAGAGTATATAATTCTGCTTCAAACTGAGAAATGACAAACACTCTCCATTTGTCATTTCTTAAAGCATCCACTCAGCTGTCTGTTTCTTAAAATGAGCTTTAAAAATGGAAAGAAGAACAAAGCTTCGGTTTATAGTAACTGTACAGCAGTGCAATATGGCCCTTCGAATGATAATGTAGTGTCTTAGCTTAGCAGCAATTTTTATTTTTTTTTACATGCATACAGTGTCAAAAATCCACCAAAAATAATGTGCACGTGCATATCTTCCTACTTCATGTAGTACATCTTTTCCAACTCATTTATTTCAGCAGTTATTGCATATTTGTTAACAACTTAAACAGTCTTTAAAGGCTTCGTAGGCATTGTGTATTGCTTTTCTTTGCTCCTTTGCTTTCCTGTTGGTCAGTTTATTCACAGATATGAACTGTATGTGCCTACTAGATAAGTGTTCGTGTTTATTTACTTTCTTTCACCTCTGCTGCTCTTCTGTTAAGCTCTGTGCCACACTCACTTCTGAAAACTTGAACCAACGAGTGATCTGTTTGCTTCTGCAATGAAATGACCCACCTGACTGTTTCTCAAACAACAGCGAAGTGGAGTGGAGTGTTTCCACCTCACAAATGAAGGGGGAAATGATGTTTTAGATCAAATCATTGCTTTCATGTTCTTTTTGCTTCAGTTTTAACCCCAGACTGTTTGCCTCCGTTCGTCGTCGCTCCATTTGTGTGACTTGGTGTCTCGCTGCTCTTCATTCTCCACTCCTCATCCCCTGTGTCACCTCCTTATGTTTTTTTACTGCATGTTGTTCTGTGAGTTATGGTTTCGGGTTTTGTTTGTTACTAGTTTTCCTAGTTTAGGTTTATGTTTAGTTCTGTCCTCGCCTTTGTTATTTTCACCTTCTCCAATAAAGCTCCCTCGCATCACAGCAAGTGCCTGCATTTTGGGTCCTTTCACACAAACACCACACGACTGCTGCGGCAGCCGTGACATGAAGCTCATTTGTAAAACAAATTAATACTTCTGTTTAAAGCCGATCTTTTATACTTTTCTTTATTTTCTGTCATATCTATCTCATCATAGTGTTGAATGATCAAATCAAACATGCCGAAAGTTTTAAATAATGAAGCATTCAAATCTGCTTTAGTAGAGTCCAAGGACAAAACAAGAACTATAATAAGCATAATTGGCCCACTTCAAGCCGCTGCATGTTGTTGAGCTGTCTAACCTTGAGGATTACCTTAAGGACAGATTTAGATTTAAGAGGCTAGAAACATGTACTGAAAAATATTATCCTTGTAAAACAAAAGACACTTCAACTTCCTCTACAGGGAAAAACCGAGTGTGTGTACATATATATATGTGTGTGTGCATGTATGTGTGTGTGTGTGTCTTGGCTAACTTTGGTTCATAATGATCAGACCTGGATTTCCTATCCCCATCTGTTAAGTTTGGTTGCTCGGTGACTCTGTTGATTTTGGCATCAGGACCACAGTGTGAGTTTCACATTCTGGGTCAGGACTCCAAAGTGAGTTATTCTGAACTACTTACATTGGCAGGGTTCAGTATTTCTACCATACTATTGGTTCAAACCCTTGCCACAGGGTGCCAAACTTAGTGTGGATGACCTTGATTTCGTTTTATGAAGTTTTGATCTCCCATACCTCCAGTATTGTTGCACGTGCTCTTTTCCAAGTGTTTTAAATGCATGAAACATTTAAAATTGATACTCCTGCTTATATGGTGGCCCCGAGAGGACAAGTGCACTTGTCCTGCAGAAGCACCCAAAACACAACAGAATGATTTTTTTAAGCCAAAAAAAAAAGAAGAAAAAAAATGATACAAGAAAATAGTAGAGCTCGTGGGGACACAATAAAAGGGCGGGTCAGTGAGAGAAGTGACAGAAAACGTGAAGAGACTGTAACTGAGACAGACTGAAATGAAGTGGAGGGTTCATCTGTGTTGTGAGGAAGAAAAAGACGCAGGTCACTGTGCTTTAATCACGTGATTCATATAATACTGTAGATACATGTTTGTCATTAGCCGTTTATTGCTAGGGTGTCACTTTCGCAGGTGTTCTGTCACATTTTTGTGTTAACTCAATTCAATTTTATTTATATAGTGCCAAATCACAACAAAATTCGCCTCATGGCGCTTCATAGCAACCACTTTGGCGACAGTGAGAAGGAAAAACTCCCTTTTAACAGGAAGAAACCTCCGGCAGAACCAGGCTCAGGGAGGGGCGGGGCCATCTGCTGCGACCGGTTGGGGTGAGAGAAGGAAGACAGGATAAAAGACATGCTGTGGAAGAGAGACAGAGATTAATAACAGATATGATTCGATGCAGAGAGGTCTATCAACACATAGTGAGTGAGAAAGGTGACTGGAAAGGAAAAACTCAATGCATCATGGGAATCCCCGGCAGCCTACGTCTATTGCAGCATAACTAAGGCCTAACTATATGCTTTAGCAAAAAGGAAGTTTTAAGCCTAATCTTAAAAGTAGAGATAGTGTCTGTCTCCCGAATCCAAACTGGAAGCTGGTTCCACAGAAGAGGGGCCTGAAAACTGAAGGCTCTCCCTCCCATTTTACTTTAAATACTCTAGGAACAACAAGTAGGCCTGCAGAGCGAGAGCGAAGTGCTCTAATAGGGTGATATGGTACTACAAGGTCATTAAGATAAGATGGGGCCTGATTATTTAAGACCTTGTATGTGAGGAGCAGGATTTTGAATTCAATTCTGGATTTAACAGGAAGCCAATGAAGGGAAGCCAAAACAGGAGAAATATGCTCTCTCTTTCTAGTCCCTGTCAGTACTCTTGCTGCAGCATTTTGGATTAGCTGAAGACTTTTCAGCGAGTTTTTAGGACATCCTGATAATAATGAATTGCAGTAGTCCAGCCTGGAAGTAATAAATGCATGAACTAGTTTTTCAGCATCAATCTGAGACAGGATATTTCTAACTTTAGAGATGTTGAGCAAATGGAAGAAAGCAGTTAACAAAAACACTTCTGTTGTGTTTGTAATTTTTTTTCCTTTATCTTTTGCAGAGTTTTTCTACTTTCTGGCGTTTTCTGGCTGCAGTGTGTACTCGACCTCTCAGGGCCACCAAAGAGGCTGAAGTATAAAAACATTCAAAAAATATTCAGTATTCACCCACAAATGCTGACTTTAAGTACTTTAATTATATCATACATTCAGTTTCTAGTGAGCAGGTTTTCTTCCATGATTAATTATTTGAATAAATAAACCTAAAGCTGCATTTGACTCAAAACTATGGCTTCATGTTTTTGAGGGATGAAGAATAATTTTTTGAGATAATCACATTAGCACATGCATAAGATCCAGCATTTTATGATAATAGTATCATAATAATAGTAGTGTGTGTGTGTGTGTGTGTGTGTGTGTGTGTGTGTATATAAAGTAAAAGAGTGTATAAATACATGTTTGTGTGACTGAAGCAACTATGACTCAAAAATTAGGCTGAATGTAAATCTTCATCTAAAACTGAAAAAAAGAAAACATGATAACGTTCAACATATCAGTTCAGCAAAATCGGATAAAAGGGGCAATTCAGCTCTACCTTAGCAAATTTGGGTTGTTGGTAATAATAAAGTTCAGCCAAACATCTTTGTGGTTTATTAACATGCTGAATAAGGAGGTTTGCACAATCATGCACAGATCATTGCATAAAGGCTGTTTAGAAGAAACAGCTAATGGCAAAAATATAGTCATGTTGTGGTTTTAGCTTTAACTCGACTCGCCATTTGAACCACATGAAAGAGCCTGAGCAGATGGCATCCAGACTGTGTGTGTTTACACACAGTACTTTTCTATAAAACCCACTGACCGTTTCACTTTGTCAGCCTTTATTGCGTTCTGTTATTGTTTTCTCTTTACTGCCGTAAAGGAAATGCTCTTTTGGTAACTTAGCAAAATAATCTTATTTTGCCTCTTTCTTATTTCCTGGTGATGCAGCTATAAACATTTTCATAGACATTAGCAATCATCTACAACTCACACTATCATAGTTATCCAAATGAGGGACCTAAGAAAGAAAATTAAGGAGTTTTAACTAAGAATAAAAAAAAATGCTTAGACAAAACCTGAAACCAGAAGTAGAGTCAAAAAAATGTCTAGAAGCGCTGTGTGGCAGACAGGAGTTGGACCCAAAATGCAGGCTCTCAGACACAAGGTTTAAACTCAAAAAACTTAGCTTTATTTGCTGGCAGGGGAAAGCATACAAAACAAAACTACACTGGGAAATCTAAGTTCATAAGGAAACACAGGGAGAGAGAGTAACACACAGCAATGAGGGACAACGCGACACTGACACAGAGAAAAACAGGGCTTAGATACACTGGGGAATAACGAGGGAATGAGACACAGAAGGAGAGCACAGCTGGGGGAAATCAGAACTGACGAGACAAGGAAGCAAAGCAGGATACACTCACATGAGACACAGACCTACAAAGTAAAACACGAAGTATAATAGTGAGACGCGAACTTAACATGGTGGAGACAGAGCAACTAAGAAACACAGATGTAACCATACGGCAGAGAACTCTAATAACCAAAAGACTAGAGATGATAAATAATACACAGAAATACTAAGCATGGAACACAAGAAACTAGACTTGAGGGAGTAACAAAAGACCAACGATGAGAACACAATTCACAATACAAAGTGACAAAAAAAACCCCAACCAACCAAACAAACACACACCCCACAGGAAACTCAAAACACTTCAATCAAAAACCCAGGACCCTGACAAAAAACAATCAGGATCAAAACAAAAAAAGGCATTGAAAAACCAAAGCCCACTCTACAAGACACTTGGAGAGGTCAAGGGATTTCTGTGTATATCACAGGCAGTATAAACCTGTCAATCAACATGTTCACACCCCTAAATGAACAGGAACAAAGCCTTTCCTGTATCAGGGTATAAATATGCTTTTTATGCCTTTGGAGCCAGTAACAAGAGGCCTTTAGAGGAACTGCTTCATTTCTCAGCTCTGCAGGCTGCTGTTTGGTGTATATGTGCACTGACTGGGTTCATTAGCAAAGTCGCTGCAGCTGAGCAGAGGGAATGAGAACGAAGCTCATGCAAACACAAAAACTGAATGAACACTTTCCTCATCATAACCATTTTAAAATCATTTTAAACTTTAACAACAGATTGAGACAGCTGAAAGAGGAAAAGATACTTTTTATGCTTTTTATAAATTTTTGGTCATCCTTTTATTCTGTCTACTATAGAAGCAGACATTTCTATAGCAGATAGTGGAAAAACAGGTACGTTTTTGTCATTTAATTGTTTAACTATTATTAAATTACTTAACACGTATATTAGACCACCTCTCACAAAAACAAGAAGACAAAATACTTTATAAATCAAACACAAAATAAGATTATTTATCAGCCAAGTAACAAACTGAATATTTTTATACCCGTATTTAAGCCAGCAGGACTTTAAGCATTGATTCACACTTCACACACTAAAACGAATTTTTCTGTCAGGAGTTCAAAACAAAAAAAATTAATTTGGCATTTTAACCAAAACAAAATAATTGTTTTGTTTTTTTCTGCTTTTTTTTTCATAAAACATTGCATTTAAAATGTACTAATGTTAATTTAACGCCATTGTGGCATAAACCTTATATTGAATGGTGCACACTGTAAGTTATTGATTTTATTTCCATTTTCTGAGATTGTTCAACCTGAATCTACGGTGTGTGGGCGAGCCAACAGACCAACGCTGCCATACTCGGAGTATAGTGAATACATAAGCATCCTCCATCTGCAGTTTGTGCACATATTTGTGGGTCCTGTTCAAGATGTTCTTTGGTTAATTTGTCCCACAGATGTCGGTGCTCTGTTTCCTGTTTTGGATTGTCTGAGAGTAAGGGTGGTCTTGTGGATTTAAATGTTCGCGTGAGTGACTGTGGAAATAAAGAACATCAATTTAAAATTAACAAAGAAAAAGGAGGAAATATTTCTTTTTAATTCAAGTGACTTAAGATATTCAATTTTTTGGCTTTAACAAACAGTCTTACACATCCAGTTACTAATACAAAGAGTAAACAGTGACAGATCCTTTCTCAAGCAAAAGTCTGTTTGGTCTCAGCTCTTGTCACTTGTTTGGTTTGATCATGTTTTCAATCATTTCTGTTATAATTCTACTGGTCCAACATTAGCGTGGTTGATTTCTTGTATCGTAGACCTCATGTGATTGATTTTGTGACTCACCATTATTTAGGATTAACTTGGAAATATAAAGTGGTAATATTTGAGGGTTTGGGATATCTTTTGTTAGCCCGTGTCTCCTCATTGGTTAAAACACCTCTTATTTACTCTGCAGGATGTCAGTGAAGCTGCGATTTGACTCTCCTTCAGATGGAGGCCTGATCCACAGAAGCCGCTCCTTCACTGGATTCTCTTCTCTGACTGGTCGACAGAGGTGAATGACACTTTTCTTATTGTTTCAACCAATAAGAAAGAAATCTATGTAATAACGACTAACACTGGTTTACAATTTAGTCTTAAAGAAACAACTAGTAAGAACTAATTGGGTCCTGTTATCTAAGTGGATCTTCAAAATGTTGAAAAGGATGTCCAAAACATTCGCTCACTCTCAGATATGTATGCCAGTTTTAAAGAAGTTAGCAACTGTTTATTTAACAAAAGAAAAGGTTTTTGGTAAAGATATCAGAAATGCTCCATTTTCTCTCTCATCTGGCTGCAGGGGTGTGTCTGTCTGGGTTTGACTGGCAGGGAACAAGTCAACAAATGTGTGGTGTAGCTACATATTATGGGCAGACAGTGTGTAATTAGTGTTATTTTTTTTAAAGAGCAAAAACCACAGAGGCGTCTAAACTCTGTTAAGTGTCATGTAGAGGTATTGGTGCTGAATACTGAGAGAATCACACTGTTTAGCAGGAAGGTCAAAAGATGCAGTGACAGATCAAGGACGTAGCTGGGCATCAGAAGAAAGACTATCTGGAGCACAGGGAGAAAACGGGGTGAGACTGGCAGAGAAGGCAATCTTTAAATGTCAGACAATCTGGTGAAGGGTGGGTGGGAGAGCTGGTGTTTGAATGCAGCAAGTGATTAGTCGATTGTCTTCAGGTGTGTCTGCAGCGCCAGTAGAAAGCCACAACTGTTGAAAGGAAGCACAGATGTAAGAATAGAGATGGGAAAATTGAGGGAAGGGTGTGGTTACAGAGATGACAATAGACAGAAGGACGAGCAAGTGGATGCTACAGGTGCACATTTTGTGAATGTTACGAGCAGTGTTGGGAAGGTTACTTTTAAAATGTATTCCATTACAGAATACAGAATACATGCCCCAAAATGTATTCTGTAACGTATTCCGTTACGTTACTCAATGAGAGTAACGTATTCTGAATACTTTGGATTACTTAATATATTATCATGCTGTTTACAACTACATGAATGTACTATTGCTGTGTGGTTTATTACTGTTACTGAAGGTCTGCGGCTCCGAACCGTAGTAAAGGGACCTCTGGCTAATACGGTGGGTTCTGTGTCGGGCTCGTAGCCAAAAACTAGCTTTACTTTGTTGTCTGGGTCAACTTTGCTAGCGAGAGACAGAGAGAGGCGTTGAAAGGCTGCTCCAACTGAACTTATTGTTTTTGGAGGAAAACACGAACACGGTGTACAGTCGAGTCTTAATAGCTTACTTACAACTGGGCTCGTCAGGCACTTTTCTTGGCTGCAGTGGTTATTATTATATTTACATGCTTCCAGCTCCGGTTTTTGCTGGATGACAGCTCGTACTTTTCCTTTTTCTCCCTCCCTCGCTCACAGACACATAACGGGTATGGCAGTCCATTCTCCCTGCAGCACGGACTACACTGCCTATGATGCTACATTCTTTAGAGCTATACCGGTAGCATTCTGCCTATTAGCTTAGCACAACAACAACAAGGCCTCTCTCACCCAGGAAACACACAGAGCAAGAGCGTCACCCTGTAACCATGGCAACCGTAACGCTGCCACCTGGAACGACAGAACGCTGTCAAACAAAACCCAAACAGTCCTAAACGCGACAATATGAAACAGGGAAGTACCGCCGTGTAATCCATTTATTTCAATAAAGTAACTGTATTCTAAATAGCACCTTTTTAAACGGTAACTGTAACGGAATACAGTTACTCATATTTTGTATTTTAAATACGTAACGGCGGTACATGTATTCCGTTACTCCCCAACACTGGTTACGAGTAGTTTGGCCACTTTAACCAGCCCTGGTTTGTGCCTCATGTTTATTAGCATGCGTTGAGCTCATCAGTGTAAGTATTTATTTGGTTTAACGATAAATAGCCAGCCATAAGGCAGCTTAAAGTGGCAAAGGACAACAAGTCTGTTTCAGGACTCGCTTGTTTTACTTTTGGTCTCTCTCTCCCTCCCTGTTGGTCTTCTTGTCTCGTCCTCCTCTGGGAAGAGTCTCCATATTTTCTTCCCTGCCAGCAGCCAGCTCGTTTTCTCGGGAGACTTCATGTCAAGCAGCAGACGGAATTATGGAAACACCAGTGGTGCCATTATCAACATTCACTGTATCATTATGAATTGATGTAAAGAAATCCTCAGTCAGGGGGGAAAATCCTGACATTGCATTATGAAATAATGGTTTATCAATAAAATTTAGACATTAAGTGAGTGTGACGAGGATCACGTTAGGTAGAAAAAGATTTATAAAACCGAATGTCAGCAGTGTTTTTTGACTTGTACAGATACTGATCTCATTATGTGAAACACTGAGTCTGAATCTCTATAAAAGACAAACGTGCCACTGTCTAAAACAAAACAAACAGAAGTTTGTTGGGAGAAAAATGTCTGAGGAATTGTTTAGATTCTCGTAGCTGTCAGGATAAATGGGAAGAAAAGGAATTTTAACTTTGTGATTTTACAGATATTAACTTTGATACTGTGATCATGTTATAAATCATCCCTCTGTTGAACTGTTTTTCTCCATATAGTGAAACAATGAATGAGAGAAAATAAAAACCGTCACGGTGTGTGGAGGGAATTCCCTTCACCCTCAGACAAGTCTGTTCTCCGCTGATGGGCAGGCAGTGAAAGCACCACAGACTTTCAGATGTTATTTGCGAATGAAAGAAGACGGAGTGATAAACACCCAGATGAAAACTGTCAGTCCCCCGAGAGAGGCTGAGAACAAAATGTTGTGTTAAAAAAAGAAAGCAACCAGCATTCCACTTCCCCGTGTGTGTGTGTGGATGTTTATACTCTATACACACAACACAAACATCCACACATTTTTCCATCCTAAACACACATCCCCCATCCGATTCTCCATAAATCTTTTTTTGTATTCACCATAGTGCACAGCAAACATATCAAATGTTTAAATTGAGAAATTGGACCCTAAAAAAATAGCCATGTTTACTGCTGTGTAGCATCCCATCTTCTTTTAACAACAGTCTATAAATGTGTGGGAACTGAGGAGACCAGCTGGTGGAGAGGAATGGCGCCCATCTGGTCTGATAGATGTTTCTTTCTGCTCAACACTGGTGGATCTGTTCTCGGTTCGTGAACAGTCTAGACTGCAGGCAGCCCAGTTCAGCACCTAGGCTCTTATTCTGCGGAGTCATGCTGTATGCAGTTTGTTGGCGATTGTCTTCCTGAAGCATGAAAAGCCTGCCTGAAAAGATGTCGGCTGGATGGGTGCATATGTTCATTTCTGAATTATGGATTAAACCTTGATTCTTTTTTTCCCCCCCCAGTCATTATGTTGTAGATTTGCTGCTGTACTTTTGGTCATTGTCCTGTTGCATGGCCCTGTTGCAGCTAAGCTTTAGCCTGAGACAAATGGCCCTTCATTTGACTCTGAAATAGTTTAATATACAGAGGACTTGGCTGTCGACTTTGAGACTGTAATATGCGCAGGTCCTGTGCCTGGAAAACAAGTCAGAATCATCCACTGTCCATCACTGTGCCTGATTGTTGGTATGAAGCAGTTGCACTGATATGCTGTATTTGGTTTTTGCCAATCATGGTGCTGTGGATTATGGCCAAACATCTGTTAGTCACATCTATCCAAAGAACATTGATCCTGATGTCTCTGTGATTCGGTCGGCTGCAGCTTTGCAAAGCTATGTTAACGTAGCTCTTCCCTGAGCATTGCACGGTCTGACTTTGGGGTGAATTTACTGGGACATCCATTCCTGTCTTGAATGCTTTCTTTCTCACAGTACAATGATGAACTTCAAAGTGTTTGGAAATAGATGTAATCCTTTTCCAGAATGATGGACTGAAACAGTTGCTTCTTATTTAAGATCAGTGTTGATCTATCCTCCTTGGTATTGTATTCACTCACACTTGGATCACTACTTAACCTTCTAATTCCTATGCAACCTGTAAGGGTGTCCTTTTTCACACACTGCTGCGCCCAAGTTTTTATTAAATAAATAATGACACGGTGTAATATGTCATGCTTTGAGGCTTGTATTTACTTAATTCTAAGACCGGCTAAGATTACTATTTATTATGTCCTGATATATAAAAACCTTAGACTTGAAAGTGGGTGTGTTTTCTTGTTACCATGTTCATGTTCATGCACAAACTTGACATTTTATTTATTGCACAGACAGTCCTGAATCATATGGACCACATTTGAGTGTGTGGGGTTTCCTCCATATCAGACAAAAAACAGGTGGTAAACCTACACTGGTTCAGACTTTATGCTGGAGGGCCTTATAACACACTTCCACTAAAGGCTACCTGCTTGGGATCCACACTTAATGTGGATTGTAGGGGCTGGATTAGATTTGGACCAAAGACAGGACTGTTAATATACAGGGAATTACATGGGAACAGGTTATACTGATGAGCACAGTTGAAAATAAAGAGGTAGGAAAAAGAAAAACTCCAACAAGCTCTTTTTTTGATAACAATTTATGTAACTACAGATTCTGATTTACCCTGTAAAAATGTTGTTATGACTATTCATTCACTTTCTCTGTTTTTAGGACGTCTTCTGTTCGTAATTCTCTTCGCGTCAAAGCCATGACGGGAAATAAAGCCAGCAGGGTGCCCGTCTCCCCCCGCAGAAGTTCAGGCTCTATCTGGTCTCTGCAGCCGGAGCAGGTCGACAGGGTTTTTCAGGCACTACGCAAAGGACTCAAGTATGTGTAGCACTGCTGAACTTAAACAAGTATCCCACTAAACATTAAACTACAAACAGGCCGTGAAGTATCCAGTGCTATAATATTAAACTTGTCCATGTCTCTGTAGTATTTTAGTGTTGCAGCTGGTCAGGGCGAGGCTTGTTTCCACCTCTTTACATTTAGTTACTTGAGTGGTTCCAAATCTGTGGTTTGACCCTTCAAAAGTCCACAAGATGAATAGGAGGCAGTCACATTTATGATTAATGATCCTTTAACAGAGTAAAATTGGTTGATTTTTGATATTTAGTTTAATTTTTGCAAAGAATATTTTACATTGTACTTGTATCTGCTGCTACATGCAGTAGATGTTTGGTAGTCCCGAGCTGGAATTTCTCAGCTGATTTCTGGCAGGTAAAGTTTGTTCATCTTCATAAAATGTTACTTTTAATTGCGTGTTTCTCTCTTCAGGAACTACCTGGAGGGTCACCAAGCTGAGATGGACTTCCTGTCTTCACAGCAGAGAGAGACGAAAAGAAACTCGAGACTGGTGAGGAGGGAGAGAGGAAGAAAGTCTGTGTGTACAAAATGTGTGCGCCTGGTGATGACAACAGTGCTGATGATAATTATACTTTTCTGTATTTTCAGGCCTTTCTTTATGATCTGGAGAAGGTAATGTGTTTTCATTTTTTCCTTTTAAGCAAGATCTTATTTTAAATTATTTAATTTGAATGGATAAGTGATAATAAATGTTTCTCAAGCTTTCAAAATTCAATATGTTTTTTTCTGTTTTTTACAGGAGATCAGGTCTTTGGAGAGATATATACGACGATTAGAATTTCAAATCAGTAAGGTAAAATTTTGGATTTTAGACTGGTTTTTCTCGGCTGTAGTTGAGGTTAATGAAAAATCTACTCAAGCATTTGTTTTGTAGAAAAGAGTCTAACTCCATGCAAGCCTGGTGATTATCTTTCTGTCAGTTACTCAGATGTATTTCTATGGTATGAATTCACTAAACTATTACTCAAAAGCTTTTAAAAGCAGCAGATGAGCCACCCCTGTCGCACAGGGAGACACTTTGTGCTGCACACTGATTAACCACCAGTCTAATCCGTTATGTAAAAGAGGGGAAAAAATGTTGATGATGATGTTTGTTGCTGTTGTTACTCTTCATCTGTTCCATGCCTCTGCAGGTAGAGGAGCTGTATGAGACATATTGTATTCAGTGGAGATTGTGTCAGGGAGCGGTCAACATGAAGAGAGCCTTTTCACTGTCCCAGTCCACCAGAGCCTCCAGAGAGAGTCTGCTGGAGCTCAACCGCAACCACAGACACAGCCTGCAGGTAGGATCAGTGATCAGTGACAATTTGGAAAAGTATTTTTGGAAAATCACATATGGTCTTTGAAGTTTCTAAAAGTTCAAACTAGCTGGAGATGATGTTGCACAAAAAAGGGAATTCATGCCTCGTTTGTTTGTTTGTTTTGACAGTTGATGTTGTAGGCACGTTGTGTGTAGATTTCTTTTTTTATTACACCAGATAATATTTATTCTTCCTCTCTGGCACCTTACTGTAGGCAGCAGTCTAGCTTACCATGTGCCTTCAAACCTCCCAGAGAGAATCTGTAAACTGTAGACTGTTTTTGAGACGTACTCACAGCCAAAGTGGCAACCACATATCCATCATGTCCGAGGAGCGCAGTGGCAAAATAAGCCTTTGAATGGTCATAAAGTTTCCAAATCAAATATTCTGACATGTGAGTGATGGTACTGCAGTGATTCTTCTGGTTGCAGCAGCAGGATAAGGGCCATTAAAAGACAGCTGTTGACTCATTCATGCCCTCTGTCGATCTGTGGTTTCTCTTTTTCATAGACTCAGCTTCAAACATGTGCCCACATCTTCTTTTTCTGAACTCCTCACAAACTTTTCTTACTTTCCTGTGATCAGTTTTTTCTTTTCATCATTTCGCCCTCAGTGTTTTTGATATCACATCTTTTTTTAAAAAAAAAAAAAACTCTCCTCTGGTCTTACACACACACACACACACACACACACACACACACACACACACACACACACACACACACACACACACACACACACACACACACACACCAGATCTTATAAAGATTAACTTATATATGAATGGTGTGCTCATCATTTGTTTGTATACATGGTTGCATGCATGACTATGTACTGTACAGCATGTACGTTCTTACTTCTTCTATTTGACCTGCACTCAACAAAAGATGTTCAGAGTCTGAAGTTTCTTTAAAGTTAAAATCTCTGACCTCTGCTTTCAGACCTGAACACTCTCCTTGGATGAGAGGTGATAACTTAAAGCTCACCTTGACTTAATCCTACAAAGCTTGAATAACCTCGTTTACTGATAATCTTTTACATGAATTGTGCAGCTCTTAGGCATCCACTGATGTTCTTTTCTCCAATAATCATCATCATCCACAAGCTTACTTAAATTTGGGGGTATTATAGGAACAGATGCCTAATCAAGTCAAATACAATAAAAACAACAACAACAACGAGATTATTAAAGTAACAATCATTCCCACTTCTGGGATGATTCAGGACTTCTTGTGCTTAGGAGTCAATTTCAAAATACAGTTAGCACAACATGTAAATTTCTTTGGTTAAATGTTCTCATGTTTTCTCTGATAGTAGAGGCTGAGTTAATAAATACAGTTTTCAGATGTAACAAGATACTTTTCTGTAGGTATTAAGGGCACCACAGCATCACAAACCATTTTACTGCATCTGCCATTGTGATTTTCGCAGGTGAACAGAAGCAACGTAGAAGAGCTTTCGTTTTTTTTTTCTTTCTTTTTAATATCAGCAGCCACTGGAGAATTGTTCTTCTGCACACACAGTTTCTACTATCCTGGCATATAAGGTCTTGACGGAGTGAGAAGAAAGACAGTTTTTAAGGATAAAGTCAACTTCTCATAGGAAAGATTAAAGTGTTGTTTTATTACAATTGCAAAAATCTGGGTGTTTGTCTTAACCTCCTAGGACTTGGCGTCCACATATGTGGACATCACATTTTGGGTTATTTAGACCAAAATACTCAATTTTGCTCTACATGGGCCTGATATCCACTTATGAGGACATTATACTGCTACTGTTCTATCAAAATTTTAAACGAATATCCTCATATGTGGCTCTTATTTTTCTTAAATACGCCCAATATGCCCAAATATCAAAGAGAAATTAAAAATGCATGCTTTGGAAGAGTTCAGGTCTTAGGAGGTTAAGATTAAGAAAATGGACTGAAGTTTAAGTGGATTGAAGGAGTTAAATGATAAACTGAAGCTGAAACTGCACGCTTGTAATTAATGCTTGCATGCAGGTCACTGTTTTCTAAGAAGACCTTGTTTCCATAATAAAATAAGAGTGAACTTAAGGCTGTGTAACTTCACTTTTCAAGTCAAATCAAGAACTAAAAATACCCGGCACAATACTAACTCTCTTTCTTTTCTTTTTCCCAATACTAAGAAGCCTCTTTGGTAGCGTAACACAATAGTAAATGAAATTAGTGAGATTCTGTAGCCATAAACATTTTACATTTTGTTTCTTGTTGTGTTTGGATTGTGGTGATTGGGGTTTTCCTTCATTTGATCAGCTTTTAAACATCCAAACATGCCCACCATGCAATCAGACAGACACATGAGAAACAATGTGACCATAATAAATGCAGATCTGGTTAAACGATCTGTTGCATGTTACTTGTATATATACTGGCCTCATTATTTAAAACTGACCATATTTAATATGGGCAGGCATGCATGTATATTAGGAATGATGTTATAAAGTCTTCACTACTGAGAAATTGGCCACTTGGTCCTCAGTTTTGGTCTGTGCTATGCAACCTCCTGCAGTTTCAGCCCACACAGATGACAAAAGTCTGCTCGACACATGCTGCTTCATCTGCTCTTCTTTGTGGTGAAGTCCAGCTCTTAGCCAGAAAGTCATCATTAAAATGCAAAAGCATAATAATCCTTTAAAGGTTTCCATAGAGAGAGCCAGAATAAATCATTAAATGAGCACACTGTTGTTTACTGGGGTCACTGTTTCTTTTACAGTTTGTTTCTTCCCTTTAAGTTCAATTATAGTTGTTGTTATTATTTAGACATAACTCATTGCTACTGTAACTGTGGTTAATAATTAATAAATGGAAGCTAGACAGATGAAGACACAGATGACAATAACATTTAATGTAATTATTATATTTATTTATATAAGAAAATGTGTGAAAAAGTGATTGAATGAACAGGTGTGAATGAGGCATGTTGTATAAAACGCTTTGACTGCTCCAGTAGAACAGAAAAGTGCTGTACAAGAACCAGGACATTTATGGTGTTCTGTTTGCATGTTGCAAAGTGTGTCAACTTTATTGAGATCTCTTTAAAAAAAAAATTGGGAAAAAAAAAAAGAAATGAGACATTTTTACCTCTGGACAGATCACCTGTGTTAGATGTTAAGAGTAAAAAGATACTGAGGATTGCTGATGGTTATTTCTTAGTAATGAAGTGCATAAACCTTTCCAAACATTCTAAAGAGATTTGCTTTTGGCTTTTATTGCTGAAATAAATATTGGCTATCCTTAAAATGGTCGTTTCCAGCTCGCTGTGAGCTGTGAGCACAGTCAAACCTTCTGTTTGTGAGGAACAGCAAATCAAAAGGTAAGGAGCTAAAACAGCTAGACCAGGTTTCAGAGAGTGGATGACTGGGAAAGCTGAACCATAACCTGATGAACTGTGAGTCATGCAATCTTCTGAGAAAATAGACAAAGAACTGTTAGAGAAGATCTTCTTTTTCTCTGTGTGTTTACACTTCTCTGCAGGACATGTCAACAATGGAAGGAGAGTTAGAAATCCTGCTGGGAGAGCTACACATTAAAATGAAGGGTGCGAACACACACACACACACGCACACATGGACACACGCTGCCTTCAGAGCCCTGAGCAATTTACAGGTTATCAGTGACACACTATCTCCCAGACATCTAACGTCTGCTTTCACTTGCAGGTCTCATCGGCTTCGCTCGACTTTGTCCAGGAGACCAGTACGAGGTTGGATTTTCTATTTAAAAATCAAGAATTTTCAGCATTTGGACGCAAATAACTTAATGTGCAGGACAAGTGAAAGAAACACCATCTACTGTCTCGTTCCTTCAATCAAGCTTTTAATATTTACATTTTAAATGTACAGCTGAAAGTTCTTTTAGTGTTGATGAATATCATTAGCAGCCTGATTTAGATGTCTGAAAAATGTAAACAGATACATGCATACAAGTGACTTAATGATGTTTTATAAACTGCTCATATATTTTGTAAGTTAAATATATTTAGGCTTAAAAAGTAAGTAAGCACAGTGGTTAGCACTGTTGCCGCACAGCAAGAAGGTCCTGAGTTCAATCCCACCATCAAGCCGGGGTCTTTCTGTGTGGAGTTTGCATGTTCTCCCCGTGTTTGCGTGGGTTCCTCCTCCCACCATCCAAAGACATGCAGCTTGTGGGGAGAGGTTAATTGATCAATGCAAATTGCCCATAGGTGTGAATGCGGGTGTGAATGTGAGCGCAAATGGTTGTCTGTCTCTGTGTGTTAACCCTGCGACAGACTGGCAACCTGTCCAGGGTGTACCCCGTCTCTAGCCCTATGACAGCTGGGATATGCTCCAGCACCCCTCGCAACCCTGAAAAGGATAAGCGGAAGCGAATGGATGGATGAAAGTATAACATTTATGAAGTAGAGTAAGATAGAATTGAATCATTTTGAAATCTGAATCTCTGTCCTGGGGGGATGTTTTGTTTTTCTAACACCAACCAACAATAATGTCAACATAATTTTTTTTTTTTTTTTTTTACAACAACTTCTGGTTCTCATCCAGAAATGTTACTTTGAAGTCCCCCAAAGTACTAAAAAAACCATTTAAAAAAACACCTTTATTTAGAAGATAATTAAAGGACATTTTGACATTTTAAAAAAAACTAAAAAAAAATTAAATAAAATAAGATCTCTCTTTATAAGTTCGTTTATTTTTGCTGTGCAAAAGTTTAAGAAATGGAAAAAATAAAGCAAACATTTTAAAAAATAATGCCGTGAAGACTTTATCAATTTAATCTGAAATGCAACAACTATCACTTAGGTTCTTTTTGTTTGTTTGTACTTTGTATTTTTATTTGTACTTGTATTTAAATTAACATTTCAAACTATAACGTGCCAAATTTGTCAGAAATCCTCCACAAACTACCTGCACTGTCACGAAAAACAAATAAACTGTGAACTGAACCTTTGGACTCTTAGACCAAAATTACTGACTTGGTTGGTGTTTTATGGTTTCTGGATGATGACGTCGTGTCTTAATGATGTCACATTGACAGGTGTTAGTACGACTGGGCCGCCAGCGATGGAAGATCAGAGGGAGGATTGAATCAGATGATAGTCAGTCATGGGATGAGGAGGAGATGGTCTTCCTCCCACACATTCACCACAACTTTGAGATAAAGGTAAGCAGACATGTCTGCAGGTGTACAGCAGTGTAAACACCTATTCCATATTTTTATTCCAGAAATTTGAATACTTCATCTTTTTTGTGTTTTAGGAATTTTGCTATTACAGTGACCTGTATTCCTTTGGGCTGTAATTTCTTCCCACTCTGTGTTTGTTTTACTGTTTGTGTAGGGGAAAAAAAACTTTCTGTGTGTATCTTTAACCAATGGCATCCTTTGTTTTAGGTGACGGAAGCAAAGGGTTTAAGCTGGCTGCTGGTTGGCATGGTAACGTGTGCAAGCGCAGACTTCTTTGTGGCAAGGCCTCAGGTGATGTTGGTGGACATCACAGAGTTGGGAACCATCAAACTGCAGCTGGAAGTGACCTGGAAGTACGAACGCAGACTTCTTACACACACACATGAAAACAAGATAAAGATCTGATTTGAAACTAACCGATGAGGTGATGACGATGATGACAACTCTGAAATGCTGGTATTTCCTCTGCTAGGATTTAAGAGGAGGTGATAAAGGGTGAAGTGGGAATAACCAAAATTCCAAAAAGGAAATGAGAATAATTGGATGACAGATTGAGGAACTAGGTGTGGGCAGCTGTGTAAGAAATTTTAATCTGTAGCATAAAAAAATATGAAAGTTTTATCTGAACTTTTGTCCTGACCTCTCCATCATGGCTCCACTTTTTGTCCTGCTGCTGGTGTAGATATCATGTGTGCAGCTGGTCCACGCGACCGCATCAGAAATGTTCCTTTTTTCAATGAAAGGTGGAAAGAAGAGATGACAGATTTTACTACTGGATAACAAATCATGTTTTTTCCATTTATTTCTCAGCCAACGTAATTTCTTCCTTTCTTTCATTTTTTTAAATAATTACTTTTCCAGATGCTCAAAGCTGTAAAACCAGAGAAAATATCAAATAGAACAAAGCAGGCAACAACAAATGATGTTACAGATTCACATCCACTCGTCCTGCTGAAGCTGTAGCTGCTGTAGCTGCTGTTTTCTTCATTCTCAGCCTCAGTCTCTGCCGCACCTCTAACCTGAGCCAGCTGTTGCTGAGCAGCTGATTGAATACAGAATGAACATTTTACTCACACACACATACACAGTAACACACGCAGACGCACTCCGCTGTGCCCTTGCACCATGACAGATCACATTTCAGGCTTTAGAGGGGCCAGGTGGAGGACGTTTCACAGATCCTTCCCCTGGAGAGATGGAAAAATCACACAAAGCTGTACAAGGCTGCCAGACACACACACAAACAAAAGGCTGCTGTGGCCATACGCACACATACGCCCACTATGCACCTCTGTTAAGCTCAAAAATAAGTAACATTTCACTGCTTTCCCTTCGTTTCTCTTATGCATATAAAATGTAATAATGTGAAAAAATGGGTTCAGCAAATACAAAAAGATGGAAAGAAAATGATTCATTGAAAGCTCAGATTAAGAAGAGAAACAATTTTTAGCAAGTCGAATGTTTTTTAAAATAAAAACCATTCATGCTCCAAATCACTTTTTTTTAATCACATCTTTTTGATTGTTAATGATCACGTTTTTGTTAAATAAAAGTCAGAATGATAGCTTTAGCATATTATCATATCAACTATGATAATAGTTGCACTTTCTGAGAAAACCACCCACTAATAATTATTTTCTCTAAATAAAACAGGCCATGAAAATTACAGTAGCAGTTAGCGCTTCACTTTGTAAAAGGCTTCTAAATGTGAGGAAAGGTAACCAAAAAGCCCACAACAGCATAAAACTTTGCACAACTCTGAAAAGTAACTCATTGAACAGAGGGCCAATGATGACGACCAGTTTAATGCCAAATAGATAAAAACATATGTTTTATATCATACAGTTTGCTGTGCAGTGTATAACCTTCTGTGTGCTAACACCTGCAGTCCATTTGACGGCACTGAGAAGCTGAGGCCGCTGTCTGGAAACAAGCAGTCAGTGTCCAGCAGAAAGAGTTCAGTGTACAGCTGGACGGCACCGAGCACCCCCTCCTTCACTGAGAAATACTTTATTGTACGTATATGTGCACACACATGCACACACTCAGAGGTTTTATTAATGCAAAGCACATGTACTGGTAGCAGGATTCAGCATCAGCCTTTTCATGTCAGTTCTGTTTTTATTCCCTGTTTTGTTATATTGCCAAATTTGTTTATTGTGATATTACCAATGAGTTTTGCTTACGTTTTTATGTAAATAACTCAAATTCATAGCACACTCAGAAGACTGTTTATCCTATTACGTTTTTCAGTCTATGGTGCGTGAGCTGCGGGATCAGGAAGGTTCTCTTCCATCTCTGGTACCCAAAAGTCATCCCAACAGAGGAGGAATGTCTCTGCTCAGCTACCTCTCCAACCCTTCAAACACCTCTATCGCATCAAGCCACAGTCCTCAGAGCCCATACACCCCGAGGTATGATGTGTGAAGTTAAAAGGGTTCAAATGAAGACAGCACAGTGGCTACAGAGATAATACGTATTAGGAATATTAACTGTTTTGTATTCATCAGCTATAAAGCAGTGTTTAGCAGCATTTTTGGCTTGTTGCTGTACAGAATAAAAAACCTTATTTCAGATGTAAGTAATAAGCGTAAGAAGTTAGTGCAACCATTCTGGCATTGTGCTTTATTACACCGTTTTCTTTGAATGTGGTGGAATTATCCAGCATAATTATTTTAGTCAAGACTGCTTTCTGGTCAATTGTCCACAGTCTCTCAAGGGCTCACAGCTACCCTTTCAGCCCGAGTCGAGACACCAGTCTGGGAGGAAGTCGGACTCAGCTGTCGCTCGGAGAGGAAGAATCCCTGGAGATCTCAACAGAGGAGTCAGAGACAAAGAAGAGGGTGGACAAGAAGGTAGACGAGGAGAAGGAGGAATGGGGAGTTGTGTTAGAGAGTCCATCCTTACCAGAAGAAAGTAAAACAGACTCCCTTATGACCTTACAGAGGTGAGGATTCACTCAAGAGAATACAATGTTTAAATATGTTTTTATTGGTTCCCAGAAGCAAAGAATTGGTTACATGTGAAAAGCAATTCAAGGAATACAGGCCACAACTACAGGAGTGAAACAGCATGTAACTGAGATGGAGGGAAAAATGATATATAATGATTGTGAGACAACCAGAAGATGAGGAGGAAACGGAGCAAAGGCAAGAAGTACAACAAGCTTAAAGCAAAACAGGAAGTTACAATACAGGATACAATATTTAACTTACAAGAGGGGAAAAAAAAGCCTTTTTAAAGATGCAAAACCCCACAATTTGAGATGAATCTCTTTTTTTGAGTCAATACTTTCTTTATTGATAATACTTGTTAAAGCTTCAAATGTAAAGTTAACAATGACAATGATTAACAATGACAAGCGGTGCTCCTAAAAGAGCCCTCTAGTGTGGAAAACGGGAACCTTCCTGTTGTTTATCTGTTTGTTATCTATTCTGGTGTAATAAGAATGGCAAAAATCCATTTTAACAATCACAGGTGAAAGTCAGAACAGAGGAAGAACTATGACCGTACCAGCCCGGTTGCTTGATGCAAAGACGCCTTAAACTTGACCAGTGGAAGAGGAACAAATAGACTAGCACAGTACTTCTGGACAGTAATAATAATGTTTTTACCTTTAATGCAGGTCGAGCACTCCAGACATCCTGAGAAAGAACACATGTGGAGAAGCCGAGCCTGAGACCCACAGCGTAGCCCCAAGTCAGGACACAGTCACTGGGCAGGTAAAGAGCCCACACTCGGGTCATAGAAACACTTTGCTGAGAGTCACTTTCACACTGCAATGGTGAACGATAATTAAAAGTCAAAAAAGCAGCTTTACCTGTTGTTTTGATGTCCTTGACTTAGCTTTCTACTTGTTCCAGAGTTCTATTTAAATGTGGGCTTGAGGGGGTTTGTTTTCACTTTTAAAAATAACCTATTAATATATCCTATCTAACAATGACTGTACCTTCAGTGTCAGTTTCAGTGATGATTTGTTTCAATTGGATCTGCTGCTGTGTTTTGTAATTGTATATAAGAATGATACACGAGTGGTGACGTGAACGCTGTGGGAACCCCTGAGAAACAGCACAAAACATTAAATGCAAAGACAAAACAATTGATTTACTGCTGTTTCGCTTAAGCAACTAATTATAACAAATTAGAGTTAAAGATATTTCAGAGTCAGACAAATTTCGACCAGTTTTCTTAAAAGAAGACAAAGAACTGAGTGCATCTAAATGCTTGACTGCATGTTTTTCATTGAGGTGAAAAAATGTATTTATTCAACCTTCAATAAGACATTATGAAGCATTTTTTTTAGTCGCTTTTTGCAGTTTTATCTCATTTCATGAGGCCTTTTCATTTTTCAGCTTTTGTCATCTCCTTTCTGCTTGTGTGTGTTATTTTCCAGCTTCTCTCTTTTCTTCTCTCGCTGTCACAGCTTGTTAAAAATGTGTCCTTCTCGGTTTTGTCACCTCGTGTCTCTTTCGTCTGGTCTTCTCATTTTTAAACTCAGTTTTTCCTACTTTGTCCCAGGACTCCACAGATTGTGAGGAATACTCTGTCACAGCCTTGCCAACACCACCTTCTCAAACCCCAGCTGCACTGCAAACCTCCCCCGCAGCAGCTGCTCCGAGGCTGGCTGTGAGCGGGGTCCAACGTCATGCCCAGGCGCTCAGACTGGGAGCCATTATTGCAGAGCTGGAGAAAATATTACAGGATCAGAGCTGTGCTGACAAGGAGCTGAGAGCCCTGGAGCACCAGATACTGCATCTAGCCACCATACTGAAGGTAGCTGTGTGTATTTATACAAAAACTGTAGAAACGCCTGTAAACACACATGCTGTGAGTGAACGTTCTCTTTCCTCATGTCTTACCAGAACGACCTATCACTGCTGAGAAGCTCATCATCAGAGGAGACTCTGGCTGTTGAGGAGGTGCTGGGTAGCTTTGACTTTCTGTCAAACGACCTGAACGGAGATGATGACGCCTCCTGTTTGGGAAGCCTGAGACTGAAGGACAGTGGGTAAGTTCAGAGACATAAACTTTAGTCTGCAGCGACCTGCAAAAAGCCTGATCTATACATATTTTCTTTTCCCATTAGCATCAGTTCTTTCCAGCAGAGCACGCTGAGGAGTCATGGAATTCTCTCTCAAGGCAGCCAGTCGGCTTCTGAGGAAGAGCTAGTCATCACTCCTCTGACCTCTGGAAACTGGGGTCTTGATCACGCTCTGGAGACTCACCTGGATATCTGTTGCATCCTGCTGCAGGTACAGAATCTTTATTCTCTTTTATTTTCAGATACATGCTCACTTTACTTGAAATTTCATACTGAGATGCACACAAGGGGTCCAACGTTTTCCCCCTAAGCATTTCACATTGCTCTCTTTAACAAGTTCTTCCGAACAATGCTGTTCATGTTTTTGTAGTAAGTTTTTAGATAAATACATAAATCAACAG
Organism: Neolamprologus brichardi; assembly: GCF_056152115.1. Classification (NCBI taxonomy): domain Eukaryota; kingdom Metazoa; phylum Chordata; class Actinopteri; order Cichliformes; family Cichlidae; genus Neolamprologus; species Neolamprologus brichardi. The sequence continues at coordinate 23,774,371 of NC_142108.1, forward strand.
TAACATTGTTACAGTAAACCATGTCTCATACTCATAGTTTATTAGTACTTAAAACATGACCTGCAGAAAACTGGCAAATAGAAAGTGGAATTAGTAATCAATCAATTATATGGGGGTTGGGGTTTTTCACTCATAAGCGACTATTTGTCATGTGGTGCCGTGTGGATAGTGGATAATTTAGCAGACCCAAATGCACACATGTGAAGACTGAAGTTGAATTCAAAGCGATTATTTAATGTTGAAGCCAGAGATTAATAAAAGTCAAAACCAATAATCCAAAGACAGTTCAAAGTCCACAATCCTTATGTAAACAAGCACAGGCTAAACAGAGCTAGAGGACACAGCTATGGGGGTGACGCAACAAAAAACAAAGGAAGATTGAGGCGATATATTTGCAAGAGGTGATGAGAGAAGAGGAAAGACGTGTGGGACTTAAACACAGCTGAAGACAGTAGCAAAATAAAACTGGGAAAGTAACACTTAATACAAGAAAACATCGGCGCAGAGGAGTAGGGTTAACACAAGGGGGGGGGGGGGGGGGGGGGGGGCTGAACAGGACAGGCGAGCATAGAAAGACAAACTCTGATACAACACTGGCACAAAACAGAGCACAAAAAGGGAACAAACTAAATCAAAACGTCTATAATAACTAAAACAAATACTGAATCCTCGTGACCATGACAGCATTTGCTTGTTTATTCTGATGGCAACCACTTACACCGTAATCTGTTTCTTCCAGTGTACTGGATTACAAAATCCCTGACTCGCATTTATGTCAAACCTCCAACTTACTTTTCTAAATCAAACAAATGTGAACTCTGCTTCCTCAGATGGTAAGAACGACCGACTTCACCCCGTCTAAAGGGGAGCTGCTGGAGGAAATGTCTCTCCAGGCTGAGGTCCTGGACAGAATCAGCTGTCTGCTGCTGGAGAAGAATGACAACATCTCTACACGAGACAGTTAGTGGAAAATCTGTAATCTAAGAACCACATTTGCAGTTAATGCATGAAACAAGGCACATTATTTTATTCACATTATTTTTAAAGCAAATGAGTAATAAATTGAGATTTTTTATTATAATTATCAATTTCACATTTTCAATAAAAACCTTGTCCAGGTTCTTACAGTGATTCTCCTTTTGTTTATCCTCAGTCCTTCCTAAGGCCCAGAGAACGAGGGGTGTGCTGTTGTTCTGGGAGGAGTGTGTGCACGACAACAGCTCTCCTTTCTGTTGCCACATCGACAGCTTCACAAAGACCCTGAAGAAGCGTTACACACACAAGGTGAAGGCCAAGCAGCCCGGTCAATCAGAGAAAGGTACAAAAGCACCTAATCGCCTTAACTACAAATGCTTGAACAAGTCTCACCCCCTTTTTTGCTCCACAGTGGCCCCTGTGACCATGAGTGTTAATTAAAAGACAACGGGACATCCAGTCCCAATCAAAAGTTTAAGACCTCTTGAAAAATGTCAAAAAATCATATTTTGCACGGTTGGATCTTAACAAGGTTCAAGTAGAGCTTCAACATGCAACAAGTGAGACAAAATGTTTTTTTGAGCATGCAATTTATAGGAAACGACGCCAAAACTGAAACAGGTTGTTTTACAGCTGATCAAAAGTTTAGGACCACATGCCTTTAAAAGGCCAAATCTGTAAAAACAAACAAACAAACAAACAAACAAACCGTGGCTTCATCGTCATTTTCTGTCAGGTAGTCACACTGTCATGACATTCTGATAGCAAAGGCAAAAAACTTTCCCTTTTTGAACGTGGTCAGATTGTTGAACTGAATAAGCAGGGACTCTCACAGCGCTCTATCACTGCTGAGGTGGAACACAGTAAGATGAGGGTTATGCAACAAAAAAGTCAATTGGATAACCCAAGAAAAATTTCACCAACACTGAGCCGAAGGAGCCAGTTGGCTGTCTGTCAAGAAACTGGATGATCCTTGACCCAAATTAAGGCCGTTACTGGTGCCGACTGCAGCCCCATAACCATCAGACAGCATCTGAAATTGAAGGGCTTTAAAAACCTTGTCTCCTTGAACGCCACAGAACTGACCGTTTGGACTTTGCAAGAGAGTACCAAACATGGGACATTAAAAGGTGGAAGAAAGTTTTATTCTGTGATGAGAAAAAAATTCAACCTTGGTCGTCCTGATAGTTTCTAACGATACTGGCATGACAAGCAGATCCCACCTGAGATGTTTTCTACACGCCACCGTGGAGGGGGCGCCATAATGGTCTGGGTGCTTTTTCCTTCAGTGGAACAATGGAGCTTCAGGAGGTGCAGGGGCGTCAAACGTCCGCTGGCTATGTCCAGATGTTGCGGAGAGCCTGTGTGGTAACGACTGGGTTTTCCAACAGGACAATGCTTGAGTACACAATGCCTGCAGGACAAGGGACTTCTTATAACAGAATAACATCACTCTTTTGGACCATTCAGTGCGTTCCCCAATCGAAATCCAATTGAGAAGCTTTGGGGATGGGTAGTTTACAAAAATGGACAACAGTTCCAGACAGTAGATGACCTTTTTTCGGCTGTCTTCACCACTTGGAGAAATCTTTCCACTCACCTCATGGAAACACTTGCATCAAGCTCGCTGCAGTTATCAACAAAAGAGGTGGAGCTACTCATTACTGAGTTCATTACTGGGTTTACAGGGTTTTGGGAGGTGTGGTCCTAAACTTTGGATCAGCTGTAAAACAGCCTGTTTCAGTTTAAGCGTTGTTTTCGATAAATTGCATGCTCAAAAAGATGTTTTTTCCCACTCCCATTCTTCTTGTTGCATTTTGAAGCTCTACTTATAACCTTGTTAAGATCCAACCATACAAAATATGATCTTTTTTTTTATTATTATTATTATTTTGCAATTTTTTAAGTGGTCTTAAATTTTCGACCGGGACTGTATTTACAGACTCTCCTGAGTGGGGTGATCAGGTGTCCCACTTTATGAAAGAATGCATGGCATTTTTATCTCACAGTGCCCCACACTGTAATAAAAGTCAGGCTTTTATCCAGTGGCTATAAAAAAAGCAAGGAATGCTGTCCTCATAGATTAAGTGCAGCTAATGTTTTACTGCTGCATATTATGAATCACTAGAAAGTGGCAAGGTTTGCAGACCTGAGAAAATATGAAGGAAATTGCCACAAATAAAAGAAAAGTTTGTCAAAAAAGATGGGTGGATATCTACTGAAACCGATCAGCAGCTGATCCAGAAAGTTTAAAAAACTAAACAAAGCTACTGTAACAGTTACTGTGAGAGAAAATGGAAAAGAATTTTGGCATGAGATCATAAAAAACGTGTGAAACAGCAGAAAAGTAAAAAATGGAAATGTAAGCCATGTGGAAATATCCCAGTAAACTTCATAACTCTTTGAGAAAGTGAGAAAAATGTTCAGGAAAATAACAACTTGAGAAAAGCACAATTTGGATACATTTGTTCAATTAGAAATTGCGCTGCTCGTGTACTTTGTGTACGTTTCTGCAGTATAGACGCCTGCTTATACTTAAAATCATATTTCTCAGCTGATATCATGAAGTCTCACTGTAGCTCAGACAATCTTCAGCGTGTTTATCCAATAATATCCAAAACTATAAAGCCAACTTAAAGCAGGATTCTAAAGAACAGTTTACTCTAATGCAGTGGTTCTTAACCTTTTTGGAGGTACCGAACCCCACCATTTTCATATGCACATTCACCGAACCCCTCTTTAGTGAAAAATAAAATAAGATTTTTTTCAAATTCAAGACATATATATGTTTTTTACTGGTGCACAAAATGAGCCGTGCATGTCACGGCGGAGGCTCTGCCGAACCCCTGAGATCGACTCACCGAACCCCTAGGGTTCGATCGAACCCAGGTTAAGAACCACTGCTCTAATGTAATGTTGACTCAAAACCACCTTGATGTATAAATTTTTTGTGTTTTACCTCCTCTGCAGTGTTTTCTCAGCTCCTGCAGCAGGTTCAGGCGGCCTGCCGGGTGGTGCCCAGCTCTCGGTCAGTCTGCAGCCCGGAGAGAGTCACCCTCTTCCAGCTGTCAGTCTACCTGAAGCGCTGGAATTTCCAGGAGCTTGGAGAGCACATCTCCCGCCTCTCAAAAGAAGGTAAAGCTTCAATTTACAAAGCTGTCAACAGATAAATATATCACTATTATCTACCATAACTTATTATTCGTTTAAAAACCTTCCGTGAAATAAACATATATCACAGTAAGTAATAGTAGTAGCCACATTGTATTTATAACTATAATTTATAACAAAGCACCGTAAGACATTAAACATGGAATATTCATTTTCATATCAACCCATTTTAATAGTTTTATATTTGAAACTTTACAGTATTTATACAGAAGTTATACATGGGAGACATGTCCAAAGACTGTGTTTGGAGGTATCAGTAATGGGATGGTGTTATACTTCTAAGCTTCCAGAGATTCCAGCTCACTAAAGGCATCTGGACCATCTGTTAACTCTACAGCCAAATGGTCACCCCAAACAAACAGGGTGTGTTCTCTTGCATGCCTGTTTATGAGAAATATTTTGAGGTTTACATCTTGTGAGAATATTTCTTCAGTAGTGAAGAATAGTAAGCAGACCTTCAAAGGACTGTGTGAGGAAAATATGAGGAAATATTGAGTCTGCGTTAGAAATGCATTTGTCACAGATGGGGTAAGGAGCCTGGAAATGCAGGATGTCAATAGTTTGAAGTAGTACTTGTGTTTAGTTCAGGGGGACACATGCCTCTGTAGAGGCTCAATAAATTTCAAGAACAAACACACAGTTCCTGGTGTCAAACTATAAACATGAGCACACAACAACTTTTCCGCCTCCCCTTTGCTCTTTCCATTCCTCCACCTCCCCTTGTTCAATCTCCTAGATTTCACTACAGTATACAGATGTCTTCTGTTTATTGAAGTGCTAAACTGCATTTGGTTTGCATACCACTGCACTGAAGAGAAAAAAAAACTGCTTAAACAACAACAGCATTTCTATGCTTGGTTCATTTGGGGACAAATAACTCCTGAAATAAATCTCAGTGGGTGGAGTTTACGAAAGACAAAGAGTGCTAGAGAGATTAGATAAAACATCATTTACTTTTTTTGCTGCAAAAACATTACACAAAGTTCTAGTATGTAATAAAGTAAATAAATAAATAAAAATAAAATATAAGCACATTCTGTTCCATGATAATATTATGCATGTTGTGAACCGGGGCATGTGGCCAGCAGAGAGTGGACCCAGGATGCTTGACTCAAAATCACGGCTTTATTAACGCTGATAAAGGGTGAAGAAAACAAAAACAATAACTGAGCTGGGTAGGAATAGGGAGCCAAAATGGACCGATGGAAGCTACACACACTACAAGGGAGAGGCAGATGATATGTCCACAGGAGGAGAGAGTGGGAGAGCAGAGTGGGCTTAACAGAATCTGACGAGACGGGGGAGCCAAAATTGAACGTCACACACCCGAGATGGGGGACTATCAAAATAAAATGGGAAGTAATGCACACAGAGACCCAGCCTAAGAAATGCAAACTTGACACAGGGACCAGAGACATGACTGAGTGTGGAGACAAAAGGATGAAACACAGAGAGATCATAATGGGAACAGGAAGGGATAAACACAGAGACCGGGACTGAAGACATGTTTACTAGACATCCGCGGAGACGGGACAAAGGGAGACCAGACAAAGACGAGGACATGACTGAGGAGACAAAAAGGGTGACAAAATGCAGAGATGAGGCTGAGACAGACTGAGCACAAAAGGAAACTAACTTGGTCAATTAAGAAACCAAGAACTATAGACAAACTTTGAAGCTTCAGAAAAAACATACTCAAGAACTAGAACATAAATTAAACTTCCAAAGAAATGGAACAAAAATACAAAATATAATTATTAAATGAACGGTCCTCGTTTTCCTCTCCTGTTCCTGACCGGTTTCCATAAAGGGTGAACTTTAAAACTTTTCAGCCAACAGTAATAAGTACGTTTCATAAAGATCATGAGATTTGAATGAAAGCTGCTAAATGGATGTGAGCCCCCTCACTCAGCTCACTCAGTGGTGTGTTGTTTATTATTTTGTTGTTCATTATTATTCATTGGTGCATTTCAGAGTACATCCTCTCAGCCCTGAGTAGCCCCAAACGGCGGCGGGCTTTAAATAAGCTGAGGGGCCGGAAGATCACAGAGCTACTTCCACTGGGATGCACCCTGCAGACTCTCGCCTCCCTGCAGATCGACTCCAACCACAAAGTCTGCAAAGCTGCCACCAACTGCATCTCCAGAGCTGCTGGATGCAAGGCCTTCAGGAACAAGGTGTCATCAAAACAATCGTCTTTTGCAGAGATTAATAATAATACTAAATTTTATTTATAGGCGCCTTTCAAGACACTCAAAGGCACCTTACAAGCAATGAAATATTAAAATCACAGTATGGATATAATAACAATACCAAAACTCAATACAGGAAGGAAGGGCAACATGCAGAAAATCAAAGAGATGTAGAGGTGCGAGGTTATGGAGAGACTTGAAAGTAAGAAGCAGAATTTTAAAACTAATGAGGTATTTTACAGCAAGCCAGTGAAGGAGCTCTCTGTGCATTTCCACTGGAGGAACTCGGGTCAATACGTTCTAAGGAAATTGTTTTATAGCCCACTTAATGGATAATTCTCTCTGAAGGATTTGAACTTTATTGACTGGTCTTTGATATGACAGCTACAATGTAAATCCACATCTTAATATTGGGGAAGGATTTGGGGTCCAAAACATTGGTTTATGGCTACCAGTGTGAATATCAATAAAACAAATGACCAGCGCCTTTATCCCATGTGTGAGAGTGAGAGGTGGGGTAGACTTGGACTCGACAGCTTGTAAGGTGCTTTAGTTTATCACAGGCCTAACTGTCCCTTTTACTAGCATTGCATGAACCTTAATTTGCTGTAGTTAATATTGTTATATCGACAGTTTGTGGTGCTTGGAGCTGAAAAATTAAGCTATACTGCAGTTACTCTTATGACCACTTGAGGCTTGTTCCAAAAATGAGTCAATCCCCATTGACTTCCATGTCAAAATGTCTAACTTTACAGCATTAAAAAAAGCATGCTTACAGCCTGGTATAAAAGAACATTTTAGCCTTTGTCAGTGATTCTTCCTTTTATAGCAACATATAAAAGTTTAGATTTTTTAATAAAATGTCTAATTTGCATACTGGTAAGGCTTAAAGTTGGGGTATTGTTGCTTGTACTCATATTTGTACTGGCATTGGGAGCTGTAGCCATCTCCACCTTTAATTCCAGTCACTGAACTGGATTCCCAAAGATCTAACGTGCTGTTTGGAGCCTTTTGAATTATTTCAATTGAGTAATCTGACATATAATGTGGTCTGCTTTGATGTACGACAAAGACATGTGCTTCTGTTATCGTTAGTGCTTTTAGTCTGTTAGAATTAACAGTTACGTGTATTGCAACCATTCAGTTTATTAATGCAGCTTGATAAGTTTGCTGGCATTAACTGATAAGTTAGCATTCCACCCTCCTGTCCAGATGTGGTAACTTCTGGCTCCAAAAAAACCAACAACAACAACAAAAACATGGTGGCAGCAACATCACTAATCCAAAACCAGTGGATTATGGTACAGTGGCCACAGCCAATCCAGCAGCATAAGTAACACCTCGTGTGTGTGTGTGTGTGTGTGTGTGTGTGTGTGTACTTTCTTCTTCAGGCGGTGCTTTACTACACAGAAAGCCTGAAAAGTATTGATATTAAAATCCAGCAGAGCTCCTGTTTGGCTCTCAAATGCCTCCGGGTAAGCAGAACACAACTCTACACAGTTACAGCAACACTAGGAAGTCCTGTTTTCAGAACTCTCTGGTTTTTATCAGCTAGCATAAGTGTTTGTTTGTTTGTTTGTTTTTGTTTTGTGTTCTTCTGTCAGGCGACAGAGAGTGTGGGCCACATAGCAGATTTATGGAGATCAACAGATGAAGATCTGCGTAGTGCTGCCAGAGAAACTGTCCTCTCCTTTGGTACAAGCGTTATCCCTTTTCATCATAGGGTTATTTTTTTATATACCTATATTGTATTTTTATTTCTTTTATTACTTTTTCTTTCAATCTGTCTGCAGGTAAAAAGGGATACCAGGCCTACCAGAGGATGGACCAGCTAGACACTGAGATGCAGGATGAGGCTTACCAGAACCAAGAGACTGAGATTACGATTTTATAGGAAACAGATCTGGATCAAAGAATAGGCACAAATGTTGTAATGATGGTGGCCAAGAGACTAAAACAAAGCCTATGTCAAAATGGAGAAAGTTTACAAACCTGTCAGGACGTCGCACCTTCTGGGAAAACTTAATTTTCTTTTAAGAATCTGTGGTGCGTGTGCTACCAGAGAAACAACTGCAGAGGAAGATCTCATGATGGAGACTTCAGCTTTCCCTGGATGGATCATTCACTCACTGATGTTGATTAATGACTTCTTATTTCTCCTGTATTGTTTTACTCAGAATTTGAATTTATTTTTGTTAGATATATCTTCTTAAAGAAGACGTCAGCTGTAGTCTGACTTTTTTCTAGTGCTGGGAGTTATTTCACCAACCAGTCGATATGACTGTCTTATTGGGACATGAAGGATAAATATAATATTATTTTCCATAATCTTGCAAGCGTGTATGTGTGTGTGTGAGTGTGTGTGAGTGTGTGTGTGTTTAGAGCAATAATCAGCTACAATAAAACAAAAAACATCACATGAATATTAAACCCTGGCAGATTAATGAAATCCACATTAACAGCCTCTCCTGCCTGTGAGCGCTGAGTCTTGAATTAATTTTAAACAAGAGGAGTCTACAAATCAAGTTATGTCACACTACTCATTTTTCTAATCCTTTTTAAGGCTTAATTGAGAAAAAAAAATCAAATATATCTGAAAACAAATGCAATCTTCCAGGTTTTATATTCAGAATAATTTCTTTTTTATATATTTTCACATGCAAAGGTCCACAGGATAGACTGTGGACCTTTTCATTTTCACAGGAGAAGCATGACTTTTCTATCAAAATCCCAACAAGGAAGGATGTTTGTTTGGGTTTTTTTTTTTCATACTACAAATACAAATGTTTTAAATGATACCAAATTCTCTTTTATCCAATTCTTCTTTGACAAAATGGATGTTTAGACAAAATTGTTCACGTTGGTGAAGGAAAATGTTTGGCCTGCTGCCTTTGTGCCATCACAGAAACGGAGACCGCTGCTGACCTCTGCTGGCTGTTCACATATACTGAGCTGGAGAGGGACCCGAGGAGACGTTTGCCTGCCACAGAATAGATTTGGCTGTGGTTAGAGTGACCTAGGACCTCACTGACCAGACTGTTTGCGAGGCCGTGGGAAGAAAGATGCTGCCGACAGCAAAGCAGTTTAAGTTGTGGCATAAAATGACATTTTTCTTCAGCCTTATTGCGTCCATGAGAACTCTGCATCAATTTTAAGGAATCATGTTTGAAGAATCTGCTTCATGGATTGAACACAGTGTTTGTTTCTGTTGTTTTGTTGATAATAGGATGCAGAATCGTTTAGCTTCCTAAAACAAAGAAAAATCCTACAAAATCTTAAAAACTGTTTTCAGTAAGAAGCAGAGCTGCGCTTTAACCATGTTTGAATTCTGTGTGTTTTGTTTTAGCCCCCTCCCACACAACCAGATGGTGCATGATTTGCACTTCAGGAGAGTTTACACAATCAAGAGGAAAAGATTTCAAAGTCATCTTTGTACACAGATAACATACCCTCGCCCCCTCTTTTGCAAAACTCTGACTGAACACCAGTTATTTGCTGGTCTTTGGTAGTTTTCCAGGTGCTGAATCTTTGAAATCATAATGTTTTCAAAGCTGCTTTTTAAAAGGTTGAGAATGAGAAAAATCAATGTGCTGAGAAAGCTTTGGAAACAAGCAGGAGGGCAAAGGAAGTAAGGTCAGAAGGAATAAATGTGCTTACACTAGGTGAACAAACAAGGCAACATGCTGACATTTATGACATGTGCTAAAATCATCTCAATTTATCTGTTAGCAACCATAATTTTTCCCCCAGATGCCTGAAAAGGTTAATTTAGCCATGGTCATATCAAACAATCCCTTGAATGGCAGATTTGTAAAAAAAGAAAAAAAATTTAGTAAGTTGAATAAACACAAAAGTGAAAGAGCAGACATAGTGCTGGTCAAAATGTCACACAAGACAAAGTGAAAACTTGCTGCTCTGCATAAAAATTAAGACTTGCAATTATTTGTTCCTAAAATTGGTGATTCCAGCCGTGAAAATCATCTCATTTTTTCCATCTGTGTGTCAGACTTTGGTAATTTCTTTGAACTGTGTACCCAGAACTAACAGCAGGACATGGAAACTGAATTTCAGTTTATTTTGAGTCAGATTTATTGCACTTAAAGAATGAACTGAGGAGACTTGCCGATCTGGAGATGGCAGCGGAGCAGGAAAAACAGATTCAGTTCAAAAACTTGGTGTGGGCATCTGAGATTAATATTTAACCACAGCTGAGCAGGAAAACCTGAAGCACAGGGAGAGATGAGTTACTGCAAACTCAAAGCACAGGAAAACCACAAGACTGAAAGGTGGTCGAAGCATCGTCACGACATGAGTGACTAAATTATATCACAGCCAGTGGAGGAGCTAGGAAGGATAAGGCTCAGGTGTGCAGGTTGATTAATCTGGTGGACTGTACCCACAGAGAGGAAGAAAAAGACAGAGACAGGTGAGAACAAACAGGAAACAGGAGCAAGCATAAAAGAAGAGCAGCACTGCATCTGTGTATAAAGGGTTACTGAGATGTATTTAAGACTTTCTGGTGCCATATTTACACAAGTGGAAACAAAGGATGAGCATCCTCCTGTGCTGAGAAATATATGAAATATTTTTTTTAAAAAATGGCCCACCCTCTTTTTCAAACACTAAATGAAAAATTAAATATAAATAATATAAATTAACCTCTACAATAAAAAAGTTAAAAAGTGACAATTTAAGTTCATTTCTAGAATTAGAAGAAATACAGCATGGCAGATATGTTCAAATAAAATAAAACTGCAATAGTAATAATTACATCATCTCCACAGATGATTTAAAAACAAATAAGGAATGGTTGGTTAGTTTTGATGTGTACAATCATGGACAGTAGGTCATGTATTTAGTCTGATTTATGAACACAGAGGTCTGTAGGTCTGATTGTGAAAGATACTTACGTTGTCTGACTTTAACTTGGACTTGCTCTGCTGTTGTAAATTTAAAGGCTGCACTCTGGCCTGGGAAACATGACAAACAATATTTTTTTATGTAATAAAAAAAAAGATTTCTTTGAAGATGTCTTTTCATCTTCAAGAATCAATTGTGTTTTTAAAGAAACCCAGTTTGTGGCATACAATGGAGAAACGCTCACATTTTTAAATCACAAATGTTGAAAAAAATACAGGAGCTCCAGTTTCTTTGAAGAATTATGAATTCATTGTGCATCAGTGTTTGATTTGTAAACAGGCGATACTTTCTGAGCTCTTTCAGAAGCAGGAAAACAGAAAAGGAGGTGAAAGCTGATGCTAATTGCTTTGGGAGATAGGAGCACATCCTTTGCTTTGCTTGCAGTTCAGTTGCATCATTATCATCATATGAAAACCACTTCCAGTTCTAGTTTCCCATCATTAGTCAACCTGTTTGAACCGTGTACAACAGTGCTCCATATAACATGAAACCATGCTTCCACTGGTCACACGTGTTTTTAGTAAACAGGCTATTTGCAGGGTGCATCACGACCAAAATCAATTAGCATAATACAGTCTTCCTGCAGGAAGCAACCATGAGAAGATGGTGAGCAACAACGCCCAGGTAAGCTGTGATGTTTAATCAATGATCAGTTGATACTAAGAGGCCAAATTGTACTAATTATGCCTGATTCCATCACTCCGCTTCTACCAATCTGAGCTACTGATACAAGGTAGGATAGATCCACACCCTTGTGTTATTAATTCTGATCCTACTATCCAAATGTCGCAGCCTGTTGCAACAGGCAACATTTTTCCAATCTTCTGTCCATTTCTGATGAATCCCTGTGAATTCAGGGTCCTGTTAATAGCTAACACCTGGTGTGGTCTTCTGCTGCTGTAGAGATGCTCTTCTGCATACCTTGATTGTAAAGAGTGGTTACATGAGTTACTGTTGCCTCCCTTTCAGCTCAAAGCGGTCTGGTCATTCTCCAACATCGATGATGTGGATTGGACTAAATATTTTGGCCTCTCTGCACCATTCTCTGAAAACTGTAAAGATGGTTGAGTGGGGAAACACCAGTATATCACCAACATGTAGCTCATCCTATCACCAACTCTGAATTACTTCACCATTCTGGTGCTGAGTTTCTTAGGAGTTCATCTTCAGCATGTCTGCATGCCTAAATGCACTGACTTGCTGCCGTGTGATTGGTTGATTCAATAATTGCACTGAGCAACTGAACCGGTAGCCTGCTCAGTCGGTGTGAGTTGGAGCATGTGTGTTCCTCGAGCTCGGCAGTCTGAGGACCCTGCGCAGCATTTTAGCTGTCCTAAGACTGCACTCTCCTGGACAGAGATATCGGATTCGTCCCTGGAATCTTGGAAAGCGTTACAACTACAGATAGATCTGGATCACTTTTTTTCTCTTGACACATGGAATCATTTTAAAACTGCACTTTAGATTTAATGTGTCATCTTTGTCTAATACTTACATTTAATAATGTGACAAATATGCAAAAACAATTTGCAACACAATTTTCCTACAGAAACAAACAAACAAAACAAAAACAGCAAAATGCAAAGCACAACTCTTACTTGCATTTATTTTTTAATCAAAATACGTTTTTTTGTTTGACACAGAACCTCACAGTTTAACACATAAGAGGGAAAACTTTATTTAAATTAAAACCAAAGCAAATATGTTGCAGTGAATGCAATGCGCACTGCCACAGGAGGCCACACACACACGCGCACACACACACACACACACTCCAACAGGTACAGAGTATAAACACTTTAGCCTGTGTCTGACAGCTAAACTTAACACTTACAGCAGTGACACCTGTGGAAACTCCAATCCCCTGTGAAATTTTTAAACCAGTTCTTCAGCCTGCACTCTGTATTGCTCATTGTTGCTGGAAATGCTGACCATAGCCGTTGTGTCTCCTTGTGTATTGCCACATTTTTACACTGATCAGCATGTCATGACCACAAAGAATGCACAGCCATAGCACATTACAGGAAACTTTCATTCAACTACACATCCAGATTTTTCTACCCTTTGGAAACTTTCAGCGTTTTTAACTTGTTAAAAATTTGGGTGTCACCTTGACGCTTGGGGAAAAAAAACAAAAAAACTTAGAGCAACTCATGCAAACTGCAAAATAAAAAGAACAGAAACAAAAAAGATCAGATGGCAGTAGGGAAGGTTCACACTGAGGCAGGACGATGAGGAGCAGCTGTAGAGCACAGCGGGTAATAACATCGTAGGTCCTCAGCTCTAGTTCACCTGTTTGAGGTGTGTTTGAGTAGAAGTGCGGCAAAGGGGGGACATATTCACAGCGTAGTTACTGATTGTCCAGTGTCTGTGTCCTCGCCTTGTGGAGCATTACGTGTGCAGAGCCAAAGTGGCGACAGTTTGGCCATCCAGGGCTGTCAGAGGTGTGACGCTCTTGTTTTTGACTACAGTTTAACACTACCTGGTGTAAAAAGTTTGTTGAGCCATAGCAGTTTTCAGAGCCATAGCAGTTTTCAGAGGGGTTAAGTGATTTTGGCAGTTTTAAGGAGCAAAGTATTTTCAGTTTAAAAAGATGAGCAATCGGGTTTGGGGAGAAAGTGAAATCTCTTAAATTGGAACACTGAACTGGAGAGGGATTTTCATTATGCTAATATACGTTTCCTTGCATCCTCTCACTTCCCTTCACCCAGAAATCTTTCCTCCTCTGCCATCATGGAGGATTTTCCATCCCACTATAAAAACCTCAGTCAGAGGTTTTGAGCAGCTTTCTCTCCCATCCTCCGTTTGACAGTAGCTAAGACACAAGGAACAGACAAGTTAGCATAATGCAAAGCACCCACCCCTGTGACTTTAAGTTAATGTCACATGTAGTTTATACTGTATACTTTTTTTATTTTTCATTCATGTGCTGGAATGAAAGTTGGTCAATGTGAAATTATTTTTCCCTCAGCATCAAGTCAAGTTCATGCATGTCCTTCCCTTTTCATTTCAAGTTTGGATCCCTCGCCTTTGCTGCCTGTTAGATAATAGGACACATAATGTGACCTCTGGCACCCTTTCCCATTCCTCAAATTCTTCTTTACAGCATTAAGAAAGAAAAAAGAAAAGACAGCGTTCATAACCCTCCAAGACCAGCTCTTCTTCTTTAGTTTGTCTTTGGCTGAACACTCTTGGTATTCCCCTCCAGCAATTTTCACCACTCTAAGCATGGCAGTATCTTTCTACAATAATTTCTCAGCATTGCCTTATACTCCTGCTCCCTCCACCTCCACTTCCTGGTGCTGCTGCTCCTCTTCTCCTAGGTCCCAACAATGGCTGGGTCGTGGGCAGCATCCGGGAGTGCAGCATCCTGGCAGTGGTAAAGGAAGCAGTTGCCCCAGCAACTGTAGCAGATGAGAAAGAGGGCAGCCAGGAAGACCAAGGCACAGATGGTGCAGGGCTTTCTCTCCAGCAGGAAGCTGAGCAGGTAGAACCCCATGAACATGGAGTGGTTGAACCACAGAGCTGGGTTCAGCGGCTTGGGGATGAGCAGCACGGGGAGCAGCCACTGAAGGCAATACATTGTCTCTTTTTGGAAGGAGGCAGAAGATGTTTTCTGTTTCAGATCTATGAATGAAGGGTCTCTGATAGGTTCAGAGTGGGGATGACAACAGCTCTTCGCAGATGTGGAAGCGTTCCTCTATCCAACAGAGCTGGGATGATGCAGAAAGATGTCAAAGCAGCCAGATGTTACCATCAGATCATCCCTGCACAGGACGGTAAAAAGAAAAGTTAGAAGACTCATAATCTGGGCAAACATATCTATCTGAGCTTCCTCTATTTTAAAACGGGCTTTTGGGGAGTGAAGAGACAATCTAGCTTCATAGAGTCAGAGTCTGTTTATCTTACGTTTCCTGTTATTTTCAGCTTCTTGATAAAGAAAAACATATTTTAGGTTTCAGTATGTCAAAGCCCACATAAAACAAATGATCTTTCTATATGTCAGCATAACTGTGATGGACCTTTTGTTTTCATTTTCAAATAAATGTAAAAAGAAAAAAAGTTTTATTTAATTCACACTTTTTATACATGCTGTTTTGGAACTATTTGTTGTTTTGTGTCAATAAATAATTCAGGAGATATGAAGAAAAATAAAGTGTTTTCCCTACGTAAAACATGACAACAGTTGAGTTTCCTTCTCACCTCCTCTTCAGGCCAACTCTTGAATGGTAATATTATTAGAACCACTTCTTTAGTAATATTCACATGCCTGCATGTTTGGCAAATATTAAACGTGGGTACACAAACACTCCAAGACACAAGTTAAAGTTAAATTAGAAAAACATAGCATTCAAAACAGCTAACATGCAAACTGGGGTGCAAAACACCAGGCAGGTAAGTGTAGCACTAATGTGAGGAGTGAGACTTGCCTCACTCAAAATCCTAATCAGTGACCCAGCCCTTGTTAAAGCCTCCCGAAAGTAAACATTTACTCAACTATTAGTGTGCCAACTTCCTTAAAGGGCCTAACACACCGAGATCAGCTGCTCGGCTAATGTTAAGTACCTGCGTGGTTATCTTTAGGCCTCCAAGCACATTAACAAAACTTATTTAACTTATTTAATGTGGGGGAAAAAATCAACGTGCGCTGCGTTTAACACGACAGTGGCTGCTTTCTTTCAATAACTAAACCAGCTGCCACTAGCTGACTGTCAGGGACAGCTGCTCGCTCTCTGACTGCCACATGACCACCTAACTTTAAAATATACCTACGACGTTATAAATGTCGCTGCTGTTAACCCTCTGCTTAAATGCCTGCTGCTTTGATTAACATTAGTTGAATTCAAGGGCAGCTCTCACGCTTTGCTACCTGGTTAACAGAGGAAATTTAGTTTTCATGCAGTGATCCTCCCCAGGTAAGACTTCTCTGGAAAGGGCAAATCAGACTATTTGAAAAACAATAATGGACCAATTTAACGTTGCAGGACAAATCTGGGAGAAAAAGCGTAGACCACAACATGGCTAAATATTCTTGCTTTTGATACAATGTGCGTGCAGCGAGTTGTTTTTATTAGAGTGTAATTAAATTGATTTATCCGGCTAACCTGTTCCGCGAAAACACATTGCAGTGAGCGGTAACGTTCGTTAACTAAAAGCTGCTTTTTAAACAACCATTAAAAAATGAAAAAGTCCTATTTGTTTGTACCAAAAAAGACAATATTTGAGTCTTGGTGTAGACACCCTGTAAGTAATGGGACAGGCCCCCGTGTAGCGCTAGCTATGAACGGAGGACTCCATTAACAACAACATGCACCTGAGGCTAACCAGCTAAGTTAGCTTGGAAAACAAACGTTTGCTTCCGCTATCGAGAAAAACCAGAGTCTGTAAAGGTGGGCACCTGTATTACAATCCAACTATAACTTATTATGAAACAAACCTGACATGTTTTGAGCTCATTCTCAGCAAAAATAAACCACCGGTGTCATCTCCGTTTCATCAACCGACTGCGTACGTAGCTAACTAGCATTAGCGTTAGCTTAAAGGACCCGTGTGGAGGTAGAGCGAAGAAGTTTAGGTGTCTGTGACGTGCCTGATTATATTTAATAACTTACTGTTGATAACTTTACTTGGACCAAATATGATATCGTTAAGCTTGGTCAATATAGAATAAACTTCTCGAATTCTTCTGTAATAATATTTTGATTGCTGGAGAGTTTTCCTGTATTTATAAAATCTGTTGTGTGTTGTGTGCTGTTATTCATTGCTGCTTGGATAATTTAATGAATATTATTTGAAAATAATACCCATTTATTTATTTGAAAATTGCTCTATAAAGAGAAAAAACAAAAAACTCAGAACAGCTTATACAGATTCGATTAGCCCTGTGCAGTGGACGGTGATTTAAGAATCACTCAGGCCTGAAATATCTTGTTCCTTGTGCCACAAAGCCACATTGGCTGACATTTTCTAACAAATATGGTAGTCTGTGATTTGATCACACACTCTGCTTCTGGATAACTAGATTACCAAATCCGCATCTGAAAATAAACTCCCCAGAATATGATATTTACTCTGATTTAAATGAAAATTATCAGAAATGCAGGTGTTGAGACACTGTTTTAACCAAAGTATGTATTCATGATTCATTTTTAGACTCTGATCTTAAGTAGCGGCTAGAGGACAGTTAGAGACGTTTAAATACCATACAAGGCAAGACCCCAAATACAAGCAGTGTAAAAATGTCACTGAGACGATTCTAGTACATAACAGCAGGGTGCAAGATGCTAGCATGCAAGGCATACATGGAACGCCGTCACCAAGTAGCTGGCATAGTATACAGGAACATGTGTAGCGATTATGGCATGCGAGTCAACCACCCAGACTCTAAGTTAACTTTTTCAGGGTCTTTACTGAAATCAACAATAGCTTATAAATCATGTTTTTTTTTTGTTAGTGGTTAGGGTGCTTGTCGGGCTTTATTCATGTAATTTAATGCATCTGCTGAAAAGAGGAAGAATCTAGTTTAAGCTAAGCATTAAATCCGATGAACTGTGATATCATACAGTTACTTACAATTGGGAGGTGACAAACCACAGTATCCATCTTCTTCAAACTTTATTTGTCACACTTATTACACTGACAACCAAAAATGTGAAACCATATGTTTGTGTAAATGCAAACAAACAGACATAGAAAAAAAACTTTTTTAAATTAAAAATAAAATATTTCAAAATAATGAATGAAAAGTAAAACAAAAAAAAAGTTTACATATTGATTTAAAATCATATCAACAAACTCTTTATACAAACTAAGGGCTCATTTGTTTTTTGCTACAACTGAACTTGTGCTGGCACTGTTAACTATCCACACGCTTACCATCAGAACCTAAAAACAAAAACGTATAAAATCAAAAATGTGAAGAAGCAGAATTTGTTAAACGATCACTTCAAGCAACAAAATTTGTCTAGATTAAAGTTTCTCATTCGTCAACCGAAAGCAACGCCAGCTGTATGTTTTGTTATTCTGATGCTTACCGCAGGGCTGAAAGCTACATGCTCATCTATATAACAACAAAGAGCCTGCCTGTATTTTGTGCTTTGCCTGATATTAAACAGAATGATAAAGCTCCATTTGGATTTCTTCTGTGTAGTGCACGCTTTCGGTAGTCTCCACCCTAGCTATCTTGTGCTCGACAACCACATAATCCACACTGTGGGCAACCATTTAATGTATTCATGATCGTTCTCCATCTCTGCATGTGTCCTCAGCGCTCCATAAATACTGCTTAAGACATGGTGCATATTAATCCGTGTGGGTTTGAGTGAAGCCATGTACAGTACTGATGCATCAAGAAAAGTCAGAGTAAGAGATAAAACAGGCAGCATCTTGATGAAAATTAAGATGGGCAACTACAGCAATGAGTCAGTGAGCATGTTTTAGTTCCGTCTGATGTGTCATCACAGTTTGATAGCGGGTCAGTGTTTTATTAATCGGGCCGTGGACTTGTAACCTCTGCTAATTCTAATTTTGATCCTTTATGAATGAATTTGAACTTAAATGTTAGTCATACGTGTATTGAGGTGACTCTTTGAAAGTCAGACAATGACCATGCTAACTCAATCTTATAAGCCCTGAATAAAGTAAATGGGACAAGTTTGGAGTGATGATAACACTGCAGACCTGTTTTTACTGAGTTGGAACTCAAACTGTTACTCCTGTGTGCCCTGTGTATACTGTAGTCGTTCCTTTTGTGACTTAAACGTAACTCTGACTTTAATGTTTAACACCATAATACTGAACACCTGGGGCTCGACTTGGGTCTGGTGACTCGACTTTAACACTGTAACTATCTATATATTTCATGCTTTTGACGTCTAAATGTTGCCCATGTGTCATAGCCTCAAGACTTAGCCAGGAGCATACAGCAGCCATTAGAGCACTATTGGGGGAGAAAAACAGCATATAAGGCTAGTAGCACACAAGTACAGCGATCACATGACATGTTTGAGAGTGCAGAGTAAACATCCTCAGCAGTTACAACCATTCCTATAAGCAAAATAGAGATATTTGAATCACTGTATGTAAGACGTTTAACATGATGCAGCATTTCAACAATGATAGTCACTACTTCCAAGAGGAATCAATAAAGTGCCAAAACCTCACTTTCAAAGTTGCTACAGGCTTTACTTTCTCATCAGTAATCCAGAGGAGTAGCTTAGAGGAGTCGCTGCTGTCACTGTAGTCACACCTTATTATCTAACTGTTGATGATTTGATTGGCTGCACTGGTATTGGGACTTTCTTTCTGCTGTCAGTGATGTCCGAATATAGAGTTTAACAGCAAGCACTAACTGTAACCCATAGTGATTCTAAGTCCTAAATAGGGCTGTGCAATATGACCAAAATCTCATATCCCGATATAAGAATTCTATCGTCCGATAACGATATAAATCACAAAAATGTAACATTTTCTGTAAATTCTGTGAATCTCGGGCAGCTCGACTTGCGGGAAGTGTTTCCAGCTGCGCCTCATGTAGCTGGAGTCAAGTGTTTTAACAGTTGCATGAAACTATACATTTTTAGACATAAGTTGTAAAGGCCGCCGTTTTCTTTGTGAGTATTTATTACACGGCGTGCTGCGGGGAAAAGCCTGTTCTAACGTTTGAATCTAAGGTTTATTTTTTAGCACCTGGCGGCTCTTTTTTAATTCTCATCCGTAAATAATCTGCTCTTTCACTTGGTTCAGTTTATTTTGAAAAGTCTCAACAGGATCTTGAGCTTTATTGTGAAAGGTTTATGTGGAACATAAACAAGGGGACACGCGATGGTATTACCGTCGTTGTTGCTAACCAAAACGCATAAAAACAGTAGTGTGGTTATATTAAATATAAGAGAAAGAGAGAACTTTAAGAAATTAATATTGCCACTACAATGACCATCAAAACGATGAAAAAATATTGCTGTAAACAGTTTATTTTGCGACACCACGAAACAAACGATAGTGTAAAATGGAACGATAGACGTTTTTATATCGTCATCCAATATATATCGTTATATCGATCAGCCCTAGTCCTAAATTAATTCACAATATCTCTTAGAAGATTATGAAACATATTATCATTATGAAAAATTCTGTGTGAACCTGTTTTAATTGCTTTCATTTTTCTGATTGGTTGGTCATCAGCTGGTTTCTGCAAAAAGACTTCAAAGCCCCGCCTCCTACAGGAGGTCGGGCTGTGGCTCTGGTTGTGCCAGGACATCGGTGCAGTGCTGACATCAGCAAGGCAAGAGAGTGGAAAAAATCCTTTTGTTAAACTTGCGTTTCAAGCCCGTCAAAGCCTGAGCTTCAGACTATGAGCTCATTATTTCAAACTTCGGCTCTGTTTAATATGGACAGTCTCTACAGATATGACAAACAATAAGGGGAAAAAGTATATGAGGAGTGGCATTTTTCTACTGGTGGTAATTTTGACAACTTCATACACTGTTGGTTACTTTACCCTGAACTAATATATCATATTTATAAACTCATTACATCTTATATATAAAATACTGACCTGTAACTTACCTAAATATATTCCGTTTTACCACAATTCATAGTAAACCACCTCTTCTTTAATATTTCGATTACTTTCACAGTTAGGGAAACAGTGGGCCACTCTGTCTAATGATTTGTGACACAAAACGGTGCCACAGCGTCGACATTCAAACATTAGGGTTGTAAAATGATGC
The DNA here is from genome assembly GCF_056152115.1 of Neolamprologus brichardi. Classification (NCBI taxonomy): domain Eukaryota; kingdom Metazoa; phylum Chordata; class Actinopteri; order Cichliformes; family Cichlidae; genus Neolamprologus; species Neolamprologus brichardi. The sequence goes on from NC_142108.1 coordinate 23,795,360, forward strand.
TTTAAGTTATGATTTGTGCAGAGTTTGCTTTTAATCTGTCCCATGCAGCCACTGTACAAAAAGGTAGCAGCGTAAGGCACACTAAACACAGGCATTTCTATGGCGTGATGGCATTATTAACCTATCCAACAGGAGTTTAATCTTTTAATGAAATTTCAGCTTTGTCAATCACACTCTGTTGATTGTTTTAAAAGCTGAAGATCTCAGAGAGACTCATGACTCTACGTGAATTCAGTGTCTAATCTCAAACATGACGTCAGTGACTCCTCCTCTACTTCCTCCTAGCCTCAGTCTTAGCTCAGCTGACTGGGCAACACTTTATTCCCATCAGCGTCTTCTTTTTCTCTCCCTTATTTCTCCTTTCTTTCTTTGTTCTCTCCATCAAAAACATTTGTATTATTTTTCTTCTGCCACCATCTCCCCATCCTCTTTCATTATCTTCTTCCTTCCTCGGGGCTTCCTCTCATCAGATGTATATAAAAGAATCGTCTTCATCAATCAGAGATGTGTGTCCTGCTCTTCTTCCTCCTCCTCTGTGGCTGCTTGATTGACAAATACCTAAAAAGAAAAAAAAAAGATTAGTGTCTTCATGCTTGTTGCCAGGCAGAATGCATTTTTGTTTAGTTTAGTTTTCTCAAAAAGGAAGCTTGAGCAGTAACTCATTTACTCATTATTTACTCATCCATCTCTTCATCTTTTTTTTATCCCTCAATTAGTCTTCCAATCACCTGCCAACGACTGCTGTCCTCCCCACCTCTGTCTCCTCCTCCTCCTCCTCCTCCAGCAAGCCCATTGGTACTTGGCTTCTTTTCCTGCATCTCAGGTTGGCCATCATTAGTCACATCCAGTGTTGGGTTATCATGGCAACCGTTCACCACAAAGTGAAGCTCCTCAGCACGAAACTGTGTGGAAAAGAAGGAGCAAAAGATTTATAAAGAGTGATATAAGTCCATTTATCCAGTTTGGCAGCTCAAAGACATGAATACCTTCATCTCTCATGAACTCAGCAGCAAAAAATAAAATGAATGAGAGGAAACCAATGAAAAGTCTGGCAAAGTATAAACACCTCAAAGAAACGCTGATACACCTCAGCCCTAAACACAGGCTAGAGGGATTTAACAAAACCTAAACTAAGATGAATATCATCCCTAACCATGATCCATGTTCCCAACATCTTATGTTTGATCTAACTCCTTCATTCTGGTCACAATATATGACAGCTAACCAAATTAATACATTTAAATTAGTACATAGTTATTTTACTGTTAAAACCTATACAATTATGATAATGTTTTCATATTATTAGTAATATTATATTTGGATTTGGACAACCTGCACGCTACATAAAAAACCATCACCAATGGATCAGATTATATACTGAAATCAGCTTTCTGAAAGCACATTTCAATTAATGTCCTTTAAAATGTATTCATTTTATTTTAATTTGGTCTGAACTGTATTTAAAGAAGTGCTGTGCTATTCGTCTTTAGAGACTGTGTACCAGCGCCCTGCTGAAGCCGCTTCTCTCTCTCGTGTGGATGAGAAAAAAGGAAGGTGTTGATTACCGCTGACCGTGTCTGCAGACTTTGTTAATTCAACTTCCAAGACACCATATTACATTAGGTTAAGTTACTTAAGTATAGAGGATATAATATATATACTGTAAACACTGACAAAAATCTGTGGTCTTAAACACTTGACAGCACAGCTGCACATCAGCACGGGCCACAGTTAGCGCATGGCGATGGTTTGTGTTTGTGCTTACCGCAGTTTTCGTTGCAGGGAGCCGTCTCTGCCAGCAGATGTATATGAATCCAGATGTGATGATTACCATGCAGATGGAGCCGATGATAACCAGAACCACAAACAGCTTGCCGTAGTCACTGCGTGTGTGACTGGGCCGAGACGGGCAGTTGCTGGCAGCACTGTAGTTCTGGACGCCCACCTGAAAAGGTACGCATGCACAACAATCAACCATTAGTTTAAACTCAGGTCAAACCCGTTTCACACTGTGACAGCTCACCTTGCTCTTAAGTGGACCAGTGAAAGTCCCCTTTTTTGTCAGTAAACAGCAGTGTAACTGCACATTTACTCCCTGAGATATCTTAACTCCTTAATGCCTAGTGTGTCATATTTGACACATACAATTTTCTGTGAGTTCTTGAGACTTCTACATGATCAGTGTGATTTTTTACCCCTGAAAAACCTAACTAAAAGCACAATACATTTTTAAGCAATTTAAACAAAATTCCAGATGTAGCAAATATATATGGAGCAGAATTATTTCAGATTTCAGGCTTTAGGGGTTTAATATAGGAAAAAGAAGTGCATGTCTCAGTTTTACCACTTGGAAAAGAAATGCTATAGTATTAAATAAAAGAAATCTGTCACCATGAATGTTTGGGCTTATATTGTAAGAAATACCAGGCCGTTCTCATTCCCGACACATAACATACCGATGATTTGTCAAGTCCCGAGGCGGACCTATGAACCACGCAGGATTGTGGATGGAATACAATAGAACCGGTAACCCACGTACATGTGTAGATTCATTCCAAATGGTTCTCATGTTTCCTGACGGTTCCGAACGCGTAACAAAGAGACGTGTTGGGTGGCCAAAAGTGTGACATACCGACGATTAGTCACAGAAAGAGGTGCATTTTTTTCCATTTCATTTCACACACGTTCACTGTGTTCTCTTCAGTATCTTAGCAGAAATGTTTGAATCTGATTTGCTGGAGACTGCTGCAACAAATTTAAAAAGTTTCTAGATGTTGTACCTCAGTCAGACATGTCTTGATCTCTGCCAGCATGCCCAGCATGTCTTTGGTCGGGATCACTCCTGCATAAAAAACATATCTTGTCAGACACAGTCCTTCGAGCCAACACAATGCCTGTGTGTGCTTGAATATGTGTGTTACTGAGAAGCTCCTAAACTCTTCTTTGGGTCAGAACTGAATCAAATGCCTCATTTAAAGGATCTCTTTATATCGTGTTTCTTTGTCTGATACTGAAGCCTGACATTTGCAACTGTTTGATATTTGTGAAGGCTTTCAGATAACACACCCTGAAGGAGGCTAAAAATTAACTTAATGTGACAGCAGACCATCTATTTTTATCCAAAGAACAAAGAAACTGCTTGAGACCCCTGATCACAACTGAATATTTCAAGGTGCACTGTTGGTTCAGAGTTAAAGTATGAAGACTGGGATAACTTCTGTTGATACATTTTTATTTGTGCTGATTGTTTTTATTGTTTCATGTCTGTCTGCACATTGTTGTCACACAGCTGCCAGCAGCCACTGCAGTCTGGACAAGCTATGTGGATGAATATTAATATGCTTGTGCACTCAAATCAGTAACAGGGATCCTCTGTTGGGTTTAATATCTCAGACTAACTACTTTTTTGCTTGAGCATATAAAAATGACAAGCATGCTCCTGTTCAGGTTTGTAATTATGACCCTTGTTGTGAGTTGTAGCCAGAGATCCAACTCTATTCATCACAGATAATCCCCAACCGGAAGTTCAGGTCAGTTTGACAGAGATTTTGATGTTGTCGTTAGCATGAAGTTGATACCCATGGTCGAATCGTCAAAAAAAAGGATTTACTTGGCCTGATCCAGCAGTGCTGGAAGCTGTGACAAACACACAGCCTAAAGGACAACAGGCCAAATAGAAGTCAGGGACGTTTTTGATTTTTGACTCCAGAATTTTTTAATGCACCTCATTCAGCATAAAGCAGTTAAAGCTAACATAATATCTGTCACACATGACATTTTACAGCACAGTGAGTACGTTTATTTTATAATTACATTAGATTTTGTACTTTTTGTAATTTTGTTTTGTAATTTTAATGTTGTATTTTGTTGACTAGGAAACAAGTCTTTCTTCCCCCTATTGGCTATAAATAGGGATGCTGATGCTGTGTGCTATGTGTTCCAGTTTAACAGTTAAAAACATTTTTGTTTGTACTTATTGTGTTTTACTATTTTCTCTGCATTTTAAGGTACATGTGTACGTGTGTGTGTGTGTGGGTACGTGTGTAGGTGGGTGTACCATGCACAGATGCCACGTTCATCAGCAGCTGGTGTTGCTGGTGTGTAGGCTTGCTGAGGTAGATTACCCATGTTCCCTCAGGGCTACTCATTCTCCGAGCAAACACTCGCTCTATAGTCGTCAACAACCGCACACCCTGGTCTAAACGGAAATCCTCCTGTAACACACAGACACACACACGCGGACATACACACACACACAAAGGTGAGGGAACAGGATAAAAGGAGTTAAACTACAGTAGCTCAGCTTTGACTCCATCCCTGTTTCTACAAGTACTGCAGTGGTGGTGAGGGTGTGTTGGTGCCATGGACACAGATGTTCGTTCACCGACACACACAAATACAAGCAGCCCCCAGCAGTCCGGGTTTTAAAGCTCTACAGCACTCATTCACCTGATGTTTGCTACTGCAGTGGGAGAGAAAAGTCTGGCTCCTTCTTCAAAGAAGGACACGTCACAGCTGCGTGTGCTGGTTCTGGGATGAATAATTGGCTTCAAAATTGTGTTCATATATCTGACCTGTTTGGACTGGTTCAGACCAAACAGACCACCTGAGAATGAGTGTCTCGGTCTGCTTGCAAGCAGATTTTAGTGGTTTATTGTCGTGTAAAAGCAAAACTGTGTGCCCAAACCACAGCTGGTCACAGCTATCTCCAAGATCAACTGCACTGAATTTTCTTAAATTAATTAGCTGAAACAGAATCAGACTGCTGAAAAAATTGGTATTATATGAACTTATAATAGTAAGAACTGAAAGAATTACAAGTGCATATTCTGATATTAAATATTTCTATTAGAAATGTGAACTTATATGTGACTTTTTCTAACCAGACGTTAGACTAATAGACAAATAGACACTAGACATTTTCTAAGTAGCAGTCATGAAATAAAGTTTATACTTATCGTGTGCACAGGATTCAGATCCATCTCTAACCACTACAGATGTACAAAGTCGCCATGTAATGAAGTGAATTTAGCGAGCTAAACTTTAATTTCAGCTTCATACAATTGCATAACTGCAGATCAGTTCCAACCACTGTAGGGATGTTTCGGTGTCTGTAGTTTTTCAGAAACTGTAACAGATTGATAAACATCACTGACGTGGCAGTTAACCCCTAAAAATGACCCCTGACTGAACAAAGGGGCATTAGAGGAACCGCTTCAGGTGCAGTTCCTCTAATGGCCACATGAGGCTGGCTCCAAAAAGAGAACTGAGTCACAAAACTGCATCTGTCAATCATTTTGTGGTGTTGGTGTTTTGTAAAGCATTTTAAATGGAATTTTGAAATAAACAGTAAAGTCTTCTGTGAGATCCAGATGGTCCAAAGAGTCTGTGCTCCACATTTTGCAATTAAAATTCTAGGGTTTTATTAGCCCAATCCTCTTTCATCCAAATTTGGTTACTTCTGATTCCAAAAGGCGATCATGGCATCATCCAAACTTCTTTCCCTGAAACCATAACCATAAACCTCATATCAAATGATTTCCTACTAATGCATAAGTCAGGTCGAGGTGTACTCAGTGTTGCCAACTCCTCAGTAAGGAAAATCGCTATTGGTTGTCCTAAAAGTCGCTAGAAGTCGCTAAATGACGTCATCACCTAATTTGCATAATTGGTCATGCTAATGTAATTGTAACCTACGCTGCTGGAGAGAGAAATAACATCGTGGACGAGACATAAAGTGAGCAAAAAACATCCTAAATGCATTTAGAATTTATTTAGAACTACGAATTAAATTTCTTTTAGCAATTATTGTTTTTTTTAATGTCACAATTCCAACCCTGCTCCTCAATCCGGGCTTGGACCGGCAAAAGTGACCCGAAATAGGCACTCTGGTGGAGTTACTTTGTGTGTGTGTGTGTTTATAAGTAGTTTTAAACCTGATCCACAAAACAGCATAAGAGTAAAAGAAGAACTGACTGCGTTACAGCACCCGCTGCTTGTTGAGAGTAAAAGCGATATGCGCTTTCACGTCTTTTTTTAGCGACTTTTCTTGGAAAAAAGTCGCTAGGGGGTCTGAAAACTCGCTAAATATAGCGACAAAGTCGCTAAGTTGGCAACACTGGGTGTACTCACGCAGTTGATGTTTTGTGTCATGTTGAGGACGACATAGCCTCGTCCAGTCAGCTCACTCCAGTCAACACAAACTACCTGAAAGAGTTGGATTTAAAGTGAAATAGCGTTATAAATCCCAGAATTTTATGATCGGAAAAAATAACTTATATTTGTCGTTTGTTCCCACTGTCTGCAAGTTTACCTGGTGTGTCACCTCTACTCCTTTGAGATCGCTGTCTGGTAGTAGGACCTCTGCGACCCCACCACCCCTGACCTCTGACCTGTGAGACTCCAGAGGCGTGGTCTTTTCCAGCCAATTCCAGGATGGGTCGGTGAACCCAATAGTGGGGGAAGAATCAGTAGTGAGTGGGATGATGTGTCTGATTCTTGTTTCTTCACGCTCCATCTTTTTCCATCTTTCCTCCTTCCCCTCGTCACTTCTGTCTTTTGGTCTAAATTCTTGAGTACAGAGGAGGCAATTTGTCTGCTTTAGTCAGGCTTGCTATGATCATAACACTGAAGAACTGACAGACCTGCTGTGCTATCACTGAACAAATCCTTCTAAGGGGAGGGGCTTAGAGAAGCTTTATACTGATTATTACTGGACACTCACCTTTCTCCACACTAGGCTGCAGAGGCTCTCTGCTGGGAGCCAAGCCAACCTCAGGTACAGTGGGATTGTGGGTAAATACACCTATGTGTACAAGGCCTATCTCCTCCTCTTCCTCTTCCTCTCTCTCAGCCTCTTCATCCTCTGTCTCACCTGCAGAAACAAAACCAGGGCAGCAGAGATAAAAACACAGAAGCTTCTCCGTGGTTTACATTCAAGCATTTTAACACCTTTTCAATCATCTAAATGTGCAATTTGGGTTTATGTTGCTGCCAAATTCACCAAATCTTCTAGAACAAGCTGCATCTTTTAGTCATTACAGTGAACAACAAATAAAAATGAGAGACATCCTAAATTAAATGACACCAGAGCAAAGCTGCTGAGTGCTGGATACAAGGAATAGTTTGATTTTGTGAAATACGTGTATCTACTTAGCCTTAAGAGAATTGATATCATTTTAATGCCAGTCAGCAGATGGTTACCTCACTTCAACATAAGGCTAAACATCTGTCCTGGCTCCATCTTAAAGCAATAACATCTGTTGATCAGAATACTTCTTATTTAGTCCACACAAACATCTGACCTGAGAAGATTATAGTTTGTATGCATTTTATATTTTTATAAAACAGAAGATTTGACAGTTTATCAAACATTGATGCATTTAAACAAAATGTAACCATGCAGTGTCTATACCCCTTCTAACCAAAGTTAACTGTCAACTGGTTAGGCTTTTAAGACACAATGTTTCAATACAAATATAAGATCAGACAGAAAACATCACTAATAACAATAATAATATCATCCCTTAAATTAAATCTTTTTTGTTTTTATTTCTTGTGGCAGTTTTCTAACTATTGGTAGTTTACAATCTCCGCTAACAGCTTATCTTGTGCTTACACCTTTTCTGCTGAATGACTGACTGAATGCTGCACAAGGTCATTCACACATTTAATTGCCAACTTTAAAAAGGAAAAATGAATTAAATTGGCAAAAAAAAATCATATTTTGCATGGTTGGATTTTAAAAAGGTTCCAAGTTGACCTTCAACATGCAACAAGAAGAAATGGGAGTGAGACAAAGCATTTTTTGAGCATGCAATTTATTGAAAACAAGGCTTAAACTTTGATTTCTGTTTTGGGTTGTTTTTTTTTTTGGAGGTGTGGTCCTAAATCAGCTGTAAAACAGCCCATTTCAGTTTAAGCGTTGTTTTCAATGAATTTCATGCTCAAAAAATGTTTTGGCTCACTCCCATTTCTTCTTGTTGCATGTTGAAGCTCTACCTGAAACCTTGTTAAGACTTAACAATGCAAAGTATGATTTTTTGCCATTTTCCAAGTGGTCTTAAAATTTTGATCAGGACTGTATATCTCAGGAAAGGGTTTAAAACGTATTTGTAATTCTTGGGGACTCCACTGAACCACTGGAAAAACAGAGAAAGCTTCCCAGGATTGACTGGCCTACAAATATTACTCCAATAGTGCATCAACGACTTATCTTCAAAAGAACCCAAAGCAACATCTAAAGAACCACAGGCCTCACCTGCCTCAAAGTTCATGATTCACAATAAGAAGGAGACTGGGCAAAAATGGCATCCATGGGACAGTTCCAAGGTAAAAAAAACACTGCTGAACGCATCACATTTACCCCAAAACATACTGATAATACCCAAGAGAAAATATTCTGTGGACTGACAAGAAAAAAGCTTTGAGTCCCGTTACATGTGGTTTAAAACTAACAGTGAACATCATATCAGCAGCAAATATGGTTTTGGTAATGTGATGGTCTGTGGGCGGGACCATGAACAGATACAGAAAATCTGTATCTGTTATTAATTAATGTTACGCCTCAATAAACATACAGAGACAAAAGAATAAAAAACAGCGTCACTATCCAAAAATTTCAGGCGATAACTGGATTTCCCGAAATGTCCGATGTAGCACAAACATTTTATCCCACGTAAACAGCAAATACAAAGCACAAGGGTACATAAATGAAAGAACATTACAAAAACAAACATTGATATCTCACAGGGGAACAGGGAACAACATAAAACAAGGAAACTGCTTTAGTGTACCTTTTGTATAACTTCCCAGCAGCCCAAAGTCTGTGCCAGTGTCGGTCTCTGGGGAGGCTGTTCCTACAGCATCTGCAGCAGCACTTGATGTGCTAGTAGTGGTAGTGATGGAGGAGCGAAGGCCTCCATATCCGCTAGAAAGGACATCTTCTTCCTGCTCTGCTTCCCACAGCTCTTTATCTAAAGGACCCACCTGTATAGCAAATATCACATTAGTCCTTGTTTTGTTGCTTTTCCTGAATCTGTAAGTTCAGTTAAATGATTAAGTTTATGGTAACCACCCAGCTTAATAACCAGTCTGAGTTACATTCACACAGATACAGTTAAATGGGTTAATTTCTCTATCCTCACCTTTAGAACGGGGGATGCGCGATGCTCCTCTGGCCCAGAATCAGGTCCCTCGGCTGGGATGGAGATGCTGGACTGCTCGGAGGAGGAGGGGTTGAAAGATGGACTGTAGCCTGTGTGACACATTGAGACATGTCACAAACATATGTTGTTTCTTTGAGTCCGCTAGCTGTAGTGCTGAGGATTTGGCAGCTTATCAAAGACACAAAGTCACAGGAGATACAGAACCAGTTAAAGGAACAAAATTAATTACGCCGGTTGTTAAATGTTTATATATATGTTTATATATATATATATATATATATATATGTTTATATATATATATATATATATATATATATATATATATATATATATATATATATATATATATATATATATATATATATATATATATATATATATATATATATATATATATATATATATATACATATATATACATATATATATGAGAACTGTGCAAATTTGACTTTGAATATGAGGAAGAAGTCATTAGTCCTCAAATTCTTTGTGAAATACCTGAAGTAAACCTGAAAAAAAAATCTCTTTCAGACCCAGAAAATATGCCCATCTTTTACATACAGTCTATGCTTTTATCTCTTCTTCTCCAGCAGTTGGTTATATCTTCAGGTGCTTTCCCACATTTCTATATACCCAGACTGAATGTTTACCCTTTGCAAAAATTAATATTTAAGAACCAGTATCATAACTCACTTCCCACAACAGCTTGAGATGCAGACATAATGTTTGCCCACCAAAGTGGAGCAGCACAGTCTGTAAAAATGTTGATTTAAAATTGTTTTTTCCCAGGCAAACATTTGGTCCCAGACATCTGTGGAATAACAATAAAGTCTCTGAAGATGCAACTTCCTGCTGAATGACAGTGGGCTTTGGTAGAGAACTAAATCCCAAACACAAAGAAGCTGCATGAGGATGTGTTTTTTAATAAGAGAAACGATTTTTACTAACCAATCAGAGCATCGAGATCTGGTGTTGTGTGGTTGACCTCAAAGGCATCCAAAACATGTTGATCGTCTCTCGCTCTTCCCTTCTCGTCTTCCTTTTTCCCCTTGCTCTCGTTTTCCTCCCCTGCCTCTTTCTCCCACTCGTCTTCTCCTCCTCTTCTCTCTCGGTCCTCTGGGCCCTCTTCTCCTCTGTCTCTGTCCTCCATATCTGTTCCATAGAACCCAGAAGCTTCCTGGGAAGAATCGCCAGCTCCTGGCCCGCTGAGAGGCTCCGCCTCTGGGTCAGTGAAGTCTGGATTTACCGTGTAGCTTTCTGCATCTTGTGGAACTGCCAGATGAACCATACGCTGAAAGCAAATATTTGGTCAGATATACAGACACGCTGAGACAAACTAATAAATGATGAGCAGATGAAATTAGACAAGAACTAGGCATAAATATTTCTTAAATGAAAGCAAGGATACAACATTGTTTCAGAGCTTTTCCAAACTATTTATCCTTTCAGCCTCTCTTCCTTGATTCCAAAAAAAAATCAGGTTTAATAATGATGATTAACTGGCATTAAAATAAATAAATAAAAAAGCTGGGCTCAGAATGATCAAAGGAATGACTCATCATTATTTCATGTTGTTATTTACACGATTTCTGCTCCTGCAGAGTGTAATTTAAAGGGCAGCAGCGGTGCCTTCATGTTTTTCATGTTGTAACTATTTGTGCAAGACTTAAAAAACATACTGCAAGTCATGAAAAGATGAGATTTTTTTCACATAAGCAAAGACAAAACGGCCAAACTAAATTGCGTGGTTATTTTCCAGTTCAGCTCTCCGTAATTCATCTAAAGGATTTCAGTTAATCTGTTACAAAACACAAAAGCAATGTGCCCTCACCTCCATCTCATCTTCCACATCCAGGTTGTCATCCACAGCTGCATGAGCTCTTGCCACCTGACTCGCAGATGGTGGTGCGCTCAACTGAGATGAGTTAGCTGACTCCATCTTGGTCTGTGAGCGTGACGTTTCATGTATCTCTGGCCAACCCATGTCATGAACCAAATGAGGCTGGGCTCGCACTAACTCCTGGACCAAATGACGTTTGGTTCTCACTAACTCCAGGATGAAACTTGACTTGGCTGGACTTTCATCCCTGAAGAGATGAGCCGCCGGAGCATTGAGGGGAATTACACGGTGGGAAGAACCCAGCCTGAAGGCATCACAGCTGGCCAGAAGAGCTACAGGGAAGAAAGCAAAAAAACACTGGAGTTGATACTAGAATGTACCACTGCAGTTAATCACACTGGAGCGGTAGCTTAGCCTGAAACTAACTGCCACTGATTAATAGCATACTGAGAAAATGTGTAAAGAAAACAGAATTTAAGGAAACAAATCAAACATAATCTCTATAAAGCTTTCCTGATAGACACACACACACACACAAGTGTGATTTTCACATGTTTGAAGTTCACATTTCTGGCTTAGATGGAATAAAACTTGTTATGAAGGTTTTGCTGCAATTACAGCTTGTCAGCTGTTGATCCTCTGCTCTGAACATCTGGACACCATCTGCTCTTATATGTTGAATTTTTAAAAAAAAAACTTACAGTGGCTCACAATGGAAAAATAAAGTAAAAACTATTAAAAAAATAATTAGAATTAAATGAACTGACAGATGAAATCCATTTAACTAATTCCCGATGCAGAATTGCAGCACTCCTTGTTTTGTTACTCAGCACACTTTGAAGAACAGCAGTCCAGGGGCAGAGCAGAGATAGGAGCACTCTATAGACTGTATTGCACATTAAAGAGATTTCATTTACTGTTAAATATTCTCAAATCAAAGAAGTGTTATATTCATCATATTGGAACGTCAGTGACAGCTCTTTCATTTTGTATTTAAATTTCTCTCAGTATCTTATCGGACTCCCATGACATCTTACTGCACTAATTCCTTCATTTGCTAATTGATTCACTATTCATTTGAGTGTTCACTAATTAATGCAGGGCTTAATTACAGTTTATCACTACCTGCATAATAGAATACTGTACTATTTATAAATGGTATATAAGCTGTCATGAATGGCTTTGGTAAAGCAGTCAGAAAAAAGGCAATTTGACAGATTGTCCTGTTTACAGTCAGCATGACTATAGAAAATCTTCAGAGGAGAACAAAAAGCATCAACAGTTGTGTTTTCTAACCGTAACCGAGCAGTTCTGATGCCTAAACTGTGCAAGGTAGCTTTCAGTGATGGAAAACAATTTTAAAAAACAACTGAAATGGAAAGAGAATGTGTACATGAACACAGATCAGTACATGAGACCAATCCGATGAACATTGATGTCCAGCAACAAGAGCCATTGTTGTAACTATTTCACAATACTGAACCAGTTAATAAGAACACATTTTAGCTGTTTAGTTTGTGTGTCTTTTTTTTACAATACTGTCTTGGTTTCTTGTTTTTAATTCACAGTTAGTCATCTGTAGCTGGCTATTAGTAAGTATTTATAGATAAACTCAAGCTTATAGCTGCAACTGCTAATAAGGAGCTCATAAATTAATTTTAGAATGAAGGCACAGCAGTCTGCCAAATGTGTTACACACCCCTATTGTGCCTTTTCATCATTTAGGGTTGCTACTATCACCTGCTCATCCGTTTGTTGTTTAATTGCTAACTTCTCCAGCGGTCTTTTTTTAATATAAATTGACCAGTTCCTGCATCCATCACTTATGCATCCATCACTAATCCCTAATGGAGGGGGAGCCCTCACTGTAACCACCCATATGTAGCCGTCTGAGACCACAGATGGCTGTCTGACCTCAAAGGCTAAGTGAGCAGATTACAATATCATAGACAACATATCTCAAACATGTCTGCAGCATGCTAAGCTCTCTAGCCCAACACCATAACCCCACAGTCTCCACCCCGTGATCCGCCAGTTCCCTCCTGCTGGCTCAAGCCAACTTTAAACGTGCAGACCAAAGAGAAAAAACAACCCCAGTGATGCATTTTAGTTCAACTGAACAATTATAAATATTGTATAAAGTCAGATACATTGGATGCTCACTGCCTGGACTCAGTGTGTGTGTGTGCGTGTACAGTATGCAATTATCAGAATTTTTCCAGAAAATGCCCAATTTCTCCTAAGAAATTGTTAAAATTACAAATGTTTCGGTATAAACATGTTTAATTCCTTTATGTGCAGTGGATCAACACAAAAAACAGAGAAAAAAGCCAGATTTGAAAGTGTTTCGCACAAAAATGGGCTGGACAAAATTATTGGCACCTTTTTAAAATTGTGGGTAAATTGTTTTATGTCAAGCATACGATGCTCATTTGAACTTACCTTTGGCAAGAAACATGTGCTGGCAATATAGCAATGACAACTGAAGCCAGCTAAAATGGAGAAAATTTCCCTCAACCTTTCTGTAGCGTGTCTGAGTGAGCCACACTAAGCATGGAGAACAGAAAGAAGAGCCGAAAATTGTTTGAGGACTTGAGAACAAAAATTGTGGAAACATATCAACAAGTCTACAAGTCCATCTCCAGAGATCTTCATGTTCCTTTGTATACTGTGGCCATGACTAAATGTGCAGGGCTATTTCTGCATAGAAAGATGGTCGCCTTCATGCCTACAAAGATGTTGTTTCTTTGGTGTACTCAAACATATTTTGATTAACGGCCAGAAATGACAGGAAAGTGAATAGACTTAAGGCACAGACTTACTACTTAAATTATAAGCAGACAAATTCGTACTTCAGTGCATAGTCATACCCCAAAAGCCCATTTCAAGCTGATTGCAGGGTGGTGGCTGCAATGTGACTTAGGAACTTCAGCTGCTATCTGAGGTCCACTAATTGTTGAAGTCAGGATGTGTGATGGTGATGATTTCTTGGATTTGTCCATTCCAGCTCTGACAAAGGGGATGGACTTCATCTGCTGAAGTTTTATGCAGACTCCTTCAGCAATCATTGTTAGGAGAGGTCTGTGTCTCTGAATGTGAAGCTGCTGAGCATCTGTTCTTAGCTGGGAATGCTTCAGACACTGCTGCTGTCTGGTATAAAGTTTACAACATTTACCTTCGTCAGTGCAGCAGGAAAAGTAAACTTTTTTCTATTTAATATTAAACACAAAGTAAAACTGGAAGGAATACGACAAACCTGACCTGCTGGTGCCCCCAAATGTCTGTGCAAACTTTAGATTGAATTCAATGTTGAGATGTTTCTTAGTTTAAGTGAGAAGGGATGGAGGAACCCAGGGCTTAATTTAGGTAAGCCCAATGACCATACAATGTACAGCAAAGTCAAAACTCACTGGAGCCCATACACTTCCAAAGCAACCATGGTGATTATTTTAAAAACACTGGAACACTAATGATGATGTGTTTCTGTGAATAAGTACAAAATATATCATTAGAAAAAATGAGAAAATGTCACAAAAGAAGTTAGTTTTTTTTTATCTGCAGATTTTGTTTGGGTTTTTTTTGCAATTTTAAAAAGCGCTTTGCTTCAAAAGAATGGACCATGAAATCCCCTTCTCACTGTGAGTTACTGATCCAGTGAAGAGCTCCAAGGACAGTGAGGTAATATGCAAGAGAGGATGGTGAGGTGGTGGATGGGAGGAACAGAAGGAGGGAGAGATGAGGAGAACAACTCTGTTTCTGTCGCTGCAATTCCTTATTATTAAAGCAATCCAAGTGACTGAAGAAGTCACTTGGGTGAGTGACAAAACGTAGCGTTCTCCTACTGAAAACGTTATGTCCAGATGAACAAATTCAACCTTTTGGGATTTTTCCTTTGTACTTTCCAAATTCCCAAGTCAACACTGTGGTGAATCCATAAGCATCCAAACAGGAAACAGTCCTTATTTTATCCTGAGATAATGTGAGTTGCAGTATATTTAGTTAAAATTAACGCTCTCCAGGAAAACCTAAGACAATCAGCAGAAAAACAACATATGTAAAACTGATACTCCCTGATTCATTGCTGATCAATTAATATTTGGCCATAAAGATATAAAACAGTGCTTTGTGAGTTTAAATTTTGCTATGTTGGTACTGATGCAGCGTTCTTTTCAGTCTTACTGAACAGATGCTGCATTATTATGCCACATACCCAACAGGAATATACATCGTACAAGTGAGCTAATGCAGCAGAAGTGAAAACCTCAGGCCACAATGACTGAAACCTCAAACACTGTCAGTATCAGAGTACGTTCTTTCTACTAAACTCTCCTCTAACAACAACAGAGACTTAATGCTGAAATCATAAACTGTGTATAAGTATAGGTACCATGATATATTCCTAGGTGGCTACACCTACAGATCATATAAAAACATGGACGTAACCACCTTGAATTCATCTACTAGGCACAAGCTGAATGCTTTGGTATTTTGTAACTACATGTTGTGACTGAGAGGACTGAGGGATCACACGCCACGCTTTATTGTCCTTTAATAAATGGACATTAATTGGCATTTGATGTTTAAAGGTATCTTTGGTTTTTAAAAAAAACACAATTTTACATATTTATACCACTCAAAGCTATCAAAGGCCGCTTTTGATGTAAGGAACCAGTATTTATAAATGAACACACTTGATCAAGAGCAGCGTTCCAATCCGGTCTTTAAGTCTGACGTCACTAGCCGTGTCTGGGCTCAAACTCCGCTGCAGGTCCATAAATCAAGGCATCACTGAGAGTTGAAAAACTGTCTAAAGTCTTTCATCTGTAATAAAATGATCAGCGTTCTGCTCTACCAGGTGTAGCAACTGAGATTAACATCCAGGCATCCATGAAAATGGAATTTATGACATTTAACAGAGTTAGAAATTAGCAGGAAGTTAGCTCGCTAGCTTCCATCTAAATACAATATAGCATGTCCTGACTGAGGGATTTTAGAAACAAATTCAAACGTACAGCTCTGCCATCACTGCCAACATAAATGAAGACAGAAAACTAAACAGCAGTGATGTTTGTAGGGTTACTGAAGTTTGACTAGCTGGTATATAATGATGTGCTATGTGACCGCTAGCGACACAGCTATGTTAGCATAATATAAACACGCGAACTTTTTTCCACTCGATAAAAGTTAACGTGAGGATTCTCGTTGGTCAGGAACAAATGTAATCGCATGGCAGGATGCTGTAAACGGACCAAACTTCAGCCAGGAGAACAACTGAGATAATCCATCCACAATACGAGGTTAGTCATTAATACACTGCTGCATGGGCTGGGCTGTAGTTACATAGTAAGGTTTTAAAAACTAAACTTTAAAATGATTAGGGGTAATAAGAGCCGAGTGAGGCCAACAGTGATCACTGACTGTTTTTAGGAGCTTTTTGAGATTAAATAGAAGAAAATACAAAACATTAAACATGTTAACAACACAAAAGCCATATTAAACGCAGACTACTTTAGGCCCGGAAGCAGGTTTCGTCACGTCATCACTTAAAGACCGGATAGATTTCTATTCAATCTGATGTGTTTTTACAATCAAATGCTAAACCACCAAGTAGAATTAAGGACCTACAGCACCACCTTCACATTTCCAACCCTGAAACACAAAACAAAGTAGCTGTTTGCATGTCGAGAAGCTAAGAGCAAGCTCTAAAGCACCAACTCTTTTCTTTCTAAAAGAATGCTCTGACATCAAGGGCTCATTGCTCATGAATTATAATGAGCTAAGAGATCAATATTTGATCAGTATTTGGTCTTAAGCCTCAGCTTTTGTTTGCAAGTTTTTCACTTCACACTGGTACTGCATTAGTAGTCCATTTACCCAAAGGTATATACAAAGAGTTCAGTCACTGCTCCATCTATTTATCTGAGTCCAAGTCACAAGGGTAGCAGACTAAGGAGAGATGTTTAGACGTCACTGTCTCCAGACACTTCCTCATCTCATCTGGAAGCTGAGAGATGTAATCTTTCTAATGTACCCTGGGTCTACTTCAGAGGCTCCTACCAGCAGGACATGCCGGAAAAACATGCTTCTGACCAGGTAGCATCCTGGTCAGATGCATCCTAGCATCCTGGGCAGATGCTACCTGACCAGGTAGCATCCTGGTCAGATCCCTGCACCACTTCAGTTGGCTCCTTAAAATGTGGAGCAGTACTCCAATCAGTTCATCCCAAATTACATGCAACACGATCAACTTAAATATTTAGACCACAATTAAAGAAATAGAGCAGTGTTATATGTCTAATTAAAGAATAATAAGAAAAAATATAAAGATTATATTACATGTGATCTCATGCATGTAATATTGATTTTACACTTTAAGTTTTTAACCTCTTAAGCCCCAACGCCCCCTGATACGAGGGCAAAAGGCAGGAGATCAGTTAGGCTTGGGGCTCAAGAGGTTAATCTGAATGTGAGAAATTACCAACCATCATTCTTGATTAATGTAGCAAACCTAAAGCTAAGAAACCATCCAGGTATTGCTGTGTGTAGTATGTATATCGCATTTAGCTTGCATGGTACAGTATAACAAATAGATAGGATGTGCAATTATTTGTTTAAATCACTCTAGTGTAATAAGAAATGTTGAGAACGGCATTTGTCTTAACAGCTGCATTCTGAGGATAACATAGCTGTGAGAGCAAAAATAAAGGTTTCTGATGACTCATCCTGTGAATAAATATATGTCCTGTAACTATGCCCACTGTGATTTGAAGACAACAACTGGGCAGGACTTTGTTATCGTGTGAGTTAAAATGCTGTAGCTGCAGAGTGATGGGATGGCTGTGAGCTGGCAAAAACTGTACTAAAGAAGAATTTACAGCTGTGGCCTAATTTATTTTATACAGGCCGGATCTTGATGCAGTGAACACCAGGTCAAACTAACGTTATGTTCATGCCTATTTAGTTTTTATAATATCAAAGTTAGCAATAAACTGAAATTTATTTTCAATTACATGATTGTTTATGTGAGTAAATTTGACCAGTTTCTTACATTTTGGAGAATATAGCCAACTGAGATGCTAATGTACCACATTAATTGTAATGATACAATTCATCAAAGCTTAGCATGCTAGTATGATATATAACTAAAATTCATTTTTCTAAATAAAAATGCTGTGCTCCATGCCAGAATTTTAGGAACGAATTGTTTTACACTATGGTACTAGGCCTTTAGGTTTCTGGGTTGTTTTTGTTTTTAGCTTTATCTACATTGCAATCTAGGAAGCTAATTCTTAGAGTTATCTTTCTATAATACACAAAATCTTTATCTATGTTCCCTTCTTCTCACCACGGATCTAATATGACTGGTTTAATAGCATTTAAGCACCTATAACACCCTATGAAAGCATCTTGTCGTTTTCATTTTAACAGTTTTTAATGAGATCTCATTTAAATCTACAAAAATGTAATTGTACATGCCTAGCAACTATCTAGGACTGACCATAAATCATATCTACTAATATCTAACTTTTGTTTGTGTGATTAAGTATGTTGCCAATAATACAAACAGGCCAAGCAGTACTATAGCTCTGGGAATATGTCACTATGAAAACATTAACTTACTATAAGTCAGTTTCCTCAAGATGCATACTATCTTTAACTAATTAGTGTAATTTGATTCAAAATTTGAATAGAGGTTTAGTATTTCACTCCATCAATCCATATTTATGGATGTTTGAACAGATATAAGCAAATTTTTTCATATTTACTTTTGTTGTTACGCTTTTTTAAAACTGCTGGATGCCATCAGTTTAAGTTGACATGGCAGATAAAATCTAATAGTGGACATTTTTACTCTACAGTCTACATAATGTCCCAGGGAATTGGCTTTAAGCCATCAACCTCCGTGCTTTAAGCTTTAGATCAGCTTATAAGACCTGTGCCCACCCCACAAATCTTTCCAACCCCATAAAGAATTATTTCTTATTTAACAAACTGCCATATAATACCTGTAGTTTTTTAAGCACGGACACAAAGATGAACCTCCACATTTCACACAAAAAAAAGATGCAATGTGTCTTCTGACAAAAATGAATCCAACAAAAGCAAAAATATTGGAAATTCAAACATGGGCAGGGGTTCTTCTGCAGCTGCCACCACAAAATAACAATTCGGGTTTATATTGTGACTCTAAATTCACATTTATTCTGTTTCTAAATTGACTTTGATCAAAGTCATTTTTTTGTCAAATGATATGATCATGTTAATAACTGACTCAAACATATCTAGGAGATTTTGGTCTGGTGCAGCTGGTTCTGCCTTCTGTGTGTGTGTGTGTCAAACACTGCAGTGTGTGTCCACTGATTTAAGTGCACTGCGCGCCTCCTACACACTGCCAGCCTGCATCCACTTCGCAGGATTTAACCTGAGCGATTCATTAAAGGAGATCGCGCCCAGGCTGCTGGTTACACCCTTTTTTCATTTATTATTATTATTATTATTATTATTATTATTATTATTATCATCATCATTTCCTGCAGCACTAAATAAAAAACGCACATTTGGCGCTCAGTAGTGAGTTTCGTCTTCGTCTGTGATGTTTTCAAAGTATCCCAAGAATTCTGTCAGCCTCATATTTTCATTGAGGGTGTTTGTTGTAGGATATCCACCGTTCTCAAAATGCTGTCGCGGTCTGTGATTATAGCTGCATGAAATAAAAAGATCAGACATTATTAAAGAATGAGACTCACCGGTCAGAGTGATGTGGAGCAGGCCCGGCATGTCTGCTGCAGTGCTCCCCTCCTCCGTTTTGAAAGCACAGATCGCTCTGATACAAGCAGCGGCTGCGCTCTGGATGCGGATGGAGGCTGTCAGAAACACGCTGCGTTCATGGCCGCCTCGTGTCCTGTCTGTGTGCGGCTCACCAGCTGACCGTCTGCGGATCCGTGCAGACAGAACGACAGACAGGCAGATTCTGTGTGTGTCTGTATGTGCGCGCTGCGGTCAGTCTATCTGATCCGCTGCACCAACGACGCTGAGATTATCCGTCTGTCTGTTTAACTGCTGTTCGAACTTCTGACCGCTAGATGCCGCTACAGCAGACGGAGTGGGTTCTGGTTCAGTGCTGCATTCAGGTGCTGCTCAGAAAGTTATTGCAGCTTATTGCGCGTCAAGTTCAGTTTTTAAACCACTAAAAGAAAACGAAGTTGTGAAAATAGCAGCGTTTTATGCAACAAAGGCTTTCTTATACAGTTACCCGTTTCTGTGCCTGTGTCTTTATGAATCATGTTTGTATATACAGTTAGGTCCCTAAATATTTAAAAATATAAATATTGGTTCTGTACATTACCACATTGGATTTGAATCGAAACAACTCAGATGCATTTTAAGTGCAGACTTTCAGCTTTAATTCAGTATGTTGAACAAAAAGACTGTGTAGATCATTGGTTAAATGATCACCAAGCAATATTTGTTTGTGCAGACCATTGACTGTAGAAAACATGGACGACGCGACCCCGCCTCCTACCTACCATTGTGCAAAAATGAAGCCAAAATACCCCGCTTGTGGAGGCTGCCATCTTGCAAATTTGGAGCGAGAGTCTGCGCAGTAGTGACTTGAGGTGGAGCGACTGTGTAACGCTCCCGCCCACACACCCGCTGGACGTGACCGCAAACACGCCCCTCTACACTTTTTACGTAGCCCAGCGGCTGGAGTTTTTTTTGTGCTGGTTTACCACGACTGACGACTCGTTTAATTAAGGTAAATACAACCATGTCACTGTTATAAAAAAGACACACAGCTTATCATCTTATAGTTCTAAAATCACTCTGTTGTTAATTCGTTAGTTAGATTAGCCGCTAGCATACGCACTGTGTTGGAGGCTTGTTGCTAGCTAGTTAGCGATGCTACACACCTGCTACTCTTAATAGTCTTCAACACTTATGTTTTTTTTTTATCCATTTTTAGACAGCGATGAGATCAGCTGCACACTCTACAGAGGCCCAGAGTTACTGTTAATATCAAAAATATAATGCTGTCCTGTGAGATTTTAACATAAGACTGAGTGTAATGGATCTAAAACTGTTTAAATCTTCAGAGCCCTCTACAGCCTGGTAACATGGAGACTTTAAAAACATCAGCAGAACGTTTCAGTAGTGTAGTCTAATTTGTTCTTTTAATTGAATAATAGTCCATATTATATCAACAGCTACATTCACCCTGGAGAGAAACTAGTGAGGGAGACCATCAGGACCAAGCTGGGTTTCCTGGGTCCAGAGGTTTGGAGAAACTTCTTCCCTTTCTTTCATCACAGCTGTCCTGTGCCATAAGTTCTGTTGACCCGCTGTAAGAGGCATCATTTAAGAAACAACAGGAAGACTGAAGCTCATGGCATGGATCAAGCAGGACTCATGATCTTCACCAGCAGCTCCCTCACAGGGAAATCTTCAGCACTCCTCTGTAGGCCCGCCCCAGGAGATGGATAAACCCAGCATTTCATCAACACTGTGATGAGACCTTTGGTTTGTGTAATGTTATAAATACTCAGATACTCCCAGAGGCTCCGGACTTTTACATAAAGATATTATATTCAGTCCTGTAGAAAGTTATATATTGAAAAATATGTGATCCTCTCTGGTTACTCTGGTATGAATAACTCTGAATCACTTTATGGTAAATAACACACTATGTGTAAAAAAACTGTGAATAAATTCCAGATGACAAGTTTGTAGTTCAACATACAAGTGACGACCTTTGACCTTCATCAGGTTTTATTTAATTGTGTTAGACAAAATCTCATATGCTCTTCATGCAGCTGAGTACATCAAGTGTTTAAAACGGAAGCTGTGCAGGTCTGAGATCAGCAGCTTTGTGAAACACCAAACTGAGGTCCTGTTAATGCTGATATATAGTGACACAGTTACATGAGTGATTAATCCTTTTGTTTTTTTGTCTTTAACTTTATCAATAAAACAGCTGCAGCTTTCACTACAGCACGTGTGGTACTTTAACCTTTGTACTGTTTTCATCAGTTCATTTTGCAGTTAACATGTGAACATGTTGGATGATCTGTCTGCTGTCACTCGATGGGGCTGAGCTCTGAATCTGAGGGCAGCTCCTGTAATCACAAAGACAACAGAATCATCACAAACTCAGATATAAATTTTATCCCTCAATATTGAAATAAAGCTGATTCTTCTGTCCTCACACACTCAGGATCTGAAGTTCTTCTCTTACATTTTTTCAGTATTACAGTACACTAGAGTACTTTAATCCATAGTTCCTGATTAATGAGGAGTTACTGAAGTACAAGCTTTTAAAAAATTGTTACTGTCTTTACAGATGTGGCAAGAGACTGAAAACATGCTGTTTTTTGCACATATTTAATATTCAGCTCTGCACAGGAGCTGCAGCAGGGTGCAGCCTGTTGCTTTTACAGTATAATACTTGTAATAAAAGTACAGTAACAGTAATTAGTGACTGAGCAGCCCGGGGCGTTTCTCTTGATTTCTTTAGTAAATTCATTCACCTGCACAGCTAAACGAACCCTGACAGCCGAGTGCTCATTTTAGCTAGCTAGGTCTCAGGAGCTAGCTAAGGACGGCAGTTACGGATTAGCTTACAAACACGTTTAACTTACCGAAAAAGTGCAGCGGGGCCTCGGGTCCTTCTGTCGGGTAGTCCAGTTTACTGAAGAACACCTCAGGCTGTCAGGTTAAAACACTCGGTCGTGTTTTCGTAGCGTAAACGCTGGGCGTCCGCTGGTTCCCACAGCACCAGGAGGCTTTCGACCACCTCAAATCATGCCTCTCCAGCCTGCCAGTATTGGCGTATTACAACGTCAAGCAGCCAGTCACACTGACATGTGATGCATCATGCTATGGGCTGGGTGCCACGTGTTTGCAAAATGGCAGACCGGTAGCCTTCGCCTCGCGTGCTCTCACTGACACCGAGACGCGTGCTCTCACTGACCTTCTCTATGCTCAAATAGAGAAGGAGCTCCTCGCCGTGGTGTTTGCCTGCACGAAGTTCAAAGATTATGTCTATGGCAAAGCAACAATCATTGAAACCGACCACCAGCCCCTGGTGACCATAATGAAAAAGCCAATCCATGCCGCCCCTGCTCGGCTCCAGAGGATGTTACTGCGACTACAGAGTTACGACATCAGTCTGGTCTACAAAAAGGGGAAATACATGTATCTAGCCGACACCCTTTCAAGAGCCCTTTTTTCCATATAGAGATGAGCTCAGCATGGAGGATGGGATCATCATGAAAAGCCACAAAACTGTCATTCCCCAGTCCCTGCACAAAGAGTACATCAACATCGTACACAAAGGCCATCCAGGTACCGAAGCAACCAAGCGCAGAGCTAGGAGTGTCATTTTTTGGCCAGCAATGTCAAAAGACATCGCAGAAGAGCTGCTCTCTTGCACTGAGTGTAACAGCACTAAGACACATCAGCAGAGAGAACCGCTACAACTGCACCCTGTTCCAGACCTCCCATGGTCAACGGTGGCTGCTGACATTTTTACCTGGCATGGAAAACAATACCAGGTCCTTGTAGATTCCTATTCAGGATGGATTGAGATTGACCTTCTCCGTGACTTGACCACAGCAGCAGTCATCTCCAAGCTAAAGAGACACTTTTCAGTTCATGGCACACCGCACACACTCCTCACTGACAATGGCAGACAATACACTAGTCAACAGTTTATTGATTTCGCAAAACAGTGGGACTTCACCCATTCAACCAGCAGCCCAGAGTTTCCACAGTCAAATGGTCTTGCTGAGAGAGCGGTGCGAAGCGCAAAACAGCTCAAGGAAAAATATCACCGAGATGGAACTGACGTGTTTTTTGACCTCCTAAACCTTAGAAACATTCCCCGTGACACACAACTAGGCTCACCTGCTGAACGCCTCATGTCTCGTCAGACACGTGCGGGCATTCCTGTGTGCAGCAAGCTGTTGGCACCCATTGCAAAAGACACAGGACAGATCTGTGACCGACTTCGCGACAAAAGACTCAGACTGAAGCGTCACTATGATAAGTCTAGTCGCACGCTACAGCCGTTGCAAGAAGGACAAGTGGTCCGCGTGCAGACAGAGAAAGGCTATGACAAGCTGGGAATTGTGGAAAGGAAGAGCAAGGAGCCACGATCCTACATCATTCAGGTCGATGGAAGAACCTACAGGAGGAATCGCCGCCACATCCTCCCGGTGGCAGAACCGCCGCCGCCACCACTCCACGACTATGACCCTGAGTGCCAGGACACTAACCATTCTACAATGGACAGTTCCACACTCACACCGCAATCACACACACGCTCAAACGAAGATTCACAAAACACATCCTCTCCTCAGCCCCAACCTGCTGTGCAGGTGCCTGGCCAGAACATTGTGAACAAAACACCATACACTACACATGCAGGTTGCATCTGCAGACCCAACCCAAGATACATGTAAATGGAAAACACTAGGATGCCTTAGGTGTAATCAGTTTGTTGTCAGTATGTTGAAATATGATGCTTGCTGGCAATTCACATTTTTCATAATTGCTGTTATGTTAAGGTGTGGGGTTACTCCGAGCAAAAAACATTGTTAAGTTAAAGTTGTGTTAAGAAGCACTGTTTAGAAACTTGTGAGTAAATTAGTTTTGTTAGGTGCTACCAGCTAAATGGGGAGGATGTAGATCATTGGTTAAATGATCACCAAGCAATATTTGTTTGTGCAGACCTGCCATAACTGTGGGGGACTAGTCCAACCGGAATAGTATGGTGGGGGGAGTTTTGTTCTTCCGGTGCGGTCTGTGTGTTTTGCCGTGTGCTGGAGTACGCATTAAAGTTTCACAGCGGACTAACATCGAGAGTGATTATTGGCTCGTCGCATCACACGAGAGTGCTACAGACTGCATAAAAATGTAATGAACTGAATCATTTTTAACACAATGCTTTCATTTTAGGAGCGCTGAAGTAGTTGGACAAATTAAATAACTGAAAATAAAATGTTCATTTCTAAACCCTTTGCTGGATGTGACAGCTGGAAGTCGTGAACTCATGGACATCACCAGATGCTGGGTTTCCTCCATTTTTTGACGGCGCCCTGACCGGTCGACCTGCCAGTGTGTATATTTGTGTGCGTGTGTCTCTCCTATCGCTCTGTCTTCCCCTCCGGCTCCGCTGTCATGTGTTAGGAGGTAACCTAGCAACAGCCTACCTCCGACCCGGAAGTGCTGTCGCCCGGAGCTGCCGCACCTGCAATCAATCCACCAGCTGCTTTTAGTTGCTGTTTGTTTGTGGGCCTTTCTGTCCGGAGTTCAGTCTTCATCCTCTATTAAGTTAAGATCAGGTGACTGACTTAGCCATTCAAGGTTCTCCATTCTTGGAATTGTGGTCATTCCACTTCTTTGCTTCAATAAACTCCTGGGTTGCTTTGGCTGTATGTTTTGAGTCAGTGTCCATGTTTATTATGAAACGCTGCGCATTAAAAATGATCTACATTTAGCTGGACTTCAGCAGACAGTATGTCTCAAATCAACTCCAGGCCTTTTATCTGTTTAAATGATAATGACATAATAAAGGAATTGCCCACAACTGCATTGTTATATAATAGTCATGTCCATCATATAACAGCGGGTATATTAACACCAATCAAGTCAGGCAAGCAACCCCTCCTTTTTGTACCTGGAGGTAGGTGCTTACCTTTAGTTGGTATTCTGATGTTACAATCAGTGTTGGGAAGGTTACTTTTAAAATGTATTCCATTACAGAATACAGAATACATGCCCCAAAATGTATTCTGTAACGTATTCCATTACATTACTCGATGAGAGTAACGTATTCTGAATACTTTGGATTACTTAATATATTATCATGCCGTTTACAACTACATGAATGTACTATTGCTGTGATTTATTACTGTTACTGAAGGTCCGCGGCTCCCAACCGTAGTAAAGGGACCTCTGGCTAATACATCGGGTTGTTGTCTGGGTCAACTTTGCTAGTGAGAGACAGAGAGAGGCGTTGAAAGGCTGCTCCAACGGAACTTATTGTTTTTGGAGGAAAACAGGAACACAGTGTACAGTCGAGTCTTAATAGCTTACTTACAACTGGGCTCTTCAGGCACTCTTCTTGGCTGCAGTGGTTATTATTATATTTACATGCTTCCAGCTCCCGTTTTTGCTAGATGACAGCTCGTACTTTTCCTTTTTCTCCCTCCCTCGCTCACAGACACATAACGGGTATGGCAGTCCATTCTCCCTGCAGCACAGACTACACTGCCTATGATGCTACATTCTTTAGAGCTATACCTGTAGCAATCTGCCTATTAGCTTAGCACAACAACAACAAAAAGGCCTCTCTCACCCAGGAAACACGCAGAGAGAGAGAGCGTCACCCTGTAACCATGGCAACCGTAACACTGCCGCCTGGAACAACAGAACGTAGCTGTCAAACAAAACCCAAACAGGCCTGACCCGCCACAATATGAAACAGGGAAGTACCTGTAATCCATTTATTTCAACAAAGTAACTGTATTCTAAATACCACCTTTTTAAACGGTAGGGGAGACCGGGGATAGTTGTAACGTGGGTCAGTTGTAACACTTCCACTTTTTCACATGCCCAATTCAGTTCTGCTATCACATGTGAAAAATCAGCACATTTTGTCAAACACAGACAATTTAACACGAAAAAAAGTAATTTGTATCCCAAAAAGTAAGTTTTTCTACTTTATTTCAATTTCTAATAGCATTATCTGCTTTGCAGTTAAACTCATCAAACTTAAATTATGTTATTTGTATGTCTATGGGGATATATTCTGTGTAGGTCTTTAGTGCTAATGTTTTAGCCGATGGCTGTAATGTTAGCTAGTTCATGGCTATAGGAGTCTGGGTCAGTTGTAACAGCAACAGTCTGGGTTAGTTGTAACAATAATGCAGATGTTACAACTTACCACACTATTACTTTAACTTATATTAAACAAGTTGGGGCAAAGACATCAGCAGAGAGAGGTTCACTGGTCGCTTTTGTATATGCGGTTAAGGCTATTGGCAACACAATTCCTCCACTGTTTGTGTTCCCACACATACATTATGCAGACCACTGTGTCAGAGATGGACCAGTAGGAAGTACTGGTAGTGGAAATAAATCAGGATGGGTGCAAGAAACAGATTTCCTCATCTTTCTGAAGCACTTTGCAAACCACACCAAGGTAAGCCATGATGAAACGTAATGGAATTGCGATGCTGGTGCACAACTACATTTTTTCAGTTTCATTGTTATGTTCAAAATTGGTGCAAGAATTGTGGGTTATAATGCCCACTGAGCCAATGAGGCCAAACTCAAGGAAGACCAACCAAAATTAATGAAATATTCAGTTGCAGAAAATTCCATAATTTGTCTTTTTTGGGGGGTTGGCATATGTTCAAAAGCTAGATTTCTGCATTCTGTCACACACACACACACACAGCTACATAAATGGCTCTAAGTGCATTCATGTGTTGAATAAACAAAGATTACATGTTAATGTTTTGTCAGTACCCTTATTTCATTGTGTTACATTTCACCCCAGGATATGTTACAACTAACCCAGACTATGGGGTTAATTGTAACATTTCACTCTTTGTGTTTGAGACCATACCATGCAATGGGTAATTGTGCTGCAGAGAAAATAGCTGCACTATTTAATAGCTGAGACATGTAAATACTTTGCATTACATTTTGAATCCACTACCTTAAAAGAGCTCCAATTTACAGACAGAAATGTGAAAAATGTTACAACTATCCCCGGTCTCCCCTAACTGTAACGGAATACAGTTACTCATATTTTGTATTTTAAATACGTAATGGCGGTACATGTATTCCGTTACTCCCCAACACTGGTTACAATTTTAAGTTATTTATATTTCAGATTGTGGCAAGGACCAAACACACACACACACACACACACACACACACACACACACACACACACACACACACACACACACACACACAGTGTTTCACGTGTTAAAATGTCTCTCTTTATTTGGTCTTTTTCACAATTCCTCGTTTCAGGCACACTCGACTGGGAGCAGCTCCTTCCACAGCACATTTTCCCATCAGTCTCTGCTGTCACCATATATAGTGGGAGAGAGTCATCAGTCACCACTAACACACAAACACACCTGTCTCCTCTGCCACCTCGAGAGCTCACTAACCCAACCCCTTCCCTGCAGCAGAGACCACACTCCTGCCACACACCCCCATTTATATGGATACACCGTAATAACATGGGAATGGTTGGTGATATTAAAGTCCTGTTTGTGGCACATTGGTATATGTGAGGGGGCAAACTCCTCAAGATGGGTGGTGACCATGGCGGCCATTTAGAAGTTGGCCATCTTGGATACAACTTTTGTTTTTTCAATAGGAAGAGGGTCATGTGACACATCAAACTTATTGGTAATGTCACAAGAAAAACAATGGTGTGCTTGGTTTCAACGTAACTTTATTCTTTCATGAGTTATTTACATGTTTCTCTTTGTTCACAGCCATTGACATGTCGAAGAGGTTAACATGTGAGGAGCAGATCGATATTGTGTTGATATCTGGTGAACGCAGTAACCGGGTCATTGCAGCAGATTTCAATGCAAGACACCCTACAAGACCACTCATCTCCCATGCTACAGTTAGCAAACTGCTTGCTAAGTTTCGTGAAACTGGTTCAGTGTTGGATTTGCCAAAATGTGGACGCAAGAAAACTGTCACTAATGAAGAAACATCAGTGGCTGTCCTAGCTTCATTCAGCAAGAGCCCACAGCGTAGAACTCGCCACATTTCCCTCTTTATGTTTGTTTGTCTTGATCTTTCTCACCTTACCTCAGGTGAGCTCAGTAGGTTACATGATGGGATGGGGCAAGATTTCAGTGTTTTTACCCTCAACCCCTAGTGATGGTCATGCACACCTTTGCTCATGTGATAAATCTATGATATGATCAATAGTGGGTCAACGTATGTGATTGGTCAGATTCAGATTTGATAATCAGCTCCACATGCCTGCTTATGTTAGGGTAAGTGAATCCAGTTATTAGAGAGATACCCCAGGTAACTGAACTTCGTCTTTGGCACAGGGCTCAGGCTGCTCTGCTGGATAAGATAACCAATGTTAAATCTCAAAGTAAACAAAGAAATAGTGCAAGTTATTTAGTGGGAGTCACACTATTCCCTCTCCCACAGTTAACACTGCAATTTATTATCTTTTCATCATATGTTCCCTCTTTTGTTTTTACACTCCCAGGATAACTTGTTTTCTTTAAATTGCTGTAGTTGTTGTCATCAGGCTTGTTTAACTAGAATCACGCACACCGCTTGCAAACTTTTGATGTTACTACTGTAGATTAAAGTCACCCGTCAACAGGCTCTGGGTCTTTTCATCCATACAAGGTAGAATTTGGCAATGCATTTATAACAAGTGTAGAAAATTTGCACCTCTCTCACTCTGCAAGTTCAACTAAAATGTTGAGGCGCTCGTTTCACTCAGTGCATTTTAGATGATTTTAAATTACATGGAGAAAAGTCAGAGCAGAGAGCAGGAATTGATGAAATACATTTTTGAAATCAAAACAGAGCTGCAATCCATCATGAAGCAAACAGTGACATCATTTATTTTAACCAGACTTATGAAGCATGGAGGTTTCAGTTCAAGCTACATTAACTTCCTGATGAGAGCACAAACCTCCGAGAAACAGCAACAAGGTCTGAAATACAAAGTCAGTGAGTTTGGACAATGTGACAACGCATTCAGATAAAGTTACGCAAAACAATAAACAGCGCCACATTAACATGTACATTTATTTACAATCAACCCCACCTGAAGGCAGATGCAGCGACCCCCAGGACAGAATAAACATGTTCCTTTTCTCTTTTTCTTTTTTATTATTCATGCAGTTTATTTATTTTTGATGAATTGCTTATCTAAAATAATTTACAGTCACCACAGGTCAATCCATCAGAAACAGTGTGGTCATCAGCTGCTGCCTTCAGAGTCAAATCTTCCTTACCAGATGATCCTTCTTATAACAGTCCTTCAACAGTGGCTGCTCTTCAGTCACTTCCAATCAGTTCAGTGCCAAAATTAAGAGTCCTGAATCCAGTATGACCAAAACCCAAGTAAGAGCTCATAATGTAGGAGGTGTAAGGAGAGGAGTGAGGTTGGAAGGCTTCTTAAAACTGCTGCAGTATCAGTTTCTTCTTGCCGTCGTGGCTGAACTTGTTGGAGTGGAACAGGTCGCTGTCGTAGAAGGCCGACAGGTTGTGGATGTTTATCTGTCTTGCCTGGAAGGGAAGGAGCAGGAGAGTCAGGCAGGTTCAGGACGGTGTTCATTTTCTTTAAATATGTGATCAGTTTAAGACCTCCAGGAACCAACACACTTTTGAATGGGTTCACCAGCTTGCCCACATTTTACTATTTGATTTTTTTGAAGTTCAACTGAGCATTACACACTGAACTGGAGGCCTGACTGCTCTGATGAAAGGATTTCCCTACACCTACCCTACTACATCCTACTATAATGACCTTAGTGCGAGTTTCTAAGATAAAAGAGTATTTTCGTTAACAAAAACTAACGAAATAACGAAAACTAGAAGTGAAAAAACATTTTCGTTAACGGAAATAAAAATAAAAACAAAAAAAGGAAAACTAACTAAAACTATAATGAGTGTTCACAAAACTAACTAAAATTAACTGAATTTATAGCAAAAATGTGTTTAGTTTTCATTGATGTGTGCGTGTCATACAAGAGTCAAGGCTGAAAATGAAGTTTAGTTTACAGATTTTTTTCTTGCTGTCTAATTATGCCAGCAGGTGGCAAGTACGTTACTCGAGTCGTCTGTGTTGCTGCTCCGTCCACGCGCAGAATCATGTCAGGAAAAGTCGGGAGCCAGAGTCCAATTTGGGATTACTTTGAATATGACTGTGTTTTGGATAAAGCAAGTGTCTTGTAGTGGAAACAGACAAATTATGAGGGACATTTCTAAAGGGAAAAAAATCCCACAAACCTTAAAGTGCACTTGAAAAGCTCACACAAGAAGGCTAACCTAGCTTAGCTTGAGAAGGTAAGGGAGCACACTCAACCCTCATCTCCAGAAAACAGAAGCTAACCCCAGGCAAGGCAGCGTGATGCATCCCGAGACAACAGGACGGGGATATCTACACAACTGTGTGAGTCAATTGCCTTCAAAAAGTTTATCAATTCACTTGAACCAAAATTACGAACACCCGGTGCTGCGAGAGTTAATAGTCTCATTGGGGCCAAGATATACATTTTATAGTTGCCTGGTATCAATGGTTGTTCATCTGCCTTTATTTATTTATTTATTTAAAGAACCCATAGGTGGGAATGTGAGTTGTCTGTCTCTGCATGTTAGCCCTGCGACAGACAGGCGACCTGTCCAGGGTGCAGTATGGTAGCTGGAATAGCAACATACCCAAGGATAAGCAGAAGAGAATGACTGATATGATGAAACTGGGATTTTGTTACACTTAATTATTGCAAACACAACTAAAACTATAACTGAAACTAATCAAAACTAAACTGAAACTAAGGATTTTCAAAAAAATAAAAACTAAACTAAACTAGCAAACAATTGGTAAAAACGAATTAAAACTGATATAAAATTGAAAATCTGAAGTCAAAACTAAATAAAAATAAAAACTAATGAAAATTGCAAAACTAATAAAACCCTGGTATTTACGACTAGGAGGACAATAAATTTAAAGTGTGTGTAGTTTCACATCGTGTCCAGTCTAGAGTTATAACGATGTACTGCCGGTGTGTCTCTCAGTACCTTATCCTGAAGATCTTTTTCTGGGATCTCGATGGTGTCGTTCTGGACTCCGTATCTGTTCCTCTGGTAGGCAACCTGCTCGGCCACCAGCTGTTTGAGGATGAAGAGCAGCAGCTCGTTGTTGTCTCTGCGGAAGGCCAGATAGCGGGCAAACGTCTGAGCAGACACAAAAATATTAGGTGAGGTCAGTAAACACAATCAGGAAGAATCACATACACTTCATCCACGCTCCATAGACACTTCATTTTGTTGATTTTTTATAAATTTACAGGGTTTTAAAAGAGAAAGTGGTTGTTTGTATGTATAATAAATACATTTACAAACTTGGTGAAAACCTGCTGCTAAACATCAATAATCTGTTCTTAGTTTGGCCTTAATACATCTGCCCTTTGGCAACCTGGTACCAATAAACTACCTCAAGTTAGCTAAAAAGCTGTCCCTGCTTTCAAACATTACTGGATTTACTTCAAAGCCTTTTCTGCATGTAAAACTGAATTAAACTACAAGTCTTACTGAATCTAAAAATGTGTCCATCGTTCGCCTTTGAGAAGAAGCATTTTTGTGTTTGAGGCCAACAAAACATCCACAAACCTTCCTCATGCTCCTCATCACGCTGAACTTCTGTGTGTCGATGAAGCTCTCCAGCATGACCCTGATGGCCATGTTGACGTCGTCCTCCAGTACATAGTCCCTCAGGTGCATTTTGGCGTGAGCCTCCGCCATGCGGATCATGGACTCAATGTGACGAACCGTGATGGGGATGCTGCCTGTGGCCTGTGACACCAAACCAGAGTGGGTTATTTCCACAGTCACAGATGAATAGTTTGATGACTCTGAGAAACAAGTCCTGAGTATAGCACATGTTCTCACACACTTTTCTTTCTTAGTGGTTTGACGAATTCGGTTACTCTCCCTGGATTTCAAAACATGTTTATGTGTAAATGAGAGATAAAGTGGGAGGAGTTTTTCAGACTCACCATTGACTCTTTACGCAGGTCACTGTAGATGCGAGCCACCTTGTCCTGATCCATCTGGTTCAGTTTCGGGTGAACCTTCAGACAAAAAATACAAACTTTACCTTCAATTTTCTACTGGAATAGAACCAAGCTTTAATTTGCTGCAATACACCACCTACCTACTAATTCTTATAATTTATTTACCGTTTGTTAAAATAAATCTTGTTTGGACAAAACTTGTAACACAAAAAAACCCAAAAACAATGTATAACGTAAAACAACAGCTACCTCATTTCGCAAGCTTTCAGGCTGATTACATAATTATGATATTCCAGCCAGAGAGAAACAAATAAACCTGAGTGAGGATCTGTGTGGCATGTGTTTGTACCCGCTCTTTAGCATAGATGATGTACTTCCTCAGGAGCTCCTGTGGAATCGGTGGCACGTCAGATGAGTTGGGCAGAACCACCTCCTCCAATGCCACTCCCCCCTCCTTGCTGCTAGGGTGATGCTTGATGTGGGAACCGACCACGAAGCGCGCCAGCATCTCATCCTGAAGAACAGAAGAGCCACAGTGAAATTTACATCAGAGAGGAGGTAATCAGTTAGTGCAACAACATTGGGAATAAACAAGCATGTTTTCGTGTGTTAGAGCCCAGACGTCGGTTCAGGAGATGAGGAGGAAGAGGTGGATGACAAACATAATAAATGTTCTCAGTTAAATATTTGGAAGTACTAGTCAGTTTTACCAGAGCAGGTTAAGACAGATGATTTTCCCAGTTCAGTTGTACTTTGATCTAAAGAAATACAGTGTCCCACAGCAGCTCAGCATCAGGTGTGTTTGCATCTACCTGGATGGGATCGATGGTGTCTCGAACAACACACAACACGTCAAAACGCGACACGATGGGCTCCGTCAGATCCACGTTCTCAGCAAAAGTCAGGGAGGGGTCATATCTGCCACCTGCCAGGAAACAAGAGATATGATGTTGCTCTTGAAAGGACTCTCTCACACTTCCTTTGGACTAATTACAAAAGGCCTGTTCTCAGACTTCACTGACTTTTATCCAAAGCTCACTTTTTAATATATTCATAAAAGCTGCATGCACGTGTCCATTTATTTTATGCATCCTTGTAAAGAGTAGCTCAGATTATAACCAACTGCCAAAAATAGCTTAATCAGCATTTAAAATGAATCCATCTCCAACATACTGAGTATAATAATATATATATATAATATAATAATAAATATGACTGCTACGTACCGATGGGGTTGGCAGCAGCAATGACTGTGCATCTGGCCTGCAGCGAGGTGACGATGCCAGCTTTGGAGATGGAAATGCTCTGCTGCTCCATGGCCTCGTGGATACTCGTCCTGTCTGCATCGTTCATCTGGGAGGACACAAAGTCAGGTACATGCACTTTTTTTTTTGTTTAAGAGAAGGAGGGGGTGCCCACCAATCTAGATACGTGGATTCAGCTCACCTTATCGAACTCATCGATCAGACAGACTCCACGGTCGGCCAGCACCAGCGCTCCCGCCTCGAGCGTCCACTCACGGCTCACTGGGTGTCTCTGAACATAAGCGGTCAAACCAACGGCGGAGGCCCCCTGACCTGTGGTGAACACCGCACGGCTCGCGACCTTCTCTACGTACCTGCAGATGGAAACACGTTAGCGCATCTTCTGAAACAATCCTTTTACTCCTCCAACAGATTTCTTCATCAACATTTTACCTCTATTGGACAGTTGCGGTCAAGAGACACAAAATACAGCCCTGCATATGTAAACTTCAGGCCTTTATTTTTTATTTTTTCATCAATTAATTAACTTTAGCCACTGACAACATCGACTGTGTGTTGAAACGTACTTGAGGAACTGGGACTTGGCGGTTCCTGGGTCTCCGCACAGCAGCGCGTTGATGTCCCCACGCACCTTATGCTTCCCACCTGGAAAAGAAAGAATTGAAAAGAAGGGGAGAGTTAAAGGGAGGACAAACTGATCCACTGTTATTCTTTCGAATTCAGAGATGAGAGGCTTTACCTGGATTTTTGGGCTCCCCTCCAAACAGCGACAGGGCGAGCGCTCTCTTGATGTCCTCATGCCCGTAGATAGATGGTGCCATGCTGGCAAAGATCTGCAGACAGTAAAAAGGAGTTACCAAAACATTTGCACTGCAGTGGTTGGACCAGTGCAGATCTGCTATCACAGTCAGTTCATCATGTTTTTAATAATAATAATAATAGAGCAGTTAGCTGGGGAAACCGATAACACCAGCCACAGTGGTCACACTCCAAAAAACAATTAACAGATAAAAGTGTCTTCTAACCCTAACCCTCTGCCCCCTTTAGGGGTCGCCAAAGTGGACGATCTGCATCAATCTTTTTTTTTGTCTAACTGGGATTGATTTTCATTCATGACACTTAGCTGTAAGTTTGCATTGAATCATCTAAAATAAATAGGAAGGACTTATTAAATTCACCAGGATTTTTTAAATCTTTGTTTTGGAAGTGAATGGATGGATGTTTTGTTTTAAAAGTTGGTTTTAATTTCTAGACTGTTTTCTAAATATTCTTTGCCGTTTAACATTAGAGACTTGAGCTTTCATAAAAATCTCAATTTTGAAATTGAGGCCTCCTAGAGATTTCAAACTTCAAATTACAATCAGAAGATCATTTTAAAAGATGACATCATCCATTTACAATTGAATTTTTACTTTTTGGGTTATCTGTTTTATTTCCTTAGAGCCGAAATAACATCCTTTCTCCATTTTTACTATGTGTATCAGATTACTCACCCTCTCTCCGATACGTTCGTCCTTAGACAGAGCAACAATGGCTTTGACGTCTTCGTCGGTCAGCTCGGCCACGGCGACCCCCTCGTCTCTGCGGGTGATGTGGTTAGCCAGGATCACTGTGGCAAACACCGGGAAACCATTCGCCATGTTCAGAGAGCCATCGTAGTTGTTGTGGTAGATCCCAGTCAGCTCCTGATAAGCAGAAAAACATGCATCACTTTAAAACAACAGATTGTGAATATTCTAAGTCCTTAATATACATTGAAAATTACATGTGTATGAAATTGTATTCTAGCACATTCAAACTGATTTAGTTTTGCAACACAGCATGAACTCTTTATCGATCCTAATGTTTCTGCAAATGTGACTAAACGTTTATTTCCATCTAGCCTCAAATGTCTTTAATTTCTACTTTTCTGATCAATTCCAACCCTCCCTGCCTCAAATATGACACGTTTTTTTTCTTTACACAGACTCACAATCTCATCTCCAGGCTTGCAGCTATCCACAAGGTCGGCCAGGAGGATGGCATCTTTGGAGCGAGGGAGTCGACCTGCAGCCACCTTACCGGGACTTTCCTGGATGGTGATCCTCTGGTAGTTCTGGTACACTGTCTGCAGGAAGGGGGCAGTAATTTTAAATCCTCAGACTGGGCACAGACCCGGCAGACAAACTACAACTTTCACAACCAACCATCAGCCAGCCCGGCCCTCCCCTCACCTCCTCCATGTTGATCTCAAACGGTCCCTGGGATTGACACTCCGGACAGGAACCCGGCTTCACCTCCTGGTTCTGGGACTGGAAGAAGGGCCCTAGCACGAAGTTACACTTGTTACAGTTGTACTTGACCATGCCGAGCTGAGGCAGGACGCCGGTGCAGCTGCTCACCACGCCGCTGGTCCGGATGAGCTGGTTCAGGTGGAGCTGCCTGAAGAGGACAACAGAAGAAGAAAACAGTTGGTAAAGAGCAGAAAGCTTCACCCAGTTAGCTCCTTCATGTATAGACAGCCCTTTTTGGAAGAGCTAGATGTGCCTCGCCAAGACAAATGTGGAGGTCTCGCCTTAGTTTCATTACTACTGTGACTTATTCCTTCAAGTTGAAAATACCTGTTGGGTCAAAACTGAAGTGTTACCTGAGTGATCGGATCTCCTCGACCAGAGGCAGGTTGCAGATGCGGACATGGATCTCGTAGGCAATGCGATCATATTTTGGGTACATGGCAAGCACAACTTCTTTAGCAGCTTCATCAAAAATCTGGCAAAGAACAATCAGACACACACCGGAGAAAATAATTGAAGGACACTCACATTTAACTTTCACAGCATTTAATATCCACTAAAGTTAAATATAAATGAACAAAAGGCACAGTAAAGGACATTAAGCAAGATGACAAGTTCACTAACCTTCAGCATCTCAGCTGGAGCTTCTGGTAGGAAGTAAGCCAGGACGTGCTCCCTGGCTGCGAGGTCCTCGTAGTTTACTACCAAGCTCTCCTTGTTTTCTGGATTACAGGTTCAGATTGATTCATTCAATCATTGCCAGAAATCAGCCAACAATTATATTTTTCCACACATTAAAGTTTACTGAAAACTGCACTACCTTTACACATATCGCTGATCTTCTCCTTGAAGACGTTGCGGCCGTTTTCATCCACGTGTGTGCGCAGGAAGTTCTTGAAGCGGTTGTAGATTTCCAGCCGCGGTGCCGCCATGGACACCCACTCCCTCACTGTGTGGCCCTGCAGAGTGTGTGAAAACGTTACAAAGACGTCCCAAACAGCCGGACCTGAAAAGCTTCTGTGTGCTAGCTCATCTCCAGTGTCATCACAAACCTTCATGTCCTCCAGATTCTCAATGCTCTCAATCATTTCCTCTTCCTCGCCATCACCTTCTGCTGCCCGCTCAGCCAGCCGTCTTCGCCGAGCAGCCGGGCGCTCGTCGTCCTCATCTTCGCTGTCTGGAAGCCAACAAAATGAAAGAATTAATCATAGCCTACACGTCACCACCCTGACAAATATCCACACACTCAAGCCTCACCGTAGAGCAATCCTGGCCTCACGCGCCCCCTAACTCCCTGTTGCCTGTCCCTCCTCCTCATGGCCTCCTCAGCAGCCGCTCGGGCTCCTGGCGACAGCTCTGACAGCTCCTCATCATCGAGGTCCAAACCCTCTGCCTCGTACTGATCCAGCTCCGGAATGGCACGGTAATCCCTGAACAGAGACAGAGTTGTTATGAAGCCCTAAAAAACCCACAGAGTTCATAGCTTTAAGGCCATTTTAAATCCACGCTCACCTCTCCATTCCATCTCCAATCAGTTCCTCTCCATCTTCTTCCTCCTCCCCAGGCAAGGGTCCATCTCCCAGCAGCCCCTCCGACTCATCCTCGAAGGGCGGCAAGTCTCGTCCGGGGCTGGAGGTCAGGTCTCCCCTCCTGGAGGCTCGGCTGGGGCTGGTGGCCATGTGGTATGACTCTGAGGAATCCTGTCAACAACACAAATTCAGAACAAATAAATTATTCTTATATTTACTGCCAAAAGTAACCTGACAGCAAGAAAGCCAGTAGGTAGGGATGGTGATGAGGGCAGAACATTTTAATACATTTGGTACATTGTGCCACTGCTGTCAAAGGATTATTGTCTTCAAATAGTTTTGATGTACATCAATTTGATTTTTTTTTATATTTTTTAACTGGTAACTTTTAGTAGTTAGTTTTATCTAAGAAGGGAAGAAAAACTCACATAGGGCTGTGTGACTTCTTAAAGACCATAGATCTTTAAAAGTAGGTCTGACATGTTTATTACATTTAAGAATGTGGCGAGCCAACATTAGAAGTAAAATGTAATTTAATAGCTTAAGTATTACAGGACAGTGTATTTTAATGATCTTTTCATGTCTTTACTTGATTGAAACCAATAATTTAAAGCCCATTATGGCTTGTAAGTAAACTATAATCAATTATTCCAGATGTAAGGTCTCATGCAAGGGGGTGTAAAGATTCAAGAAGGTTTTATTATTCCTCGGTTGTTACTTGAGACGGTTTACAGGTGCAAAAACAAGCTAACTGACCACATGGCAGGTCTCCTTTTTACAGCGAAGGAACAAAAAACAACAACGGGTTTTGGGTCCAGTCTACGAAGGTGAAAAACGGTTCTTAGCAAAACACGCGCAGGTAAAAACTTCATAAAGTATATTTTTAATTCTGATATCTGGGAAAGAATGAAGCGCTACATCAACTCTTGATGACGCTCTCTGTCATTGTTGTGACTCGACGAATGAACAAAGTTTATTTTCCCAAAAAAACTAAAGCTGACTGGTAAAAACTGCTTCCTATAGATTAATGCGCCTCTGCCTACAAGCTGAGCACTCCCATTAGAGCACTGCGCCTGTTTTTAATGAGTTTACTCACCGCCATCGCTGCGTTTCTGTCTTGCTGCTGCTTCAAAAGCTACTTATTTCTCTTCCTGCCGTGAGTCGCTTTTCGCGCGAAAGGACCATGTGACACTCAAAGCCCGCGAAAAATCATGAATATTCAAGAGAGACGGCTGAGGTTTTGCTTTCTCATTGGTGTATTTGCCTGAAAGAGGAGGGAACTTAAAGCACAGTGCGTTCGCTTTAAGACAAGGAGCAGAACGACCGCTCGTCCTGTTGTGTGATGACCTTAATAAAAACTACTAGGGTCGAGCCGCAGTGTAAAACGAACGCACCTTTTGTCTGAGCGCGATGGAGGGGCAGGGTTTATTACGTCGTATCGTTTCCCGGGAAATTTTTGGCTGCGTTCAAATCCGCTTTATTTCCTCTTTCGTATCCTCACTACAGTAAAAATAAAGTGGCTTTTGCCCTCATGTGGATGTTTTTGCACTGCAAAAAATATTCACGTGCGTAAGTAGCATCAATTAAATCAACACAAAAGGGATCAATAAGATAAAATAATAATAATTTGTATGTATAGATGCGAAGAATGTGAGACAAGAATGAAACACAGAAACAACCAAACTTTAGAAACTTAAATAATAACAAAAACACATGCTTTAGTAAAAGTAATTCTATAATGCCAGAAAAAAAGTTAAAAAATATTCAGGGAAAACATCTGAAGCCTGAAGTGACTGCATTTAATTAATTCAATTGATTTAGTGAGGCCAGTTCCTGAAATTTTAGTTGATTCTGCAGCTGATCCCTGGATCAAGGAGCTGCAAAGCTGAATGCTCATTTGATAAATTGAGTTGATGGATGCAAGCCACTAAATAAGAAGGCAGCAAATGTGGAATAGCCTTATAAATAACAACAATGCAGTGGCTAGGGCTATAACACGACAAAGAAGACCGCTCAACCTGAGCATACAGCGTACAGTGAAAAGTACAAGCCTTTATATTGAATCAGTGCTCCATGATAGACAGAATCTAGCATCAGTAAGGATTCTGACAAAGCATCCATATAAATCACATCATCATAATCAATTACAGACACAAAGGGCCTCAAAGGATCTAAACATATCCCTTTAGTACCAAAACAGGTGTGATAATGGCCTATCTGCCATGGCGTTGGGTTTTTAAATTTAAACAAGTGAATGAGTTTAGTGTCAAAAAGGGTGGGTTACTAACATGTGCAGACTGAAGAGCTCAGACCAGGCCAACATATCAGCTTGATTTGAATGTTAGTTTGCTCATTCAAAGCTGTGTGCTTTAAGCCATAGAAAGAGACAAGAAGGTGTAGCTGCAGAGATAGACTTTTATTTTGTAGCTATTTCTGATAGACCAGAGATAGCTACAAAATAAAAGCACAAGATGAGAGAGAAAACGATCATCAACAGTCAGAGGGATCGCCAGAACATTTCAGCTATGAAGCCGTTGTTCTGCACTCACGGGACCTTCAACAGCCTGCTAAGACCAATCCTGAATCCGGCCATGCCGTGTTAGTCACCACTAGGCCTCGTCTGGACCTGCAAACCTGAGGTGTGTTGCTCATGCCTTGGTCTAAGCTTTTCTGAGCCACACTGAAATTGCAGAAAAGGAGGAGGAGGAGGAAATTCAGCCATTCCTACTGGCTGAGAAGTTTTACAGGGTGACTCTGATTGGCTGGAGGAGTGTGAGCAGGGACTCCCTCTGTGCTCTCTCAGTCTTTGTCTGAGATTAAAAACACAAACAGTTCAGTCAGGCCTCACTGATCCAGTTAGTCCCAACAGTGTGCTGTTCTGCAGCAGAGAGCAGCTGTGATTAGGGACAATGCAGCTGTGGTTTGAACAGTCAACACTGCAAGTGCCTGCAAAATTTAACACAGCAGTGTGAATTCCCCACTCAGCAGACTGTAAAACTGGAAGATTAGAAATTTTGCAGGAAAAAACAAACAAAAAACAACCCAGTTTCCCCCCTTGCGTGTTGGAGCAAAATCAAGAGGTAAAGAAACCTGCTCAGTTTATGTTGCAGAGGGTGGAGAAGCAGAGCTGGCAACCACGCAGATCAGGAGGGAAGAGTGGGGGGAATACGCTGAATGGAAAAGTAAAAGCAGGAGTGTACAGCTGAAGAGGAGAAAGGTCAGTTTTAATCTTGCTGAGTGTAGAGAAGAGAGAAATGTAAAAGCAGAGGACAAAGAAAGGAGGGCTGATGAAGGTGTGGACGGTTAAATTGCAGTGAGCTGTGGAGAGCCGGCAGAGCAGAGTGGCAGCAGAACCGACTGTGGGCGGAGAGTGAGGAAGTGCGGTCAACGGGAGAGGAATTTAAAGTCTCATTGTTCTGGAAGAGCGGCGGCAGACGGAGTTGAGGAGCCAAGGAGACAGCTCACCGACGGACGTTGGACTACATGGACGTGAACTCAGCCATGGAGAAGGTAAAAACATCTGCATCAGTACAGATTGTTGTTCACAGATATTTCCAGATGTGGAGGTCAGTGGGTCAGAGGGTCACTTACTGGTGTGGCACATCACATCAGTGTAAGGTCAGAAGGAACTCTGTGATGTGCCTAAGTGAGCTTTCCTGACATTTAGAGGTTTGAAATGTCTCAGTCAGCTCTGAGTTTGGATGTTTTACATTCAAGCCTCAGAAGAATCTCACATTTCTTCAACATTCATTCATCAGTGTTCAAGATCACAAATTTCTGTCTGAGAGAGGTTTTATTTTATTTAGCTACACAGAAAATCAAGTGTCATCTGAGTTGTATGATGTTCATTTAAAGGTAACCTATCCTGCTTTTCCTTCTTTCCTGTGATTATATGCAGTTGCAGTGGTGTATGCTCACGATAAACACAAAGTTTCACATAATGAGGTCAGTGTACGTGTGAGTAATTCCTGTGAGCAAAAGCCAAGACTTCAGACTGTTTCATTCTAGACTTGGATCCGTATGACATCAGATAAAGACAGGTGTTCTTAATATGGTCATCTCAGGTATACCTGAGGAGCAACCAATCAGAAGAAAGTTGCTTTAAAATAGGGATGTCAAACATGAGGCCCAGGGGCCAAAATCCAGTCAGGAAACATTCCAATTCAGCACATCTTTGGAAAATATAACAGAGGACATAGACTTAGTCTTTTAACTGTATTTTCATACGTTTTACAGCTTTTCCTGCTGGTAAAGACCTCTTCCTCTGCCATTCATACTACACCAAGAGTAATTAAGCAATTGATTTTTAAGACGTTTCTTATAATTACAGGACAGTCTGAGCTACCAGAGCTTTCTCTGTAATTTTACACATTTATTTCTTACAATTTACTGCAATTAAATTCTGACAGATTTCTTTCATTTAATACAGCAGTGTTTCTTTATCATGCAGAAAAACAGAGACATGAGTTTGATGGTTTAAAAGGAGATGGACAGGTAATGAATAAGAGAGAATAAGATAGTGTGATATAAATAAGGATTATTCTGAGCTCTGTGTCATGCAAAGTGACTCTTGTAGAAGCCGAAAACATTTTAATAATAGTAATCATAGTAATAATAGTAAGCTGGAAAGCAGCATTAGTGAATCTAACACAACCTGCACAGCTGCATCCACTGTCCACACTGCACTCAGTTTTGTAATGCTGAACTCAGTGATGGCACCCTCTAACTTTAAATGAATAATGGGCCACGTACACACTTTGAGCTTACACACACTTAACACACTTTACAGCAATGTGATTTCTGATTTCAGATTACATTATTACATCAGATGTCCTGATGAACCTCCAAACAAATAAAAACAGAAGTCCAGCTTGAGTCGAGCTTTCTGCAAGCTTTAGTCACTGTGATCAGTTCAGGTCATGTTTATAAGTGCTGTAGGCTAAAGTCAGTTTGGACACATCTCTCTGCAATCTGAGTCTAACAGCTGGAGGTTTCTATTTCAGTCAGCGAAGGTAATCCATGACCACGAGGTCCTGATCTGCCTGCTGGGTCTGTGCTGGCGGCACTTTGTTTCCCACAGATCCCTCCTGTAATTCGGCCTCTGGCTGTTTGTCCAGAGGTCACATCAGTCTGAGGATGATAACCTGACAGATCAGCGTCACCTGTTTGTGGTGTGAGCCCTGTCTTTATACCCCCGAGCTGGAAAAACCGCCATCACCAGCATTGAAATAACCTGCAATGTGCCCCCATACATGCACCCACCCCCCCACCACCACCACCACCACCACCACCACCACCACCACCAAACAAAAGCTTCATATTATGAATATTGGGGTTACAAAGAAAAAGAAAAGGTGCCATAAAATGATCTCTTTTGTTGCAGTAAAAGTTTAAAAATAAAAATGATGAATCCACAATCTCATGAGACTGAAAGCAGGAAATGTTGCAAAACTATAAACTAAATAATACAAATCCCCAAAACACAGTCACCAACAGCAACCGATTTAAATATGTATACTACAGGTAAAAATAAAAGTTCCCATCCTATCCAGCCTTTTCCTCCTTCAGGCCACTGTTTACTCTTTTAAATAGTAACCGGAGACTGTGAGACAGCTGGAAACAGCAGCTCACTCGTGACATTTTTGTCCAATTTTGTCTTAAATGGAGAGCAACAGGAAATGCAGAGGATGCCATGTGCCAAAGCTCTGATTCAAAGTCAAGATGCTGCCCCTCTGTGACCTCCAGCTTCTTATCTCACTGCATTTCCTGTAGTTTCCACTTCACATAGCCAACATGTTTGAAATTACTCGTGAAGCTCAGCCAAGTGTACCCACCTACAACATACCCGCCTTATCTGACTCCTAAATATAGAACGGCCACACGTTTTCCTCAGAAAAAGGAAGCTTTCTCCTCAGCTTATAACACTGCTCAGTATTTTTTGTTGTCATGAACAGAGGTAAGAATTTTGGCTGCAGTTTAGCATCCTAACTTAAAGCTGCCAAAATATGTAGTCAGTATGACTGGTGTCCAAAATAACTGGAGACAAAGGTTAGTATGCTGCATATATGCATGCTTATATGCATATATATGCATGCTTATATGCATATATGCATGCTTATATGCATATAAGTAAATAAAGACAATTCATAACATGTTCAATAAGCCGGTAATTTAAGGGTTCATGTTAGCTCAAACAAAACAGTTTTGTCTGGTTGCTACAGCTTCCTCCTGTCATCAGCTGTAATAATTGTGAATGTTAGAAGTTGTCTGGGTCTGTGTTAACTCTATAATGGATCAGGACTTTTATTGTTAGATTCAAATTTGCACTTTGATCCCTTTGCCCTGCAGCAGAGTGAGGTTTGTTAAAAATAAACTTATTCTAATTACTGTACTGTTTGTTTTGCCGATAAAGACTGTGCTTGTATGTGTTGTGTGTTGTGTTGAGATAAATTTGTTGGTCTGGCTTGTTCTAAGGCACATGAGATTGTTGAAGTGTGTCGTGACGCCTGATTTTATTCCCTGCAGCTTTTGGATTTTTCAAGTATAGTGTGAATCTTAGTTCCTGTGATACTGGAGCTCACTTGGTGTTGTTTTTATGATGATCTTCGGTTTTGTATTATTATCGAGTTTCTTGGTGTTTTTACATGAAACGTGAGACATTAGCCTTCAAGTCCTAATGCCAGACATGTTCTCTAAGTGCAGTTAACATTCTTGAAATTGAATATGGTTTTCCAAGACCTAACAAAACAGCTAATAAAAGCTGAAAAGTAACAATACATAATGAAAAGAAGAAAGCTTTCTCACGAGCAGGTATATTCATAGAAACTACTCTCAGTGGATGTGCTGAGAAGCTTCAGTCACTGTGATAAAACAGTGTTGAATACTGTGCACAGTTCACACATCACTCATCATATTCTGCACAGAAGGACAAACAGAAGTGAGAAGAGAAACATGCTTCGAATGTAAAGTGTGTGACTTCTTGTGTTTCATAAACTTCAGTTTTTATTT
Organism: Neolamprologus brichardi; assembly: GCF_056152115.1. Lineage (NCBI taxonomy): Eukaryota > Metazoa > Chordata > Actinopteri > Cichliformes > Cichlidae > Neolamprologus > Neolamprologus brichardi. Next base: position 23,840,257 of record NC_142108.1, read on the forward strand.
AGATCTTCTTTTTTTTTTACATGTTTCTATGATGTAGTGAAAAAAATCATAAGCATTTCACAAGACAAATTTATGCAAAGAGTCTGTATTTTTAAATTCTGATTTATGGCCACCCATTCCTGTCTCACTGGTGCTCCAAGCTGTTCCCAGTTTGTGTTCTTTTGCTTGTCTAGCTGCTTCTTAAAGACTAACAAAACTAAAAACATCCCAAAGACTAAAGTTTTCCAAAGATCCAGGTGCAATCTGAGGGCAAACGGTATGGTTTTCAGCATGATGGCTCCAACCAGGCAGAAGTGATGGCTCGGTGGCTCAGAGATGATTAAATTAACATTTTGCATCTATGGCAAGGAAACTCCCCAAATCCGATCATATACGGTCAATCGTTCCAAAGCACATGGAGAAAATATCTTAAAAATAAGTTAATAGTCATAAAAAGGCATTTCTGCAAGTACAGAAAAACCTCCATTCAAAAAGAAAAATGCTGCATGATCTGCTTGTTTATTTTCTTTTTGAAGGAGCTTTTGAGTAACGTCTGCTCTGACTATGACTCAATAGTAAAAATTCTTCAAACAAACATCTGACAAACTGGCTTTCTACAGGAAGACAGAAATCACACTGCCTTCTTTGGTGAAATTTCCCTTTATTAAAGCTGCATTCGACTCAAACCTCAAACCTCAGTGAGGTGTTTCACTCTGACCTCCTGGTGACTGATGTTCGCTCATTACTAAACAGTAAACACAGTGAGCCAGTCAGTGTACTCCAAGGGGATTTAATGAAGTCTTTTTCTTCTTCAGCTGTTTCTATTTCAGCTGTGACCTTTTCAACACGCACCAATCAGCCGTCGCTTCACAGTCAAACACACTTAAACACACTCTCCGTCTCTGTCTTTACACCTCGCCGGTGGCATCAGATTCATCACTCTGCCTGAAAAGGAACCCTGTTATTACTAACATGTTTGCCTTCTTTCCTAGAGTTAGATGAACGTTTTAATGCCAAAACTCAGAGCTTCAGAGATTCATGGATGTTCAGAGGTTTTAAAGACAATAAGTGTCCTTCTACATTTAAACCCAAAGAAACCTCTTTTCTTTTAATGTCATCATCTTTCACTTTTTAACCCAATTTCATTTTGTTTGGCAAATTCCTTCTTAGCATTTTTTTTGTTGTTGTTGTTTGGAAGACGCCTGTATCCTCACTTAAGCTGTGTGGATGGGAGTAAATCCTTGCTGCAAGGTTAAAAAAAAGAGGCTGGAAAACTTGAATGGAGCAGAGGTTTTAGTTTGTATGTCTATATCTTGTTCGAATGTGTGTGTCTGCATGTATTCAGCAATGTTACGTGAGCGAATGCCTTTTAGGAGGGATGGGAGAGCTAATGCCCGCTGACAGATGGATAGGTGGACAGTCCAGACAAATAGCAGCAGGTTGTTTCAGCAGCACAGTCATCAGATTTCCTGCCAAAGCCTTTAGAAACAGTCTGCCATCACTCACATGTTGCTCTTTGTTTAGCTGTCAGTAGTGACATGAAAGCTAGCTGTTTGCTATAACAACTAAATGCCTAACAAACCAGAAAGCCAAAACAGTTTGCTCTTTTAATACTCTGGCAAGCCAGAATAAAATACTTGCATTAGGCAAAGCCCCGGTGCTGTAACTGTATCCTGGACAGCTGAAGGTCACCACGCATAGTCTAAGGTTGGTCAAAGTGGGCTAAATTTGCCAGTTCTCCACCTAAACTTGCCCCCAAATTCCCGCACCCTCCCTGGTTCAGTTTTGCTCATAACACCGCTCCGTTTCTCTGTATTCTCCTGAGAACCGAGTTAGTGAGTTGCCTCTTGTTTACTCACACTATAACAGGTGGTTGTTTTAAGTCATGACAGACGCACAAACTTTGTTCTCTTTTAAATTTCTCCAGAAAACTAATCAAGTAACCTTAACAAGTCCAAAAAAATGTGTTTTCATTGTAACTAATGCACGCAATGCTAACAGAGTAAACAGGATAAAGAGCAGCAAAGGGGGGAATCTGCTATGTTTGTCAGGACAGTGACGATGAAGTCACTGGGTGGTACGATGAGATCATCCATCCTGTGTGTGTGTGTGTGTGGTGTTCACTCCTTTTTCTTCCTCCCACACCCACTGAGAAATGTTTGGGGAAAAAAACAAAACACGTCTTCTGTCTCGCCCAGTGCTTCCTCACACACCATCGTCGTCCTCATCATCACCACAGTCAAACTGTCTGGAAATGTCTAATTCCCCGCATCTCGTCTGTCTTCTCTGCGTGACACGAGTCTCTAATGACTAAGACTTTTCGTTTGCATTTCTTTCTTCAGTCAGGACACACATACTTTCCACATCTAACAGTCCTCATTAGCAGAGGAAGTGGGCTAAACATTACAGAAAAACCTAGTTATGATTATTTTTTCGTCAATCAGGCATTCACTTACATTATTGTAAAAAAAAAAAAGAGTGAAGAAGAAAATGAAGAATCACATAAGACGTACTTACAATTGAAAAAAAAAAATACCATCAGTAAATTAAAATATGTGTATTTGGAAAACTGACTACCTGCTGAGCTAGTTGAGCTATCTGTGTTTCAAGCCAGTTATACTCAGGGCAGATAACACACAATGGCAATGCTTTCCAATGGTTTACATTCATTTGTGCAGCTTATTTGTATAGTGATGGCAGCTGTAGAAGTCTTAAAAAGTCTTAATGTGTATAAAGCAAGGCTAATTTCCAAACATAGTACGTAAATGGGCATATCTGTTTAAAGTGAGTGTTGCATATTAAAGACAAAAACAAGGACCTACTGTTATTCAAACAAGTAAACTATTAAAAGTGACTAATAACCAAAATTTGTTCAGCACCAGCTGGAAGATTTTTATTGACTTCTAGTCGTGGTTGAAAAATAGTTCACCTGGATGTCATTTAGTATCAGTTAGACTTTAGTGGGAGAAAACTCGTTCATCCATCCTTCCATTTAATTTGTAAACCCTTTTATAGATTGAGCAATCCATCCATCCGTTCTCTTCTGCCTAATGATTTTCCCAAAAACTTAACCCTGTTGAAAATTTGTAGATTATGCTTTTAAAGCCAGGTCCATGCCAAGAAACCAACATATTTAAATGAACTCTGAATACGGTTATTCCAAGTAAAGTGGTCAACCATAGTTATATTTGATATTTGAGTCTATGTACATACTTTAGACTCAATTGAGACTAGAAAAAAATCTAAATTAACTTCAAACATGTGCATCCAGTTCTTTTTTTGTTCTTTAAGTTATTAAAGGTGTGTGCTGTACAGTCATTCCAGCCTAGAGAAAGAACAGTTCAAAGAAATCATTAAATGTGCATAATTACCATGACATCCATGTCCATGATGAGTACATTTAAATCACAGATATACCTCACGAGATCGTAATGCTATGCTTTGACTAGAAGTGCAGCCTTAATTGTGCAGCCCTTTATCTGTTGTGATGTGTTGTGCTCTCTTTAGATGTCTATAAAGCAGACTGCAGGAGGTGCAGGAGGAGGAGGACGTGCAGCAATCTGTCTCATATGTAAGGAGAGCTGCTCTGGTTTTCAGCCACATACTTGGAGGTACAGTTCCCCCCTTTTTTAATTCTTTTTTTTTTTTTCTTGTAAAATTTTAGTGGTCTCACCACTGCTCCCTCACTACTTACACATTCATTCCTTTTGAAGAAAAATATTAAATATGTTTGTGACTGAACACCAGATGGGTGTAGGCTGTCAAACCACATGCCCAGACTCCCAAAGTTTTCAGACTACATGGAAGAAATAACCAGGCAAGCTGGAAAAACACAAGTTAAATGTTCTTTTATTCTTTTATTTGAGCAAGCCAAAGAGAGTAATATTTGGCCAAAAAACAAAACAAAAACATAAAATGACAAGAACGGATTTAAATCGTCGCTTATCCTTTTTGGTGTTTCTTCTATCCAGAAAAGCCTGCACAGTATGTGGCTGCAGCACGGTCGACCACGCTCCTGGAAATGACCTTGAAGATGACCAGCGAATAGGACGCCTGCTCACAGACTCGCCCTGCTCCCATTTGACAGCGAAGATTAAAGGAGGTGGTGGCCTTCGCATGTACAAGAGAAACCGAATGATTGTCACCAATCCGGTGGTGTCACGCAAAGACCCGACCTTCAACACCACCACATATGACTGGGCTCCTGCTGGCCTCAACCAGAAACTGGTAGGATTCACTGTGGAGTGCAGGAGACTGCTGCTGATTCTCTTTTTCTTTTATTCTTTCTTTTTTTTTAAAAAAAAATAGTGGATGGATTTTGGATACTACAGGATATTTTTCAGATAGATACATTAAAATAACCTAACAGAACCAAAACCACAAACACGGTAAAGAGCTCCATTTTAGCGATATTATTTAGCTCAGCTGTTGCATACAGCTATTGCTTCCAGCCACCTGTTCAAGCATAGCTCTGGAATTAATGGACAATGCAAATAGCCAAAGAAATACCCCCATCAAACAGCTGTAGTAGTAATATGAACAAACCTGAAACTGGGAATGAGGAAACGGAGACATGGAAACACCACAGATGAAATGTAGGGGATGAAGAACGGGAAGATGTACAGATGAACCAGCAAAGAACAAGGAAGACGCAGAGCTTAAATACACAAGTAGGACAATGAGAGGATGGGGAACACAGCTGGGACGAATCTGACATAACAGGACACAGAGAAGCAAAACTCATAATAATAATGTGTATGTCCCCATAGGGACTAATTACTCCTATGGGCTGCCCCATTCACCCAGTGGGCAGCCACGAGCGCCTAGGGAGCAGTGTGTAGGGACGGTACCTTGTTCAGGGGTACTTCAGGGTAGCCGTTCAGTGGATTTGAATCCCCGACCTTCTTATCATGGGGCAACCACTTTACCTACTGAGCCATCCATGCCACTCAATACACTGAACGGGATTATCACAATAAAACAGGAAGCACAAGACATTCATGGTGATGCAGACTAGATACTGAGACATGGAAACACGAGGCAAGGTGCAGAAACAGAACAGAACCCTACAAACCAGGAACAATGGATATACTACGACAGAAAACCATAATTCAAAGAGTAAAACTTAAATTAAAAACACAAACACTGGGTCACCAATCCAGGACCCTGAAAACTCAAGAAAAAATAATGCATGAAATTACATTTTATTTTCATCATCAAGTTAACAACTCAAACTTCTTCCTTTATTTATTTACTCAGGACACTTTAGTTCAGATTTACCTCAGTTGGTGCTGCTCTTCCTGTATGAAGAATATGAACTGTCCCATTAAAACCAGACTCAAGTATGTTTCAGGCTTCCCAGCCCATAATTATGAAGATGACAGACGTTACTGCGGTTGAACTTGTAGAGGCAGATCCAAATCCAACTGGGGGACTGTTTTCCAGATGTGCCTCTAAAAACATCTCGTTTGGTTCATCCCTCACTTTTTGTTTGTTTGCGTTTTCCAACCCACTACCACACTTTTAGTCACTGCTTCACTCTGGTGAAGTAATCTGACAACCCACAGATGTGTCAGTGACGACATCGGGAGAGTCCGATGACAGCTTAAAATGTGTTAGATAAGCCTATCTAGGTTTCAGGAGCGGGAAAAGATCGAGAGATTGAATTTGTGAAAACCGCATCATCTGTTGCAGGCCATGCAGTTCATGGAGCTCCTCCCAGAGAGTCAGAGGCCAGTCTCAGGGACTGTTGGAGCGTTGGAGCGACGCAGGCAGCTCCTCATCCAGCTCCCCGCCTACGATCAGGACCCCATGAAGTGTCAGAGCCTGGCCAGTGAGGAGGAGGTAAATTACTCTGCCGTGACCAGTTCAACACACATGATTATCAATAACCTGAGCAGTATGTAATCATTCCACCTATAATCAAGATATTAAAAGTTGGCTAATCACTTTCATGATGGAGTCATTCTTCCTGCAGATTTCCTCCATGCTGCTGTTTGTGAAGCAGTACAAACAGGAAGTGCTGGGAGTAGGAGAGGTGGCCTTACCCGGTGAGGGTGAAGCTTTGAGGGAAGCAGCCATTCAGAGGACAGCAAAGGAGGTGAAGGAACACAGCAGCAGCAATAAGAAGGATGCTCCTCAGCATCAGGATCACAGTTCATCTAACAGCAGTGTCGCCTCCCCCACAAATGGGACAGAATACAACAACAAGACTGAATATGTAAGTGGGTGTGTGACCCTGGATGCTTTAATCACCAGCTGTTACCAGCTGCAGATCTGTCAATAAGAAGGAAAAGAGAGAAAGCTTCGATTAATGATTCGTTTTTTTTGTTTCATGATACAACCTTTTAATTGTACATAGGAAATCTAATTCACATCAAACCAATCAAATACAGTCACAACAACAGTAAGAGCAGAAAGTGTTACTGAGCTCACAGACAGACTCTGCACAACAGCCTGCTGAAGTCTCCTTATCCAACTTCTCAGGTCTTATTTCACGATCAGTACCGCTAACATGCTGTCTGCTCATGACATGTAGGGCAAGTTTGTTTACTTTGTTTCAGTGTGGTGTAACAACAGCACAGGGGCATCACGCCCCCTTTCAATCAAACACTAACTTCACCGCGTTCCTCCAGCCAGCTCTTCTTTCTTGTAACAACAAAAAACTGCAAAATTGGATGACTAAATGTGGTTTTAGTTCGACTTGAAACACTTAATGTTGCCAACGCTGCCCAATTATGCCTATTTTTGGGACTCTTTGGTCGACTATTGCTCTCTTTATTTCACTTAAGAAAGATTTGTAGTCTTGTTTGCAATACTAGTCCTAATTAAAACCTGTTTCTGTGTTTCTACTAAAAATATTTCTATTGTTCTATCAAATTTCAGTGAGAACAGAACAGCATGCTTGTTTTTTACTTTCACGTGTTGCAACGGCATAATCGTGCCAAAGTCGCATCTACCATGTGTGCTCAAAGAACTGAGATCAGATGTATATTTACCTGTTCTACCTGTGGAAGTCATGTGATTGGTTGATTAGTGAGGTGGAGATTTATGTCATCTTTTAAACTGATCGGGATCCGGAAATCCTTCTAGATTCCCTGTGGAGGGAATTTTCTGTTTTGATTTAAACCAAAGTTCTTGTGGATCAGGAGACTCTACATTTGTTTCACTAACTTCGTACTTGACCTCTCACACAGTTTTCTGTCCTCTAGCATTGCACCGGCTGCCAAGGTGAAGTTACCAAGGACAGTCCTGCAGTATATGCAGAGCGTGCAGGTTACCACGCTGCCCTGTGGCATCCCAAGTGCTTTGTATGTTCAGAGTGCGGCCAGATGTTGGCTGACCTGGTCTACTTCTGGTCCAATCAGAAGCTGTTCTGCGGACGACACTATTGTCAGAGACAGTGGCCACGGTGCTCGGGCTGCGACGAGGTGAGGCTTCACTCCCTGTAGTTATTGCTGATCAATAAGTGTTGGTGATCTGTTTGCAGTCTGAACTTCATGAAATCAGAAAATCTGAAACAAAACAATACCATATACTACTGTTAAGTCATCACATAGCAATAATTTAGCTTATCATGCACTGTAAATAAGGTGTTCACGTGAGAGGAACTACCATAAAATACTAACTGCTGTCACATTTAAACCTCTTTAACTTTGATTTTTGCTTGAGCATACACTTTATAATCCCTCTTTCTGACTCTGAGAATGAACCAAATTTACAAAATGACTTTATTTTTTTATTCAGTATGACCTAAAGTGAGTTACCGAGCCCACAAGCACATTAGAAGGACTTTCACAAAGGTCAGGACAAAGGCTGTTTTCCTCACAGGTTTCTATCGTAAGAGAAGTCTTTTTACAAACACCCCCTGGTGGCCATTACACAGAATGCAAGCTCCACATTGGCTTTTTCGCTAAGTCCATCTTTTATTATGCCTTTGCATTTGAGTATGAAAAGTCAGCTCTATGTGGCAGTGTCATCCATCCACAACCACTGCAAACACTTTCCTGATGGACTGAAGTGCTACTTTAAACTATCATAAAACATGCATGATATTAATTTAGCAAAGTATGTCGGGCCATTTGTTTAAAATGGTTATGATAAGGAGAATAAAGTAAGACAGGCTTGAGGGCCAGCCTCCCTTGTGACCTGCTAGATGCTAATGCATGAGTCTGCAGCATCTTTTGGGGGGGGGGGGTTTCAGTCATGTCATCTGTTTCAAAAAGGTTAGATGTCAACAGTCACAACAGAAGCCTAGACTTTAAAAACAATGGGTGATGTCATAGTTTCAAAATGCATCTTTTTTCAAACAGTCTGTATACAGTTCTTCTGTTTTGTTAATAATAAAAATATGTTTTAGCTCCTTTTTTATTACATCCGAGTTCACCATGTAAAATTATTTAAATGGTAAATAACAATAAAAGGCCCTGTTATAGATTATAGTAGATAATAATACAATGCTTTAAAGTATTTTCGTATATACACAGCTTATTCTTATGTGGATTTAATAATGAACTAAAAGTTTTAAACCAGATGAGAATAAATGACTGCATAAAAATGGAAATGAGTCTACCAACTCTATGCAACGCCACAGATATAATTGAATAATATTTTTGTTTTTATTTTTTGTGTCCTCTCTCACATCATTCCCATCCCCCCTCCTGTTCCGTTTCTCCAGCTGATTTTCTGCCAGTCTTTTCTCACGGCGAAGGACGGACAAGCATGGCATCCTCATCATTACTGCTGCTGGAAATGCGGGCAAACCCTGGATACACCCTGTCAGCACTGAGTCACCATGTGTAGGAATCACTACAAAATGTGGTGTTCAATTTTAAGTTTAAAAAAATAAATAAATCAACAAATCTAAAAATGAATCAATAAAATTAGTGCATCTGTTTTCATATAAAAGAAAAAAAATGGTATAGTTTAAATACACACTGGGGCTAAAAGTCTTTAAGTCATATGTTCACTTGATAGTTTAGCAAATCTTCTTTCCTACAAAAACACAGCAGCAGATTTATTATAGTTTGAAATACTTCAGGTGATATTGATGTGAACTGACTTATTCAGATTACTGGTATTCCAAGTTTTTAAGGAGTTGTTTGGTTTATACAAAAGTGCTTTAAGTACTTCAGCAAACATTTTGTTGATGTATTGGCACTTATAGCACGGACAGTAACAGGAAACAGATGTTCTGCATTTAGCCTGCAACTTCGTACAAAAACCCAGAGCTGTATTTCAGCTAAAAAATGAAGAAACTACCCAGTAACTGAAGAATGTTGAAGTTAACATGAGTAAGTAGATAACGAAATAAAATGCCATCTTGTCCTGTTTGAGAAAATTTGTATTCTCACTCATTTTCATGAGAGACTTGTTGATGTGTTTTTTGCAGATTTGAGTCATGTGTCTTTAGTTAAACTTCATCTGGTGAGGTCAGTAATTATTTTAAATTGTCTCAAGAAATCATGGATGTTGATTCCTCTGGATTTTTTTTCTTAGCACAAACTGTTCACCTCTGGGTGAAATAATTATAATTTCAAAATATGTGTTTGTGTTGAAAAATATTTTTTGTGTTTTGTGTTGTTGTCCTTGTAATTCAGCCGGGGTAAGACTGCTGCAGTCATTAAACTATTGGAGCGTTAAAACAGGGTCAAGGGGCAGAACAGTGTGTGAGAACAGTGTGAAGCAGCCCTACTCGATACTGTTGTAGTTTGTGTTTTGAAGGGTTACACTGAAAAATTATTTTGTTATGAAGTCATTTCTGCATGTGATCGAACCCCTTAAAGTTTTATTTTTTCAGAAAAAGTGAGTCTGCATCTTTGTGCAAAAAGGATATTTCAGAGTGTTTTTCATACGAAGTAACAAGGAACTGTGTTTTTGTTTTGTTTTGTTTTTGTTGTTTTTTTTAATATATTCTACTTTAACAGTCAGCTTTAAATGTGTTGATGCATGCTCAATCAGCCAGGTAAATAAATCCCAGAAGGTTGTTTCTGTTCATCTGGATGTAGCGTTTTCAGTTGGAGAAACTGAAAACGCACTTAGAAGAAGTCACTTGGATGAGTGACAAAATGTTTCTCCCATTGAAGTCCAGATGAACAGAATCAGCCTTTCGGGAGTCAGCTTAAACTTCCTAAACTGACAGTAATTTATAGAAATCTTAGCAGTTGAATGAAAAAAAATGATCAGTTGAAATAATTTGATCTTAACTTCATCTTAATAGCAAATTAACAAAGGGTTATCTAACTTACTAACTTATCTAACTAGGTCAGGTTTTAACTTTACCTGTTAGTTTTGGACTGAAGCCTTGTAAAAACTGGACAGGCATAAGGCTGGAAAGAGGTAGCACTGATTAATACAATAAAATGTAACAAAAAAAAACAGCTGGATTAAAAAAAAAATCTATAGCAGATTTTAGTTAAATAACTTTTTCATAACCACACTTTTAATATTGATTTAAATATCTGCTAATAGTATATATGTAATTTTTTTGTTATTTTTATTCTTTCTCCATGTTGTGTTAAATGTGTTTGATTTCAAGAAACTGCAGACTCAGTAATCATTTAACCTCCTATAAATTTAAGTTTCTGCTGCTGCTAAATGCTGCTTTATGCTGTTCCTGATAATTAGTCCCTCTTTTTCGTATATATTTTGAAAGCTTCATAAATGTAAACATTTTTTGTGACAATTTTAGTTTAAACTGAGAGGACACTACTGGAGGTCAATAAAGCTGCAAAGTTAGTTGGCCATGTGTTAAATTCTGCAACTGCATTTTAAGTCCATTCAAGGTTAAAAACAATGAGCGGGAAATAGGATTTTGTGACATTAAAGTAAAAAAATCTCTCTGACATACAGTAGTTTACAGATAAAACCCAAATCCTAAATTTCTCTTTTTTGGGATTTGTTTTTCTTTTTTCATGTAGGCTATAACCAGCTAGCAGAGTAGCACTAGCTAACATTTTGCCTTTATGTATTTTATCATTTAACTGCTAGCAGTATTGCTTGAGTTGATGTAGCATATAAATAATACACAGTACTGTCAATACTAAATACCAATTCCTCTCACTGATTCCAATAGTAGTAGTAGTAGTAGTAGTAGTAGTACTATTGTAATAGCTAATGTGTTTAGCCTAGCATGGTGCAAAAACTGGAAGCTGAGGGAAGCTGTTGGCCCAACTCAGTTAGTCATTACACCTCTGAATTATGCAGAAAAATAAGATGTTGATCTTTCTCTGGATAATTGAGCAACAAAGATTTATATATATATAAAAAAATTATGCTTTATCAAGTAAATAAAGTTATAAAGATATGATGAAAAAGTGAAAGCCCACTATGTTTAATGCTGTTTTCAATTAAATAAAATAAATGAATAAGTGTCCTGTTGTGTATTGTGGTTATTAAATTTCAAAAGCAGTGTGCTTCTTCCTAGCAGTTGGATTTAAAAAATGAAGCATATTCTATCACTCCCCTGAACAACAAGTGGACTAAAACAACTCAACAGGCTGGTCCAAACCGGTTTCACTTGAGAAACATGGAACACTTTGTCAGCCTTCATGTTGCGAGGAATGGTTAATAGGACAGATACTGGGTTATGAATGGATTGGATTTCAAAGGGACCAAGGAACCAGGGAGCTAGTTTCTTAGACTCAGTTCTCAAAGGAATTTACCTGGAGGAGAGCCAAACTTTTTGTCTGCTTTGGTAGGCCGCCGCCGACACACGATGGTGATCGTCCAGCCACTTATTTTGCTCCATGGTCTTGAGGAGAACTGCCCTTGCGGTCCGCTACAACCAGCAGGAGCGACGTACATGGTACTGAATGGAAGGCACAGCCAACTAACCCTCCGTGATGGAAAGGAAAGGGGGTTGATACGCTAAGGATGCTTCAAAAGCTAAAACTGCAGTGGCTGACGATGTGCTGGAGTTATGGCTGTATTCGACCCATGGCAGCTGATCACTTCACTTGGACTGGTTAGAGAAGGCAACACAACGAAGGACGGCTTCCAGCTCCTGATTTGCCCTCTCCACTTGGCTGTTAGTCTGGGGGTGGAAATCAGAGGACAAACTGATTTGGCCCCCCAGTTCAGAACAAAACTCCTTCCACAACTGGAAAGTGAATTGTAGACCCCTGTCCGAGACGATGTCCTGAGGAACACCATGCAGTCGGAAAAGATGTTGGGTGAGTTGTTTGGCGGTTCCCAAGGCAGTAGGCAATCCAGGCAATGCCACAAAATGGGTGGCCTTGGAAAACCAGTCGATTATAGTGAGGATGGTGGTGTTACCAACATGACCTTTAGTTCCGTTACCACCTGGAGGAGTACACTCTACTCTTTGGTGATGTGTTGTAACATCTCTCCATGGCGTTCCACTAAGTTCACCTGTAGCAATATCTCATGGGCTCGAGGTCCATCACTGGCTGGTTAGTTCTGTCAGGTTTTAGGTAAGGAGGAGACCCAAACACAGGACACAGCAATCTCCAAACTCCAATTCCAAACTGTGGCTCCACTCCCGTGAAACACACTCCATTCCCAATTCCTAGTAAAGGCAAACACAACGAGTTAGTTAGGCAATCCTTTCCAAAGCAAGGTTTTTCAACAATAATCCACTGACGAGGTAAACTCAACAATCCCGCGTTACTTGTAACGTGTTACTGTAATCCAATTACTTTTTTTCAAGTAACGAGTAAAGTAAGAGATTACTATTGCAAAAACGGTAATTAGATTACCGTTACATTACTGCATCTTTCTTGCCCAGGACACTGTTGTAAATAGATTTTTTTTCTCCGGAGTCTTTTTCCCCCTGGCTGAATAAAGGTCAGATGCATGTTTACACAAGCAATTTGTTAAAAGCATCTTATTCTTCACTGACTGGCAGTGACCGCTTGTTACAACAGCAAATATTTAACATTCTTCATTGTACTAAAACTATATTTTAATCTGTGACACACAGACATTGATTAATCATCAAAAATGAAACATAACAAATGAAAATTTCACAAGAACAAATCAGGTAGTTTTCTCAAATAAACCAGCTGCAGGCAGAAAAATTAGAATCACTGAGGATTACAAAACTCCACTAATATGTGTGTGTGTGTGTCTGTGTGTGTGCTGACCTACTACCTGCAGGAATGTGAGGTATTCCTGTGGTTTCTGGACTGACGTTCCCGGGCAGTTACATCACCCAGCTGACCGTCTGACAGCCGCTTCCTGAACCATGAAAGAAAAAACAGATTGGGATATTTTTAGCCCCAAAGTGAGACAATTTATTTGATCTGCAGAGTTTTATGGCCTTTAATAGTGTGCATTGTAAGCAGGGAGAAAAGCTCATCTTTGCGTAATATCAGCCTCTGATTACACAGATTATACAACATGATTATCCCTAATATGGCTGAAAATCAGTTTGTTGAGCATTGAAAGCTTCCTTGAGTTTGTTAGGAATGTAAAAGATGTTCATTCAGAAAGTTGATGATCTTTTCACACTCACAGTAACCAACAAACTTAAATGACTGACTGAAAGTGCTGGTGTTTGTGTGCTGATTGGTTCAAAAATAGTTAATGCAGGTTAAGTGTTTCTTAATACAAAGTTCAAATGATGATAATAACTGGCTTGAAGACTCTGCGGCTCAGAAGTCGATCTCATCACGACAGCAGGTCTTTTTATTGTAAATAATCACAAGTTTATAACTTTTCCCCTCTTTTCCAGCTATTTTCACATTTCAAACAATATTACAGACTACTTCCTGCTTTATTATAATTCATTATTATTAGCAACTGTCATACTGTTAAAACCCTCTTATTTAGATCCTAAGTATATTCTTTCCTTTTATTATAAAGTGGTTTTCAGTGTATAATTTAGCAGATGCGCGAAGACTGGCAGCCTTTAAATGAGGTTTTTGGCCAAAAAAAAAAAACGGCAAAAGTTCAAGACCCCTTGGATGATCAAAAGAAGAAAGAAGGGGAAAGTTTTCTAGCATTACACACAAGCAGTGACAGATATGTTGCTAAATCCTGACATTGTGTTTTTCCAGTTGAGCTCCAATCAGTTCAAACCACTATTTAAAAAAGCTTTTTTTTCAGCTGCTCCTTTCTCACCACAGCAGGATCATCAGCACATTTGGTTGGTCACAGATTTTTAGCCAATTATCTTTCTTGTGCAACCCTCCGAGGCTTTTTGTCTCCTCCCAGTCTTAAACTGGGGATCTGCCAGCCCTCCGAGCCACAAAACACTGGACAGAAATCAACTGAAACATTCATTTGAAGAAAATAAATATATAAATTGCTTTAACTTCCACAGAAATTCTGGAGCATCAGTGCTGTTCTCTAAGAGCTGCCTGTAGAAGTTGGCGCCCTCTTGTGGACGTGCTCGCACACATCACACATCCTCTGTTTCTGACGGAACCTGAATGCAGCACAGCATTTTTCTTCAGCAGTTTCCCTTTAAGTGCGGATGAAAGGCTGTTATGTAATTTGGGTAAAAGAGGAGGAAGAGCAGCGGACTGAATGGAGGACAGCCGGCACTGACAGCTCGAAGAGGACCCTGACAGGTAGGGCGCCGCTGACCCTGCAGGTGTAGATAAACCGCTATAGTACTCAGCCTGAGGTGTCCGCGTTATGTCCGATGTGACGTTTTCAGCACGTTAAAAGGACACGAGTTTTTAATGTAACCTTTGTATCTGCTGTTCTATCATCAAACCGTCAGTGAACTAAATATTCAAAAAGAGAAGTTTGTCTCTTTAAGCCTGTGACCGTTACGGTTAAAGGAAACTTCCGCATTTTTTTCTCAATGTAAACTTGTTTTACTCATTTTCCGGTTTAAAAAAAACGCCTAACAAATGCACTTTTTTACTTGGTCTGATTTCTACATCAAAGCAAACCTCCAAATCCCGATTACTGTGTATTACTACGGTATATTACGAGTAGAAGTAGTTTATTTTTTAAGCATATCCCCCCTACAGGTGCTTTCTCCGGAAACTGTGAACTTTGCAGCTGCTTCAAAGGTTCAATGTCTTTCTGGGTTGGGCTTGCAGCACTGGACGTTGTTCAGTGGGTTAAGTAATCCTGTTGTATCCTGTTGATTTTGTGGCACTTGCCTTAATTGCGATTTCATGTCAAAATCATAGACTGTATATGAACGACAGAAGCAATACCTCGACATTAACTATTACAACTGCTGTGTCGATTTGCTGTTACCATAAGTTGCCATATTTGACCTTGTGTGCTCATTATCAACAAGCCTGGTTCAATGCTGCATTTATGACATATTTTGTGGAAGCCACGGACGCAGGTGCCTGATAATTAGAGCTAAGAAATAAGAAAGAAAGAAAGAAAGAAAGAAAGAAATTAGAGCTAAGATGGTGGTTTAGCTCACTGGGTTGAGCAGGCAACTCCTATTACTGAGTTTTGGGTTCATATTTTACACTCAGCTCTGCCTGCTCTCTTTCATCCAGTTTTTTTCAAAGCATTTAAGTATAATTAAAATTAATTTAAAGGGAACCTACAAGAAGTTTGTATTATATTTTTAGTGAGTTGAATTTCATTTATTACAAGCTTTTATTATTATAAGCAATGTAATTATACTTAAAATGCTTTAAAAAGGGACAAAAACGTTGGGGAAGCCTTAGCTGACAGTGATCAGCTGAAACCTGTCAGTCAAAGCAGCCACTCCCCAAACCTTAAGCCTTACTGGTTTATTTAAGAAAATAAATCACCACATCAGTACAGAGGAAATCATCCACAGAGGCCAACACTGTTTTTGTACCAGTACTCCTTAAATATAAGAAATAATTGTGGTTAACACATTCACCTTTTGTGTGAGAGAGCCCCCAATCGATACCAGAAAGAGATACAAACACACCCTCATGAGCAAGTCTAGCCATAGTCCTCATCTTAAACTTGGATAAATGGGCTGGATTGTGTCAGGGGAGACATCTGGAGTAAAGTCTGTAGCTTAAAGTCTAACTATAAAAATGCATGCTGATACCGCCACAGCTTTAGGTTCAGCTCAGCTCAGCTCAGCTCAGGTTCAAACAACAAGAACCAAAAAGTTCGTTAAACCAGTTTGTGTGTGTTATCTTTTCCCACCTTCGCTTTCTGCAGTGGAAAAATGGATCTTTTACACTAAAAGTAAAAAAAAGTGATGCCATAAGGTTGGAAAACTATGGGAATATTTTTTATTTATCAGCTTAAGTTAGGCTTTGTCTTTTTTTGGAGTGAAGGCATAAATAAGCCAGCACATTTCCCTGACTATATGTTTGTTTACAGCTATATGTATCATTGACTGAGGCAAGACTGAGTGATTTAACTGGACTTTTGTCACTTCAGTACTCTGGATGCAGTACTCAGCGTCTGTATCTATTATTATTATACAGTATAACACTAATAGTTACTCTTCTTACTGTCTTGGAGCAACTGTGAGGACACAGTTTCGTCTGGGACTAATAAATTATTCAGGTTCTGCTTGATTATCTACAGTTGCTGAGCAGATAGTGCAGTTTGTGATCTGTTTTTTTTTTTTTTTTAAAGGAGTCTGCAACGATGGAGCTGAATGTGGCCAAAATGATAATGCTGGCAGGAGGTGTCCTGGTTGTGCCCGTGCTCGCTTTCGTCACCTCCTTCCTGTTCTGGCCTGGAGCGCTCCTCAAGGCGTACAACTGGTAAAGGCACAGAGAGGACATACACACAGAGAACAAACAGGCGGGTTAGACTTGTATCTGTTTGGTTTAGGCACACCACTGGATTATAGCAGAAGTAATGGAAAAGATTTTCCACCTACAGTACTCGGCAAAAGTCTCGAGTCATTCCTTATTTCTCATGTTTTGCTTCCAAGCAGCCAGACTTTGTTGTGATTTTTTTTAAGTGGTCATCATCAGTAGGTGTCCAGCCTTCTGGAGGTCTTCCAAACCTTTTCTTTGGACATTGGCTGCTTTTCATGAGGGAAAAATAAAGAAATTACAGGTCTGAAAAATTACAGCTGATAAACCGTAGCAGTATCTGAGTCATGTCCTTAAGAAATAGGAAAATCCAGCAAAGACCTGACAAAGGACCATAAGAGTCATCTGACCCTTCGGCTGATCCCTTTACTGTTCACTGAAATTTCATTAGAAATGGTGTCAGTGAAGGGTGGCTGCCAAGAAGCCATTCTTAAGATAAGGAAACAGGAAAAAGACTTGGTGGCTCAGGACTTTTGCACTTTTGTACAGTGGTTTTCCATTTTTCTTATTTTTTATGAAAATAAATCTAATAAATGTTACTCCAAGCAATTTTCTTCAAAGTTAGTAAACCCACCAGATAAAGTCTTCAGCAGCAACAAACAGACAAACTGGACACGCGTTACATTTGAATGAAAATAATGTAGTTCCTGTGTTCCAATACAGCTTCAAAAATGCTTTTATTGTGAAAGAGCCAAAGCAGTGACCTTTCCTTCTGAACTTTAGACTAAGCTGTGAAAAAAAACTACATGCTGGCTGATTACTGGATTACTGATGTTGCTTCACTCTGTCTTACACACACACACACACACACACACACACACACACACACACAAAGTGCTGACTCACTGACATGTAATAGAAGAAGAAAAACATGTACAAAGAATTAACAGTGAATCTGTGACTGTGTAGAAGATTATTTTTATCTGTCGAGATCATTTTGGTCCCAGATTTCAGGGACCGTTCCTGATGTCTATTTTTATTTTGTTTTTATTTTTTAACCCTGACTGTTGTAAGGGTAAAAGAAATTCACCTCATTATGTTTATGTTGAGTAATGAAGCTGCTTTTGTGGTTGATTTGAATATCCAAAGTGTTGCACAATAAATTATTAAACAATCACATGAATAAACTGTGGAAATAAGTGGCAGAGCACCCCTCTTATTTTCATAACAGCAGTTATAAAATGATTTCTACAGGACATCATCTTTTCATGATAAACCTTTAATTTTCTAATGTGCTTTTATTTTGTGGGGGGATTTTCCCATTAATGTAATCTCACACCAGTTTTGACTGCATAATGACCCTTTTCATATGAAACCATGTGCAGCTGCAGGATGTTGAACTGAATCTAAAATTAAGTGATGATCAGAGTCAGAGAACATTCAGAAACAGTGATCTTGTTTTTAAAGACTACACAATCACATGATTTATTTCATAATGTTAGTGGATGGATCGCCTCATGTTTAATCCTCAGGGTTCACTGAACATCCAGAACATGAGAGTTTATAACGGCTCACCTGTAAATCTCTGCAGGTATTGGCGCCGCAGGCTCGGATTGGTTGTCCGCTTCTCTCACAGTGGGAATTACCACTTCTGTTATTCCACACGCGGGGCACCAGGAGGCGCAACACCATCACTGCTGCTGCTCCACGGCTTCTCTGCCACCAAGGATATGTGGCTACCTGTTGTCAAGGTTTTTACACGAAAATAAATCAAAACATCAGATGTACATGTTTGTGACAGTGGCATTTTCACTGCTAAAAAAGGAACGTCAGCTCAGCTGTGTGTAAATCTGGAAACACAGGGTTGGTGAATTGTGCGTGGAGACGTGGAAGCTGTCCCCTTTGTAAAATCTTACCTTTGGGCAAAAATCTATAACTGTTGAAGCAGATTTTGTCAGATTTGACTGTTGATTCTCCAGCCTTTCTGTCATGAAGTGTATGTAAGTGAGCCTCTGGTGTGTTTGCTTTCTCCTCCAGTTCCTCCCTAGAAACCAACATGTGGTGTGTGTGGACATGCCGGGACACAAGGGGACAAGTCGCACCGGTCCAGAGGATTACAGCATCCGTGGTCAGGTTGAACGAATCCACCAGGTCTGTACAAATTTGTGTGTGTGTGACACTTGCACACTTATAAGTTTGGAAAAACCACTGGGATATCTTTCAAGGGGAGGTTATTCTTGTAATCAAAGCGAGGCTTCCAGGTTTGGACCACAGCAGAAGCACTGAGCTACTGCCCTGTTTCAAAACTCACCTCTCTGTTTTTCTTCCTGTGTAGTTTGTGCAGAGTATCGGTCTTGATAAAAGACCCTTCCACCTGGTCGGCACGTCAATGGGTGGCAACGTTGCAGGGGTGTACGCTGCCACTTACCCCGCCCACCTATCCAGTGTCACCTTGGTTTGCCCGGCAGGTAAACTCAGCAGACGTACCTTACGTTTGCTGATGATGATCAGGTTTGCATAATTCCTCTTCCTCCTCTTCTCTCCCAACCAGGCCTGGTTTACCCGACAGACTCGGAGTTCATCAGTCGCCTGAGGGAGCTGGAGATGGGTGAGAAGGATGAGTCGATCCCGCTCGTCCCCACCACCATTCAGGAGCTCGAGGACATGCTGAGACTCTGTTGTAACACCCCCCCAAAACTCCCCCGACAGGTACAGGGCTGAGCTGCATGGGCGCAGTTCAGATTCTTTGTAGAAATGACTTCCTTCACAAGTTTCCTTATCCGCATGATCCATTGTATCAGCACGTCATTAAAACAAGGAAAGATGTGAAGGAGAATTTGTAAGGATTTAGGAGAAATCACATTGAAATATTTAAACAATGTGACTGTAGGTTTTAAGGTTTGCTGTGGTGAAGCTAAAATTTACCAAAGTTTAACTACAATACTTCACCCTGTTCTCAGTGGCTGTCTTATGTTTAATAGCTTCCTCTTCCAAATTCATCCTGCAGACTGTCATCCGCGTTATTTTATTTGCACTTTAAGCATTTTATCTACCTCACATCTACAGCCAGTTTAGAATCACTTAACCTCACATGCATATCTTTGGACTGCTAGAGGAAGCTGGAAAAGCAGGACAGGAAAAACATGCAGACTGCACACAGAAAGATCTGCAATGAACTGAGTTATAATGCAACCCTTACTTCACTTTTAACATTGATACGGGAATATCTTTATTTATGGAGCAGTTTCATAAACCCACATTGCAAAGTGCTTCACAAAAGACATCATAACTTTACAAAAGGCGCATATGAGTGCAGAGAGTAGCATCCTAGAGAGTATGATAGTTTGTTCCTCTGAACCTCCTTTCCTTCCACAAAAGATGCTCCAGCTTGCTTTAGTATTTACAGAATTCAACCATCACACACACACTTCTGGGTCACTTTGCATTTAAGGCTTGTAACAATATACCTGCTCTCAGTCACACTGCCAGTACTGCTGTTGCTTTTCTTTCTTTCTTTTTATTTATTTGCATTTGTGTGCATGTGTGTTGTTAGGTGCTGAGCGGTCTCCTTGCCAACAGGATCCCAAACAATGATTTCTACAAAGAAGGTCAGTCCGCTCACCATCACCTGCTCTTTTCTTCTCTTTGTCCCGTCCTCCTCCCCTCATCCCCAGCCGGTCACAGCAGACGGCCACACTTCCCTGAGCCTGGTTCTGCTGGTGGTTTTTTCCTGTTAAAAGGGAGTTTTTCCTTCCCACCATCACCAAGTCGTTGCTCAAAGGTGGTCATATGATTACTGGGGTTGCTTGCAGAGATGCTTGCATCTCTATAATAATGTAGGGTCTCTACCTTACAATATAAAGCACCTTGAAGCGACGGCTGTTGTGATTTGGGGCTATATATATATTAAACTGAATTGAAGTGAATTGAGTTCAAGCAGTGCTCCATCAACAGTCACAGATTACTGAGGGATTTGATCTGACCCTTTGCCTCCTGCCTTTTTTCATTATTTTCTATTTGACATTTCAGATAAATTAATTAGTGAAGGAAAGCACTTTTGATATGACTCACTTGTATAAAGACAGTGAAGCAGGGAGATAAGCAGATTGTGTCTACTTCTACTCTGCAGTAAACATTTTCCCTTTAGTATCTCATTGCCTGTGTGTGCCTGTGTGTGCCTGTGTGTGCCTGTGTGTGCGCGTGTGCGTGCGTGCGTGTGCGTGCGTGCGTGTGCGTGCGTGCGTGTGCGTGCGTGCGTGTGCGTGCGTGTGTGTGCGTGTGTGTGTGTGTGTAGTGTTCATGGAGATTGTTGGGGAGAAGTCTCGCCACTCGCTACAAGAAAACATGCATCTGATCACAGTGCCCCTGCAGGTTATCTGGGGGAAGGAAGACCAGGTAAATTAACAACCCCACAGCAGTGATGATGATTAGAAAACAATGTCTCAGCCCCAATTTTCCACCCTTTGCAGGTAGGATGTACTGCTTCTTTAAAAAAAAAAAAAAAAAAATTAGGGGTGCCGGTCATCAGAACTGCCAAGTGGCCCTCCTCATCTACTTGTGCTCACTACGTCCTTCATATTTAAATTATCGAATCACTGTTGAGAGAAGTTTAAACTTTAACAGTATCCATATTAATAAGATAGAAATTAAATTGTACTGTTGAAATAAAAAACAATTTCTACCAGGCTGTAAATATGCCTTTTAATGCTGTAAAGTTCGAAGTTCATTTTAATATGGAAGTCTATACGAATTGACAACATAGCCTGAATATCTGTAAATCTGCGTCATGTGGTGTTGGGATATTTCAGTGTGTCAGTACAGCCGTGCTGCAGCGTCACACAGAGCTGTGACACACTTGTCTGAACTCTCAGGTGCTGGACGTTTCGGGCGCCGCTGTGCTGCAGGGGGCGCTGCCTCACTGCCAGGTGACGGTGTTGGACAGTTGTGGTCACTCTGTGGCTCTGGAGCGACCGAGAAAAGCCGCCAAACTCATCACGGACTTCCTGTCTGAGCAGGCAGTCAGAGATGGCAACGTAAAGAAAGTTTCTTGAAGAAAAACCTTTGAACTGTACGCTGACCCCTGACCTCATGATGATGAAGGAGAGGAGAAGGATGATGAGATTTCTACATCAACGTTTATGTCTGTAAAAAAAAAAACTCTGAACAAACGCACAAAAGTATTACTTTAAGATATTCCTGATGTTTTCATCTGTATGACTCTTACTCACTGCCCTGCAGGCAGCTGATATCCATAATCTTTAGAGTTTAATGTCATGGTATCAGTCCTCGTTTTCACGTTTCACTTTCAGAAAACTGCATTGTAGTCTTCTGTTTACAGCTGTTTGTGAACTATGCAGTGGACTGACTGCATAATTAACATCACAAAAACACATCAGACTGAATTTACAATGAAACATTTACTGTTGATATGTGATTTGTATCCTTTAGCTATTAACTTTAATATATAAAGTTTGAAAAATGGTGGAATTAAAAGATTTTGTGTGTTTAAGATTGTTGGTTGAAAAATCCTGTCATTTTGGAAGACATAACACATCAAGTAATTTATTCAAGATGCACAGGAAGTAGTCACTGCCCACGAGGCCCTGCAGATTTATTTGTCACATGTTGTTAGTACAGGGTCAGCATTACAATGAAATGTGTTTGAAGAGATGAAACATGATTAAAATACTAAAAGTAACATGATTTAAAAAAGAAATAAGATGAAAAAAGTAGAGAGAACTACTTTGCGCAATGTATTGCAGTAAAGTAGCAGTTCAGCTGGGACTGAATATGTAGTTAAACTTCTTTTTACACTTACACACGCAAGAGGGGCTTCACTGGTCTGGCCCACTCAAGATCAAAACAGGATGTGTGTAGCCGAAGAAGATGAATGATGTAAGCTCAAGCTGTGAAGTTTAATATGCTATATGCTATTTAAAAGCACCACTGAAAGGTTAGGGTTAGGGTTACACAAGTTGTAAATGTTATTTTGACATTGTGAGGGCGACGAATCAAGTCCTGTCAAATACAACCTGAAATTAAAATAAATAAATAAATTTATAATTAATTTGTCATCCATTAGACAAACATTTGAATTATTACCTCAAAATGTTGATTCAATAACTCAAAAATTCACAAATTAATTTTAAATTATTTTGTCAGAGTTAGTGAGTTAGTACTGTTGTATGTTTTTTGTGGCAGTGGCAGAAACAAGCTTCCATATCAGGTTTTCAACGTACAAGACAAAATAAGCCGTCTCGTGGCGAAGAGTGACCCATCTTGCAGTTTTCCGCGTCTTTGCGAAAGCTGGTTGCGCATGCGCTGCTGGGGTCCCCTTCCCCCTTGGTGAAAGACGTTTCTCTGGGACTGAGGACTTCTCGGCACGCTGTGTGTCCTCCACGTTTTAGCAGCTGGTGAGTGAAGTGCTTCTGCTTTTATTAAACTTCAGAACAAATTAAAAACGTTCATTTCTGTGTGCGGAGTCGATAACAGTATCAGCTAGCAGCTACAATAACTTAGCTGAAGCTAACGGGTTCACCTTGTCCAGGGTTAGCCGCTTTCAGCTTCGGGTTTTAAAGGCTGTACGGAGTTTTCCTCGTGTTTTATTGACGTTTCACTGTCAGATCTCCGGGCTTCCCAAAACGTAATATTTTAGAGCTTATCAGGTTTCCTTTGAGGTGTTCCTGTTTGTCTTTGTTGTTTGCTTTTGTGTAAATGTAGCAGTTTTGTTACCCAAAGCTGCTGTCCAAAGGTCCAGCCCGTAACTAGAATATTTACAAAATGCTTTAAACACCTGCTGCTACAAGTCTTTGATAGTGCACACTGACAGGCCCTCACAAGCTTGTGCAAAATAAAGTGTAACGCACACGGTTCCTGCTTTAGTACAGGTATTCTCTGTAAGCGCCACTGTTTTGATTTTTTTTATAGTCAGCTGATCCACCTGCTGCTCTTCATCAGACAGAGGCTGAGCCACTGATGCTCTGATAGAATGAAACAGGTGGAGGAGAAGGAAGAAGCATCTGTCTACCAACGGGTCGTGTTGAAAAACGCCTCACCGTACCACTACCTGAAGGTCCGCCTGTAAGTTCCTCATCGTGTTTTTAGAGTTTGATGTTGTGCTGATATTTGTACACACACACTTTATTTTTTCCTCTGTGTCTTTAGTGTGCTGGAGGATGAGTCAACCAGACTAAGTGCGGTTGAACTGAAGTACTTCATCATCACAGGCCTGAAGTCTCTGTATGGAGAGGTGAGACCATGAAGACCAGCGAGGAGATAAGGAGCTTCTGTGTTTGTTTTACTTGTTTTATTCTCCTGAGTTTCAGAACCTTTGTATAATGTGAAGATTAATTTGCATTAAATACACCAAGTATTCACTCGCCCATTCAAATCAATGAATTCAGTTGTTCCAGTAACTGTCTTGGCCACAGGTGTATACAATCAAGCACCCAGGCATACAGACTGCTTCTACAAACATTTGTGAAAGAATGGGTCACTCTCAGGAGCTCAGTGAATTCCAGTGTGATGCCTTAATATGATGCCACCTGTGCAACGAGTCCACTTGTAAAATTTCTTCTCTAAGGAATATTCCACAGTCGACTGTTAGAGGTATTAACAAAGTGGAAGCGAGCGTGAACAACGCTAACTCAGCACGAAATGGTATTCTATGTAAAATCACAGAGTGGGCTCAGCAGATGTTATCTCTATGCCCTAGTGTGCAGAGTTTGCCGACTTTCTGCAGAGTCAATCTCTACACACCTCTAAAATTCATGTGGCCTTCAGATTAGATCAAAGAACAGTCCGTAGAGAGCTTCATGAAATGGGTGTCCGTAGCCAAGCAGCTGCATCCAGGCCAAGCAAAGCATCGGATGGAGTGCTGTAAAGTACACCACTACTTGTATAACACCCCACTACAAACACATACTTGTAAGCCTTGCGGAAAGCTTTCCCGGAAGAGTTGAAGCTGTTATACCTGCACAGGGTGGGCTGATGTCATATTAAACTCTATGGATCGAGAATGGTATGTCACTCAAGTTCATAAGCGTGTGAAGGCAGGTGAGTGAATACTTCTGGTAATATTGTGTATTCTACCAGATGTGGGGCTCGTCCCAGCTTTGAAGTGACTGTTTGTTTGTGGTGATCTGGATCAGATCAGATTGTTTGTTTTTGGGGTTTTTTGTGATAATGTATCTTCACGTAAATGTCAAACTGACAGATGAGGTCAGCCAGGGGTCTCCATGTACTAAGATGATCACAGATGAAATTGTGATCTCTAGTGAGAGTAGGGAGCAGGTGGAGGTATGTGCTGGAGAGAAGAGGAATGGAAGTCAGTGGAAGCAAGACAGAATACATGAAAAGTACATGAGTGAAACTGCACTAATTATTAAAAAAAAAAAAATGAAGGTAGAGCAGAATATGTTAAGATTTTTATTGGGATTGACCAGAATGGGTGGGATTAGAAATGAGTGCGGATCAGAGGGACAGCTCAGGCTCAGTTTAGAGCAAAAGTTAGATACAAGGCTGAGGTGGTTTGGACGTGTGCAGAGGAGGAAGATGCTGAATGTGGAAGGTGAGATTGAAGCAGATGAAAAGGAAAGGAAGATGTTCTGGATAGTCCAAACTATCTGAATCCAGGGTCCTAATTCATGCGTAGTGTGGAGGGATCCAGTTTTGCTTTTCTTACTTTGTTTTCACTCCTCAGGTGGGAGCAGCGGTAAACTTTGACGTCCTGAAGTACGATGAGGACACCCTGACCGCTCTCCTCCGCGTTTACAGCAGGTGACCACCGGCCATGAGAGAAAGGGGGCGGGGCGGGGTGGGGTGTTGGGGTTTACTCAGGCAGCATTTTGAAAGCACGTGGGACAGCTGAAACTGAACCAGACTAACCACCACTTGTTGGTATCATTTTCTTCTTTTATTGTGTGTGTTTGCAGAAGTTTGGTGAAGCTGTGGAGCTCCCTGACTCTTCTCGGCTCCTACCAGAACAAGGCCTGTGCCTTCAGAGTCCTGCAGGTCAGCAGACTTGATCCCCGCTCTTCTCTCATAATAAGAATTTTCTCAGAGGTGATCCACTCCTAGAAAAGTTAATAGACTAAAGAATTGTGACGCGTGATGACAAATAAATCAGAGTTCTACCAAACTTGCTGAAAATCTTAACATTTTTTCCTCCAGATTGTCGTCATTAAAGCTGCTAATTTGATGCACATCATCCTCTCTTGTGCTAGTATAACATGCTGTAATGTACACACCTGTAGGATAGTCTCTTGTTTGCAAATGAGGGTGAACAAAGTGAAGTTCTTCACTGATTTTCAGCTTCTGAGCCACAAGCCCGTGAACAACCGATCAGTCACCTTCCACAGAGTTTCTGATGGCTGGGTCTCGTGTGTTTTTGGGGTTTTTTTGTGCCAAGCATCAAAGCTCTGTGTCGACCTTGAGACTATCAGCTGTGAATACCTTACCGCCCCTCTCGAACCACATTACCTCTGAGGCGATTATCTCTGCCGCCAGGCACAAAAAAATTACGTCCGTGTGGAAGCATTACACATATGTTTGAGCTTTATTGTGCAGAACGCTGTTCTGTATTTGCACTCCTGAGCTGAAGAGGAAAGTTCCTGTGCATCAGCTTTAATCTCTACAGGTGATACGTGAGCTTTTTTGCTCTTGTTCATTTTGCTTTTCTGGACACTGCTGCTGTGGATTTAAAATGAAGTAATGAAGAAGTTGCTTTAAGTCTGCACTATGAGGTTTAAAGAGGATGAAACTGTATTTTTTTACTGTTTTAAACAGATTAGTGCCAAATAAATATGTAACTGTTCTTTTTGTAGCTGCTGTTGTTAGATGAAATTTGTATACAATAGATAAGGTGATCAGTAGGGATTCATGTGACGCACAATAGCAAGGCTGCAATCATAGCGGCGTTCGCCACCATGAGAAAGAGACTGGGAGGCATGCAACATCATGGTTGACTTAAAGAGGACGTTGTTTCAGAAGTTTCAGAAAGGGACTCATTTAGAATTGCTGATCTCCCCTTAAGAGCGTCTCGTGGACCGTATCAGCAAGGCCACTCTTTTTAGATGTCTTGGCACTATAGCCTCTTGTGCTGGTGCTTCTGCAATTGATGCTGGATTTTCCTGTGTGGAATTAAGTTTCAGTTGTGAGCAAAGATTGTGTTGGTGTGGCTAAAAGAAACATCCTGTTTCTCGAGTTGCTCTGTACGGGCTCACAGATGCATGCACCACAGTTCAGATCGCTGTCTCATTATGGAAAACGATCATTTTGTTCCATCTGTAGGTCAAAACTTTGGATTATTATCTCAGAATTTTGACTTACTAACTAAAACTCCTGTAAAAATGAGCCAAACTTCCAGTAAAGTTAAAGTTTTGAGATTAAAACTCCAAAATTTTGACTTATGATTGGCAAAAAATATTTTTGTTTTGTTTTTGTTATAGAAACAAGCTTCCAACCATGAAATAATAACATTTTTGTCATTTAAAGCCTGAAAATCGTGACCAAGCCTCATATGGATGATTTTTGAGTTGTGCATTTTGCAAAGGTTTCAGTTAGGTTTCATTTAATTTAAGGAATGTTGCAGTAATGTTGCATCATTTGTGTTTGAGGAATATTTAATCCAAGACATTATAAAGACCATCTTTCTGTTGCTCTGTGCTGTGTTCAGGTGTCTCCGTTCCTCTTGGCACTGACGGGAAACAGTCGGGATCTACACCTCGACTGAGGCCGGAGGAGCTTTCTTTTTTCCGCAATGAGTTTCCTGTATAGGCGAGTCTTTAATAAACCGCTGTCTTCCATCGCAGCGGCTCCTCACCTCAGCCGGCCACTCCACATTGGCCAGCGAGCTTCCCTCACCAAAGCGTTCTCCTCCCGTGACGTGGAGGCGTTCGCTGAGCTGACAGGTGACACCAACCCCCTCCACCTGGATCCGGCGTACGCCAGCACCACTTCGTTTGAGACACCTATCGTGCACGGCGTCCTCATCAATGGCCTGATCTCCGCCGTGCTTGGCACCAGGATGCCGGGTCGAGGCTGCATCTTCTTGTACCAGGAGATCCGCTTCCCGGCACCGCTCTACGTTGGAGAGGAGGTGCTGGCTGAAGCCGAAGTCCGCAAGATTAAGATGTCGTTCGCCTTCATTGCTGTGACGTGCTCTGTTAAGGATAAAGTGGTGATGGAGGGTGAGGTGATGGTGATGTTGCCTGAGGAGCAGCAGCAGAAGGAGTGAGAGGAGGAGGTGGTCACCGCTCACTGTCTCCTCGAAATAGTATTTTGTACACGAGGAACTTTATTATTGTTTATTGCTCAAAGCAAGAAAAACGTGTTTATAGGCAGAGCATCTAATATTTGTTTCCAGCTATGCTTTGTTTATTGTTTTGAAATCTTTTGTGTGGAGATAAAATAATAAATTTGTCTTTGAATTTTTCAAACCTGCTTGTGTTGTTATACCCACCTGTTCACTCACATCACACACACACGACTTTCTTTCCTTCCATCATACTGTGATCCTTCTATTTTTCTTTTTACTGGCTCATTTCCTTCAGCTGATTGTAAGGGTGAGGTTTTTTTTATTATGTTTACTTAACATAATGACATGTGTTAATATTTCCATGTTTCATGATTGGCTGGGGTAGTCATCACATTTAATGATTAATCATGTGAAACAACACTTTTTGAGCACTGCAAAGTGAAGCTGGAGAACTGTTCAGTCAAGTGAACCTTATGCGGCCACTTCATTAGGTATACCCTGTTAGCATTGAGAACTGAAGCCTAGAAGAGTCATTGACATGGTCAACAACAACAACACTCGGCTGGACTGAAATGATGCTCAGTTGGTGCTAAATCTGGCCATTCTCCTCTGACCTCAACTAGACATTTTCACCCAGAGAGCCGCTGTTTGGATGGTTGTACAGAAAGGTCCAAGCAGATCACCAGTTTGTGAGAACGCCAGCCTGTCTGATACTAACAACCATGCCACCTTCACAGTCGCTTAAGTCTTCAACTCATTCTGAGGCTCAGTTTGAACTTCAGCTGGTTGTCTTGTCAATGTCTACATGCCTACCTGGCTTATTAGATAATTATATTAACAACCAGTTGAACGTGTACCTAAAAACTGGCTGCTGAGTGTACACTTTTTTTTGTACGTGTCTGACTTCATTTCTTTCATTTATGGTTTAGTTTAAATATTGTTTATTTCACACAGATGGCTGTAGATTTTTATTTTATTTCCATTACTTTATTTATTTGATTTATCTCTATCCTTCAACCTGATATTCATTGTTTATTGTTTGACATTTTAGACTAACTAAAAAATTGGTTGAATGAATGTGTATGTGACTAATAACAAATAAAAATGCTTAAAGAAGAAATGAAAGAAAAAACAAACATAATTGTTTAGATAAATTTTGACCAAAATTTTGTTAGTAATTCTAAGTACACAAAATAATAACTATCATTTGTTTGAGAAACCATTCTCCTCCAAACCAGCAGATGGCGACGAAGCTTCTCTACGTAGCTTCTCGATATCCAATTAAAACGGGGAATCTGCGTGACGTTTGCTCCGAGCTGCGCTTCCTGGTTACGGCATATCCAAGCTAGGCTATCAACTCGCTGGTTGTCTTCTCTCGGGTTTCCGCAGTTCGTCTTCCCCGCGGTGACAGACTGACATCAGATAGGACTTCCACCGCTAACCCTCCAGGATGTCTTTCCTGGAGAAGCCGGCCCCCGGCAGCCTGCTACTAGACGATACAGTGCCCCTGACGGCGATGATCGAAGCCAGCCAGAACCTGCAGTCCCACACGGTAAGTGTTAAGCGAAAACCCCCGCCGGTTCACCGCTGACAGCCCGCCGCTTCAACCGTAAAATCGTTGTTAATGTTTCTTCAGCATGACTCACTCATCGGTGCTGCTGTTGCTAAAAATATTAGTTTTCGGGATTTTTTCGGGAGGCGTTTTTAAGTCGATGGCTATGTGGCTAGTTCAATTATCGGACACGCTAGACAAGACTAGTTTCGTTTTAGTGTAGTTTCCCAGACTGTTGCTGTCACTGATTTTTGGTAAGCTTTTCTGCTGATTACAGTGGAGCACTGACACTGGTTGCCCCGCAAGGATCGCTTTCAGAGTCCCCGTTTTTCATTATATGCCAAAGTCCTTTAAAATATTTTGCGTTTTTAGATTATTGTTGAAACAGCAACACTCGTTGGCTGATGGTTTGTTTATGGTTTTTTTGTTCTTAATGGGCTAATTTAATATTCGGCATGCAGTCACTCTGAGAAAACAACTCAACCATATTTTGTTGTTATTTTCTTCAGCTGCATATTTTTTTAGTGCTGAAAAACAAAAATGTGATTTTTGACAAGTTAACTAGAGCAGATCAAAGTGAGCGTGGGTCTGTGTATATGTAAGCTGATAAAATGTGTGATTATTATTAAGCAACTGCTGAAATCCACAGAAACTGTAAAATTATCGGATTTTTCATTGGAGTTCGGGGCGGTGTCTGATGGCGTTAGAGGCAAGAAGCAATGCCCATGTTACGTTATATCAAAATGTGCAGCGTTACAATGAGAAGCGTTGGTGAATAAAGTAAACTTGGTGTCGTTGAACTGTCGCGGTTGTCCGATAATGGGTGCATGGCAGCCTGTTTGTTGTTGACAGTCCGGTTGCGATCAGCTGAGCTAGCCAGTTAGCTTAGCACGCTAATGTCAGCACTGTAAAACAGAATCATGTCTTCCACTGAAGGCGCTAATACAGCTGGATATGAGTATTAATCATTAACGTCCTGTTTCCACGTATTTATTTATATCTGTTAATCCACGGGGTTATTGTTTTCCCTCATTCTTCAGTCAACAGTGAGAATAAACAAAAATAAGCAGCTCTCTGTGCGTTTAAAGCTATGTTTTGCTCTTTGTTTGATGCCAGAACTGTCACAAGACCTTTCCAGAGTTTCCCAACATGTAAGCAGCTCCAGAATTAATGCAGCTCTGAGAGGACAGGCCTCTGGTTACTGCACTGTGCTCAAGTACTGCTAGTCATTCTGCTCTATGACCAATTACAAACAGCTGACTACACAGAAACAAACACTGATGGGCTCGAGTCTCTCACGGGGTTTCGTTTACAGTGATGTTTCCAACACTAGATGCAGGGTTCTGTTTTAATTTAATTATTTAAATCATGTTTATGATGCACATCATAAAGTGTCAGTGTGCACTATGGAGGTTTATGGTCTCATTTGGCAGGTGTTACAGCACCTGACACAATCCAGTCAGTGCAACTGTTATTGTTTTTTACATCTGCTGTTATAGACTCACTCTCTCCACCTCCATTCACTACTCTGAGTGTAATTCATTAGGGCAAAAAAGAGACAAATCACCTCATAAACAAAGTTTTCACTCTTTTGTGGATATGTGAATAATCTCATTATGGTGAGCTCTTCTGGCAGGTAATGTGCAGGTGAAATTCTGATGTGGTTACAACCTTAATTCGAAGATTTGGGGAATTTAAAGACTTGCAGTAAAATTTCATAACAGCTGGATAAAATTCTGGGATGATTAGGCATTATTGGTCTGCGAATACAACAGGCGCAGTGTTGTGTTAACTCCCTTAAAAGGAGTGTATTCATTTTATTGTTATTTTTGGCCATTAGATTAACAAAAATCTAATGGCTAAAAATGCTCATCTGTCATCCCTCTGGATGTCCTCTTTCACTGCATCCATGAATATTCTCTGTGCTCTTCTTTTACTTCAACCTGAGCTGCCCCTCTGGCAGTACCTATTTCTGTCCCTTTTTCTACTCCTGTCCATCCTTGTTCCTCTGTCCCTCTCATTGAAAATCTGAGCATCTTAAACTTTGCTTCCGAAAGCTCTACTTCCTCTCTTTTTCTCAGTGGCTCCATCTCCAAACCACACATCATAGCAGATCTTAAAACCGTCTTGTAAATTTTCCCTTTCTCTCTTGCTGCTGTCTTTTTGTCACAAATTACACTTGACACTTATCTCCACCAACTCCACCTTGCTTGCACTCTCTGCTTCACCTCTCGTGTGGATGATAGTAAACTCATCCACCTTCTGGCTTTCATTCCTCTTCTCTTTAAGGCATACCTCCACCTCTCCAGACTCTCTTTCACCTGCTCCCTCCTCTCACTATAGATCAGTATTGTCTGCAAACATCATAGCCCGAATAAATCAAGTCAAGGTCGCTACAATGGTTCAGTGCACAAATTATAATTCAGTGCAACTGTTGAATTATAAGAAATGTCAGTTTTCTTTTAGGGTATTTCCTCCTTTCATCATCTTACTTCTGCTAATGCGAATGTAAACTGACACGTGTTTGTTTGTTCTTAAACAGTGATCTGAAAACTTATTGTCGTCTTATTTTCGCTTTGGACGAAGATTTGTGATATAATTCTACATCACCTTGTTTTGTTATTCAATATGAGCAACAAAAACGAAAGTGAACGGAAACAGTAAAAAAGTAAAAGTTCTGCCTTTTGAAATGTATCCATGTAATATCTCAGAAAACTAGTATAAACACAATATTTGCTAAGCAAGAACAGGAAGTTCACATTCATCCTGACTGGTTTCTAAGATATACACATTTGGAAGCTGTACACGTCACTGAATATAAAATATTTTATAAAGACATCGACTAAGAAAACACATTTGGTTTTGTAGCAGTTGTGTATAAAAGTCATCGGTCTGGCCACCTCAGTGGACCTCATGTGAGTGACTTTACTTTATGAAACGAATGGTTTTAAGAAAAGATAAAAAGACAGCAGTTCAAATGGTGAAAGAGGAGCTGAGTTTAGTGGCATGAAGCTCCAAAATGAGAGATTGTATTAACAAACATCAGCTGGACGGCGGTGATTTCAAGCCTTTAGCTGTTTATGAAGCTGCTCGGCTCACATGATTGATTGCACGATTACAGCAGAAATCTGAACCTCTGAAAGCTTGAACTAGACGGTGAGTGGACTGAGAGGATTAAAGAGGGGAAAATGCAGAGTTTACACGCTCGGTCCTGTTTTCATATTCGCGTCCATCGTTTCTGACGGTCGAGAAAATATTTTGCTCAGCGGCTTCATTGCAAAGATCTGTGACAAGGATGGCACGAGCAGGCAGATCCTCTGATGTGGATCATTTATGTGGAAATGAAACAGAAAGGGGATTCACCCAACATGTGTGAAGTCCTTTAACGGTGCCTTTCCTGCGTAGCTGGCCTCGCTGCAAGAGTTGTTTGTTTTGTTGTTCAATTTGTAGTTCAATTTTGTTTTCTTTAAGTGTTTTTATTAATTTTTATTTAGTGTTTACTACAGTGGTGCAAGTGAGTGGATTTTAGTAACAGTTTTGATGGTTAAAACATGAAACCTCATTAAAATCATTATCCTGCTTCCAATTTGGTTTTGGTGGAAACTTTTGTTTTTCACATTCACTCTTCACCTGGCCATCCATCTATACTATCCTAACCAATTCCCTCCCTTCTTTCCTTCCTTCCTTCCTTCCTTCCTTCCTTCCTTCCTTCCTTCCTTCACCTTTCCATGCACATCCATCTTTCTTTCCTTATTTTTCCCTTCCTGCCTTCCTCTCTTCCAGCTATCCTCCTTTCTTTCAATTGTTATTTGTTTTCCATCCATCCACCTCCCTGCCTTGCTTCCTTTTCTTTTCTTTTCCTTCCTTCCTTCCTTCCCCTTTTTCCATCCTTTCTTCCTCCATCTATCATCTGTCCATTAATTTCGAATTTTTGCATCCTTCTTTCTTGCTTGCTTTCTTCTTTTTAGTGACTCTAAAAGGTTAAATTTAATCCAAGTGAAACCTTATTCTCAGCTTGGCTTTTTGTTTTAAATTACACAATTACACTATATAATAAAACAATGGTTCTATTTTCTATTTTTTTCTCTGTCTCTCAGGAGTACATCATCCGAGTCCAGAGGGGCGTGTCTTTAGACAACAGCTGGCAGGTAAATCTTCTAATAACAACCTCAAATTGGTCACCTGGAGAATGAATGGCCCAACATCCACAGTTGGCACATACTGTACTACAGCTGCCCTCACAAATGTTTAGATTGCGTTTGCTGTTTCATCCTGGTTTTTATTTGTTTCTGTGCATTTTTTTCTCTTTGTTTGCTGATGCATCTGTTTTAGTCTTTAGCGAAAAAATTGAAGTAAAATAAATGTGATTTAGAAGAGAAGTAATTGTTGCTATACTCCCCTGCCTGTGTGCTGTCTCCTGATAAACATAAAACATATCAGCACAGTAATGCTGTGAGGAACCTCAAGTCATCTTGGGCCGGATATTTACTTTAACCCATGCCTTAGACAAACTTGTAGGACTGCTGTGTCATGTGTACAAAAATGAAAAACATCCCGTCTCAGAGTGACAAAGAAAACTTCATTTTGCATACGTCTGTTAACTCTAGGCTGAATTGCAGTAATTTTTTATTATCGTGTTCCTTTAAAATCTTCCTGGAAAGCCTCCAGCTGATCCAGAGACTATAAAGAGAGAGCATATTTCTCCCACACTGGCTTCTCTTCATTGGCTCCCTGTTAAATCTAGATATGAATTTAAAATCCTTCTCACATACGAAGTGTTGACTAATCAGATCCTATATCTCTTAAAGACCTCAAAGTACCTTATTATCCCAGGAATGCATTTGCATTTGCATTTGCTCTCAGACTTCTGGTTTGCTTGTGGTTCCTAGAGTATTTAAAAGTAGAATGGGAGGCAGAGCCTTCAGCAAGTAAGGCCCCTTTTCTTTGGAACCCGCTCCTAGTTTTGATTCTTTCTTACTTTCCTTCTAAAAAAGCTGATTGTTTGGGCTGGATCAGGTGACCTTGGAGCATCCTTTAGGTATGCTGCTATAGGCTCAGACTGCTGGGGGAACTTCATGTGATGCACCAAACACCTCTTTATACTCCTGATTTGGTTCTTTCTGTGCTAATCTGTCTTCTCTTTCCTGCCCAACTGGATCTACTGAAGCTCTCTTCCTGTTAAAAAGGGAGTTCTAAAAACATCCTTTGTTTATCAATAGTTCAGTTTTCTTTTTATGATTTTAATTCACAGCTTGCTGGAAATATCCACCCAAAACGTTTTTAGTGTTAAGCTGTGCAACTTGGAGGAACTTTAAAGAAGGCAGGATACATATGCTCACCTCACATTTTGCCTTCCAAAGTAAGCGTTTAAAGAATCTTAATTACCTGTAACGCTACAGTCCTGACAGGTGTGTGTGTGTGTGTGTGTGTGTGTGTGTTTGTTGCAGGTGATTCGACGTTACAGTGACTTTGACGTTCTTAACAACAGCCTGATGGTGAGTTCCAGTCATGAACTGCATGACAGCGAATGAAGTATCACTGTGTTTTAGAGACTGACTCGGTATGTAGATTGTTTCATTGACGTTTGAGCAGTTTAAACATTGAATTTGTTATGCTGCTCGCATGAACGTCGTGGAAACGACACACTTGGAGACATCACATAGCTCACAGTAGTCAGCTGTGGAAATGAGCAGCAGTAATATGTGAGAGACTTGTTATTCTTTTGCCACAGTCCACAGACTACAAGTGCCTTTAGACACTCATACAGCCACTACAACAGTGTTGCCCAATCTTCTTCCTGTGTGTGAAAGCTCAGAGACGGTTGGTTACGTCCGGTTCAAAACTCTGTTTACATTTGCCTGAAGCCTCGGCTGGTGGTATAAGAGGCCAGCAGTCATCTCTGCACTGATTCATTGTTATTAATGCCCAGCTGTAGTCTTAATTTTAGAAAGTATACAGAGACAAAATGCCACAGGTCTGCAGTACACAACTACACACAGAGAGGAAATAAAAGCAATGGACAATAGTGGAAGTAGAAACACATACAGTAAGTACGTAAAATTTACGTTAAATGTTTCTGTAATCTAGTGTTCCTCCATTTTCAGAGAAAGTAGAACAATGCTTAAATTCAGGAAACCTCAGTGTGCTCAGTCTGCAAAGCTTCTGCTGATCAGATTATGTTGTGGTTGCCTTTTTGGCTCTGCATATTTCTGTGTTGCAATATACAGTGATGCAATACATATAAGAACATGGGCAGCAAATATTGGCACATAGAGGAAGTTTACCTTTCAAAGCTTTCTACCTGACAGGAACATAGACTGAGGAAAAGATCATTTCTATCTAATAACAACACTAAACACTTCAGTCAGTTATCATGTCTTCCTGAATGTAACAGTCAGTGGAGCTGGGTTGTATCCGACTGCTGAAGATATGGTTGTTACTTGTCTCAGAGTAAAAACATATAATTCCTGGATAACAGGAAGTTAAATGTTTTTCTGCTGAGGCTCTGCATGTTCATTTCCTCTCCATTGGTTTCACTCTGACCCTGACGTCCCATCAGCCCCCAGTCTTCAGTCAGCATGCAGAAGAACTGTGGAAAACACAGTGACTGTGATTTTTCTTTCATGTAGTGTTCTAATATACAGAAAAAAAACATCTGTTTAAGCCTGTTGATAAAAATATGAATCCTTTTCTCTGTCCTCCTCTTCAGGTGTGCGGCATCACCCTCCCTCTCCCTCCTAAGAAGCTCATTGGAAACATGGACCGGGAGTTCATTGCAGAAAGGCAGAGAGGACTGCAAACTTATCTGGACACAATTACCCAGCATCCTCTGCTTTGCAGCTCCCTCCCAGTCAAGAAGTTTCTGGACCCCAACAACTACTCTGCCAACTACACAGGTTTGCTTGCTCTCCGTTTACTGGATTTCACGCACGTCCGTAAGCTTGGCGATTCAGTGGATGTTTGGGACACATTCCTAAATGATCCTGTTAGCCCCCTCCTCTCGAATAAAACGTGAAACTGTTTCAGCTGATTTGATGCCAGAAGATGATTCGTGTTTAGCTGTAGACAGAAAACAGCTCGCAAAAGCTCTTTGGCCACCAACAACAAACTTGCTACACAGCCTTTATCTCACCTGTTTGATGGTGTTTAGCTGCATCAATGGTCACATTAGGACCCAGGGTTAAGCAACAGAACAGAAACAGAAAATAGGACAGTATATAAAACAATGAATATTTTATTATTTTGTTTTCATATGCAGGTATGAACTACAAAAGTAATGTTGGTTTCTAAAATGTGACTGATGGGACTTAAAGGTGCAATCATGTCGGTTTGGTTTGGAGATGCATGAAAGAGTCTTGTGACAGATGCATTTTTGTAGTTTTTAACATATTCTGACTTTGGTGTGACAGAGTGATTCAAAAGAGACCAAATACGAGACATGTTGCTGTTTTTTGTTGTTTTTTTTTAACTTTAGTCATCATGCGGTTAATGTGATAAGATCAGCAACACACAGTGAGTGAAGCAACATCCGTTACTTGACAATACAGCCGTTCATGATTCATAACGATTGGTTATTTATTGCATATGAAACAATTTTCTGTCATTGTTGATTTCTTTTGAAGATTCCGAAATCATCAGATTCTCTGAGTTCTCCCGCCCAGCTACCACCAGAAAAGCCAGAAAAACAAAAACGATAAACCCAAGATGATGTAACGCGTCAGTATCAGCTTAGGGGTCATGCACGTAAAAAACGAATACAAATAATAAAACACATTTAAAGCTTTATGAGCTCCAGTGAGCAGGGTTCATATCAGATTTGTCTTAGTTGTGAGAGCTGTCGTGTCACCTGCTTATCATTCCCACTTTCTGATATACCAGGAAGCAGATGACATTAAACGGACTGTTAGGAGCAACTGTCATGTACAGTATTTGGGCTGCTGTGTCGATGTGGCTGGTGTTTTCACAGTGTGTGTATGATCACTACAGTATGAGGTTCTGGAAACACTGCAGCAGGAACTAAACACTGAATGGCACATCTAGATTGCAATCCTGCAAGATGCAGAACTTTACACAGCTGTAGTTGACATCAAAATTATATATGAGTTCAGAAGTAAAAGGAAGCAAATTTGTCATAGGTCTCTTCCCAGTTTATTTTCTGACTCCTCATATGAAGATTTGTTTGTTTTGGTATATTTCCCACAACGGCTGTAGTCTGAGAACTCATACTTGCAGCTGCCGTGAGCCCATACTCAGAGAGAATGTAATTTAAGGAGACTTTAGTTTCATTAAAGTGTACTTTGTGGCTCTCTTTCTCTCAGAAATTGCCCTGCAGCAGGTCTCCATGTTCTTCAGGTCAGACCCAAAGTGGGAGGTCCTGGAGCCTCTCAGAGACATGGGTAAGTTTAAGTCACATGACACGTTAAAAAGAAATCGGACTGATTCAGTTATAAAACATTAGTGAATAGAGTGCTGTGACTGCAGTGTTTAGAGCATTGTTTTCCTTTCTAAATTGACATCTGTTATTGTCAATTTATGTTAATCCTTCTACACTTTTTCTTTTAGATTAAAATGCAGTGACTATGGGTTCATGCCATTATTTGAATAAATTGAAGTCATTCATTTAATTTATTTTATTGATAAATAGGGAGTAAGCTCAGTGTAACTGAGGACTGACATGTTTCTTTTGTTGTTCTTGTTTTGTTTTTCTGTATTTTCACCTGTTTTATTCATTTTTGATTGTACAGCACTACGGTGCACCCTTGTTGTTTTTTAAATTGACTTAACTTGATCGCTTTAGCCTTTACAGCTGCAAATGTAATTATGAGAAAATGCTAACTGCTAAGAAGCTGGAGGAATTTTAGGGGGTGGCACAGAAGCTAAAAGCGTTGTTCTACAGTGACCGGCCAAACCAGTCAGTTAAGACTGAAGCAACAAAATCTGTGCAGCCTATGAGAGCGTAAAGCTGGATATGAAGTTAGTGTTTTATTCGTGAGAGGAAGCCCGTAAAGGTGCCTGCAGTATATTAGACTAAATGTTTGACTCTTATTGGCTGAGTTACAGTTAAAGTGAGGCGCTGTTTTCTGTTTGTTTTTTTTGTTTTTTTTCCAGGCTGGAGGATCAGAAAGAAATATTTTTTAGTCAAAAACAAAGAGCAGACCAAAGAGAGGTACCTGCTGAGCTGGGTGAGTAAAACAGAAAGAATTCCTGTGACAATGAAAAGTGATGAGTTAAAAAATATTGATTAAATATAAATGGTGGCTAAATATCATCTTTTGCCAAAAGCCTCTTCACTGCAGACAACTTGAAAGGCTTTGGAGCTCTTGCGGGCTCTTGTATGATGAGTTATATTGTGGAAGCACTTATCATAAATATTTATTTTAATGGTTAACTGCATGTAAAGCTGCATGTATAGAATCGCCAATCAAATCATATGAAAACTGGTTTAAAAGTTTGCTAACTTTACCATAAATTAC
Organism: Neolamprologus brichardi; assembly: GCF_056152115.1. Lineage (NCBI taxonomy): Eukaryota > Metazoa > Chordata > Actinopteri > Cichliformes > Cichlidae > Neolamprologus > Neolamprologus brichardi. The sequence goes on from NC_142108.1 coordinate 23,879,161, forward strand.
ATTTTAAAAGCTTTTTGGAGAGATGAAGATTGTCACATCTCTCTGTGTTTGTAAGTCTGCTAAGGTGACTTTACAGCTCTTGACTTCTGGAAACTCTGATTTATGACTCGTGAATTAAATCCTTCATATTTCAGTGTCTCAGCCTCCAAACTGATGGCAAGAATGTCAGAAATGCATTATTCAAATAATCTACATTAGATAGCACATGCTGTAATCACCAAAATATTTTGTTTTATAAGGTACTGGCTGAGTTCAGAAGACAGTACACAGAAAAAGTTTTCAAGAGTTTAGCAAAAATATGTGGAAACAAGAAAAACTTTGCTCTTTTACATATGACTTTTTTGGTAAAAATGTGACTATTAAGTGACATTTCTTCCCTCAAAAGCTCAGAAGACATCAAATGATTCAGTAAAATTAGGTGATGTTATAGTATCACCCAGCAGGGTGGGGTAAAACATGTTTTTGTGTGTGTGTGTGTGTGTGTGTGTGTAGGTGGACCTGGGTCCTGATAAGTTCCTGTCAGACAAAGACCTGCAGTCAGCCATAAAGCTGTTGACCAGCCTGTCTGTACGTACGCACCACATATTTGTCCAAGAATTAGACAAAGCAATCTGTGACATCGGAGCTAGCTAGTGACGTGATCATGTACCTTAAATTGTTAGATCAATTTAGAAACTGTTCGTTCTGATGAATTGTCAACTGACCATCCAGCTAAAGCTAACCAGCTTTGCACATAAATGGCAAAGTTGACTTCACCATAAATGGTATAACAGACAAACACCTGATCAGAGTTGCACATGTTTCCATTTATAGCCTGTAAGTGATTAAACTCCTCTTCCTCGACAGATCCCATATCTCTGTCCACTGTTGTTCTCTAGCACCAGTGAGTCTTCAGCGCTGCTCATCCGGCCATTCAGTGAGAAGGGCTCTCTGAGAGACCACATCTGTAAGGTAAACAGTCTGTGTGCTCGTGTTTCAGTGCTCCAGTCAAACTTTCAGATAGTCAAACAGCATCTGAACCAAAGAGAGGCGCCCTGAAATTTCAGCCTAATTTCATGAGTCACAGTTGATGGAACCACTTATCTCTATATACACATGGTTTATAGTTTTTTTGCACTATTCATATTTTCCCAGTAAGTTAAACTACAATGTGTAAAACCAACAAAAGACAAAGCACTGCTAGCAGTTATTAAATATTAACAATTATTAACCATAATCCCTCTCTAGTCAAAAAATGCAGTTTTGTCAGATTCTGCCTGCATTAAAATTGTGCCGGGAATAACACCGGACTTGCTTCCGCCCTACTCAAGACAACTCCTGTCAGTTGTGCTTAAAGTAGCGTTGGGTCTACTTTTTGCAGAAGCTGTGTCGTGTCAAGCTACACGGAACAGGTGAGGGAGGCAGGAAGTCAGACGTAGGAACGACATGGAGAAACTGATTTAAACACCCTGAGTAGACTAAACACTCCTAAATGTCTCCCTGTGTGATATGAAGCCATAGCTGAGCGGCATCAGTTGTTGAATTTAAAATAAAACATCGCTGGTGTGCTTTTTACAGAATAACATTCATCATATTGGAACACACAGGTTGCATTATGGGACTTTTATTGCATGAGGAAGGATTCCTGTATGCGTTGCATTGGAGTGTTTCCTTAAAATAGGCTTGATCAAGCTGTGTTTGTCAAGTTGGTCAAAAGTAGTTCAAACAAAAATCTTCCTTTGTCCAGGTGAAGCCCAGGGAGAGTTACCTGAAGAAGTACTGCAATCCAAAGAAGAGTCAGGGCCTCGAGCTCCCACACATAAAGCTGTACGGCCGACAGATTTTGGAGGTACAGACACACATATACACACAGAGTTACATATACATATACACACACGTATGTATGCACACATACATATATATACATACACTGTGTGACTATCTGTGTGTTTATATCCAGGGACTAAAGCTCCTCCATGACGCTGGTATATTTTTTGGTCACCTGCACACGTCTAACGTTCTTGTCGATGACGGCGTGTGTCGACTGATGGACGTGGAGAACGGCATGCTGGGAGTTCCCTCTGCACTGCGACCTGCCTTCACCCAGTTCAGGAAAATTAACGTATGTGCACACACTGACTCAGTTTGGATTAGCCTGATTAGTTGAGGCTAAAATAAGACCTAAACCTAAACACAGAGATTCTTTTTATCATTGATGTAGTTAGTGTGACCTCTGAAATGATTTATTAAAAACTGAGAGACTAAATAAACTATGTGTGCCAGATGATCCGCAAACTGTTGTTTGAAGGTTTGAGAGACAGAAACTGTTTGTGTGTTCACGGCAGACCACAGAGAGCATTGATGTCTTCTGCTTTGGACATTTACTGTACGAGATGACGTACGGCCGACCGCCAGACAGCGTGCCCATCGAGCAGTACCCCCCTGCCCCCTCCACAGCTGTGGGTCTGTAAATACACACACACACACACATCCTGTATTTTAATATGTAGAGACCGAATGTCTAAATGGAGCAATTGCAGTTTTATTGTTGCTGATCTTTGATGGTTTATTTTTCAGTGTCGGTGCTGCAGTCCATTCTGTCCACAGAAGCCTGTAAAAGCGGGATGCCAACAGTGTCGGCACTCATGCAGACGCCGTGAGTTCACCTCTTTTTAGTTTTTAAAGTAAAACACAGCTTGAAAGCCCTCGGGGAGTCTTTGTTATCCCACAAGTGCACATAGGAGCTTTTTTTTTTTATTTTTTTTAAAGTTATGTCTACACAAACCCAAAAAAGGACTGTAAATGAATGTTCTCTCCATCATAGCTGCAGAAATCTGCCAAATGTAAAGATTTACATAAATCAGCAGTTTGTCTTGTCTGCAGACAGATGACCTTGTTTCAGTTTCTGTAAAATGAGGTTGTCTTACAGTATTGTTTCCCCACCATCAGCCCAGAGAACCAGGGCCTTCCTTCATCTGGCTTCTTGTCTCTGACTTGTTGACCTTGTTAAACTTGTCAGGGGCCAAAGCTGGTATAGTTCTCAGGGTCCTCAAAAGCATGCAAGCCTGCCTTCTTTGGCACTGTGACATTTGCACTTGAGTGGGAGAGGACTTTCCAGCTAAATTACTCCTAATTCAGTTACGCTTTTTCTGTGTGAAACAAACCTACAGTGGAGAGGATGAAGAGAACACTTTATAAGGCTTTTATACAGATTGTGTGATACATGGCTTTTAATGCCTTTTATTTATTTATTTTTAGATAATGAGGTAAGCATATGTTCAAATAATCCCTGTGAGAGGTTCAGATGTCAGGCTGCTATAAACACTCAGTTTAAGACTGTTTTAGCTTGACTACCTGAAGAACTGATGAGCTCATGTAATGGCCACTGTCTGTTTGTCCTGTTACACCTGCTTACAACATTGGGATGAGATTAATTTGTGATTGACTGTTTCACCCTCTTTTACTTCTCAGTAGATTTTAATATCATTAGTTTTTGCAATACAGCCAACTAGTGACAACGAAGTGTTGTGCTGTGTTTTTGTACTTCACACATTACAATAGCCTTTGAATAGTCAGGGATTGTGAACTGGGTGAGCTACTACATCACTAACATTCTGGTTCTGCTCTTGGCTCTGTATGATGTCAGTGAGAGGAGGACATCCTCATGTGACCGCATCGGGTACACAGCTTTGTCTGTGAGAGCTAAAGCCTCAGCCACTGCCTGTTCAATTTTGTGTTTATGAGCGGCAGACAGTCACATAAAAGCTGAATAAAGAGAAGTGTAAGGTTTATTTTTCTGAGCCAAAGTTTTTGTTTTCCAGGCTTTTCAGCGACGTCCAGCTTCAACGTTCAGAAAAGCTCCAGATTAAGGTGAGAGGTTTAGTTTGACGTTATTGCCGTGAGTTTGTTCAACAACAAAGATGAAGAATAAAAATAAATAATATCTTAAATATCCTCCTCCAGGTCCCCGGCAGGCTGAAGGAAGCACTGAAAGCAGCAAAGGAGAGCCTGGAGAAAAGGCTGCTAGAGGAGCAGAGACTGGTGGGTCAACATTCTTCTGTCCTCCCACAGTACTTGAGCAATAATTTCTCTGCATTGCTGTTTGTTTTTTTGTTGTGTTTTTTTTACTTTTGCGGTTTAGCTCAGGCTTAATGCTCCACGGATCACTGTATTTCCCACAATCCTTGATAATGTAGGTAGAATATTTCCAAGTCTGTCCACTCTGTCGGTAGACAACAAAAAGAGGAAGTTTCAAGCTTAAGACGGCAACTTTGTAGAAACTTGCCTTGATTTGATTAACACAGACTGTTACGGGAACAAAGACTCTGTATTTTCCCCACCATCCGTCACTTGCATTAAAAGCACACAGGAAAGTATGACCAGTATGAGTAAGAGGAAAGATTTAAGAGAGACCTGAAAAAGTGTGAATCTGTTCTTGATCAGTTTGGTCTGTGTGAAACAAATAAGGTAAAATCAGTTTATGGCTATAGACTGTATATTAAAGTTGGATGCGGCTTACAGATGCTTTAATGCCTCAAACCTGCACTATTTCTAACAGCCAGCAGGGGGGGATGTTTTTTTAACTGATGAGTTTATAGCCTGAGTCGCTAGCTTCAAGTCTAAATGAATACAAGTTGATGTTCAAATGCTTGAGGCGTGAGCTTGAGGCTTCTAAGGTTTTGCCAGTGGATGATGTAATGTTGGCTATGTCCATCTGTTATGAGTCAAGACTCAAAACTCTCGGGTGACCCAGAAAAACAAATTTATTCTGGTGTTATTTGCTTAATTTGTTCAAGAATATTCAGTGTCAGAAATACAGGATACACGGATCTACGAGCACGTCTAAATGCAGTGTTACAGGGTGGCCAGTTTTTATGAGAAATTTCCTGATGTTGAAAATAACTTTCTGTATGACTGTCTGATTGCAGCTGCACCAACACAGGAGGTTGACCAGAGCTCAGTCTCACCACTGCTCAGAGGAGGAGAAGAAGAAGAGAAAGATCCTGGCGAGGAAGGTCAGCACGCACCAGCAGCTCTAATTAAAGTTTAACACTTCCTCTGTGATGAAAACGGGTTGTTGTTTTCTGTCTGAAGTGAAATACATTTGATATACACAGCCTACAGATTGTTCCAGAATTAAACACACAGCTATGTTTTTATGTTTGCAGAAGTCCAGACATTCAGCTTATGAAAATGAAGAAGATGTCTCGGTCCGAAACAACAATAACTCTGGTAGGTCGCTGCTGTTAGAGGCATTTCTTGGCACACGAGCGCCGTCGCCATCTGTTAATGAGATCAGGAAATTAGGACAGAGTATGTGAGGCTGGCTGTGATGGCACATGCAGCTTTCATCTGTTACTGTTAAAGAGACCATCTAACCTCTAACATGCTAGATGTTAAAGTTAAGAGTCACTCTCAAGTTAGAGATGATTAAAGGGGTTTCTTTGTCCCGTCTTCAGGTTCTGGAGCTAGTTCCCCGCCCACATGCCCCTCCTCCCCCACTCCCCCATCGACCACAGGTACGTCTGTCAGACTGTCTTTACAGCTGTCACTTTAACTGCCTGTTTTTCTCCCGCCTGTCTCTTTGTTTTGGACATTGTCAGACAGACTGTGTCGGGCCCCCCTGTGACGAGAACCTGCCAGGGTTGTGCTGTGACTCACATCAATAACAGTTTTCATCTGAAATTTGCGTGTTTGATTATAAAGACTAATCATTAACTTGAAATGTCTGTCTCTGTCTCTTCACCTCTTCTCTCTTCGTGTGGTTTTCAGGCAGGTATCTGTCTCTGCAGTAGTAGTACATCTTATTGATTTTGTTTTGTCTCTAGGTAGGTGAATGCAGGGTGGGAAACCTGGATGTTTCATTTCATATTTTAAACTTTAAATCTGCCAGAATTTTGTATTTTTCTTACTGTTTAAAAAAAGAAAAATCTACGTGCTGTGTGTCGGTCCATCCCCAGTGGTATGAAACATTGATGTAGCCACAGTTTCATCAACTGAAAACTGAACCACAAGCTTCTGGGATGGTCTGTTTCACACAAACGGCACCAGCAACACACACAATGAAGAGGGTTAGTTTATAATGACTTGAAATAAGTTCAGCAGAAGCTGATCTGCTATAACTTCCTGTGTCAGAGCACCTGTCAGTCAACACAGCCACGCCCAAAACTCCGTTATCAAGGTGGTTAAGCTTTTCATCCATCCATTCTCTTGCGCTTATCCTTAATATAAGATAAGCTATAAAATATATTTATCCCACTCAGATAGGAAGAAGGGAACTGTCCGAAACCAAAGCTGTATTCTGTACTGTGGGGATCGGAGCAGTTTCAAGCAGCATCTAGAGGACCTGCAGGTGTTTTCTTACCCTTCAATCTTACTGCAGATGGACATTTTGAAAAACAGCTTTATAGACATAGTGTAATTTTTTTGGTTTAGTATTTTACTGTAGTTTTAATACTGAGAGACTAAATAAACTACCATAAGACCTTCAAACACTTTGAGAAAGTTTCTTTAATTTTGGTACAAACCATAGACTGTATTCAGAAGATGGACATAGCCTTTGTGGTATTCTCCATTTCTAAACTTGGCACACAGATTGTGCTTTTTTTTCTTTTTTTTTAACTTAATACCAAAGCGCTGGCGCTTTATGCCATCTAGATTTCTCTGCAATATATTTAATCTAAACTTGGTTCAAGACATACATCTGTAAACTGTACGTCATATAGAGCAGCAAGAAAAATATAAAATGTCACCAACTTACAAACTCTGATGACACAAAGTCAACACCAGCTTCCTTCCCTGCTGTTAGTGTCTCCTCTCTGCTTTCCTCTCCCTTCTCCTCGTCCTGGTGATACTGTGTAAATGCTGATTGGTCCACTGAACAGATAACAGTCATCTCCTTCTCTCTCTCCTTCCTGTGCTGTCTCCACTGTAGAGCATGCTCCATTCTGACCGTGTCTTTGGGTAAAGTAAAAGATTCTGATGTCAATGATGATGAAGGTCTCCAGTGGGTTTTTTTCTTTCTTTTTTTTTTTTTTTTTAAAGCTGTTGTATACCCCAGTTCCTCGTTACAAGACCTGGTCACATTTATGAAGGCCGCTAATGAAGGAAAGAGATTGATTTAAACTGTTTGGTCTATTTGTAATCAGACTTTTATACTCATATCCATTAATCCTTTATCTTTTTTTTTTATGCTGTCAAAAAGTCTTTGATTCAGAAACATCAGCAACGTTTGATCATTTCAAACCAAACTGCCAAACTGAGTTTATGTAATCACTGTGTCTTATTGGCTAATCTTGCTCTCATAGGTTTGAGTCCTGAAATGAAGAATGAAAGAACTTGTTAATGGGGGTGTATGCACATCTTTTAAAAAAAAAAAAAACTCACAATCTGCAATGATTTCTAAACATCACAGGCGGTCAAACTCCTTCCTGACTTAGACCGGCTGTTTTCATTGGAGATTGTGATTGGTCAGCTTTGCCTGGTCAGTCTGTTAGAGCACGTCTGTCTGTCTGTCTGTTTTGTTTGTTTTGTCTGATGGTTATTTGGTTAGGTTGAGATGTCACTTTTTTTTTTCATCACCATCATTCCAACACTTTGTGAGGTGGTATTAGTTGAATTTTCTCTGTGCCATTAGCTATAAAATGTCTTTTCATTTTACCCCCATAGCTTTTCCTCCCTGCCTTACACAGCTCTTCTGCAGATCACAAAAAACTATCATTTTATTTTTGGTTTTTCTGTATCTTTTTTTTATTTTTTATTTTATTACATATTCAGATAATTCTTCGTCCACAGCAATCTTAAAGAAACTAACTTTTGGATTAAATGGGTGTTTTTATTATGCATATATAACTGGCCAAAACCTCCTTCTTTAGGCCCAGCAATAAAAACATCTCATCAGTTTTATCTAAACCACGTAAATAACTGTTCAGAGGGGCTTGAGGTCTCTCCAAACCACAGACGGTCTGAAAGGTCAAGTCAGTGCTGAAGACCCTTAAACCTGTCAAGGCCAGCAGGCGGCGATTTGTGTGGTTGCAAAAAAAAAAAAAAGGGCAGCTGTATGTATGTATACGGGGAAAATGGCTCTTTCCTGAGGAGTTAATGGGTTCAATTGGTAGTCTCGGGTCATACTGAATAAAACACGAAGTCCATTTTGTAAATTGTGACGATCATAATAGTCAGAAAGAACCATCATCTTCCTTTACTTGTCATCTCTGGCTTCTAAACACCAAAATGAACGAGAATCAGCTCAAGCCTTCGTAACCAGACTAAAACAATGGGTGCCGCTGTGGCAGCATGGTCAATTTTTAAATATTTCTTTTTTTAGTATTATTGTTGTTGTTGTTGTTGTTGTTGTTGTTTTTAATTTATTTTTTATAATACTGTTTATGGTACAAACCTGTCGTCAGGCGCATTCTGTAGGAGGTGGCATTGTCAGTGATGACAGGTGCCATTAAAACTGATGTAAACTGTATGATTTTGTGATCAATTTTAAAAAGCAAACAAACAAACAACTTAACTTTGAACATTCCAGCTCATTACAGTAACAAACCTTTACAAAACCTAATAACTGAAACAATGTGACACTTAAATCGGGTGCACAACATGTGGTCACAGATTTCAGTTCAAATTTGTCGATTTAACCATGAGATGTGGTCTCACTGAGAGTGTAGCTGTGGACGTTAACAGAAGAGTCATCTGAATATTACATGAAAAATCCCTGAAGGTCACTGTGGTTGCCAAACGTAATGAAAGTCATCTTTTCACACAGCTATCCTGGAGAAAAATCAGTCGCCACAAAAGGTTCTGCACTCGCTAAATTATTACAGTTGGATTTTTATGTTTAAAAAATCATCAATCATCCCCAAACACCCTGAGTGCACAGAACGGTTTCTCCAGGTCGGCTGCCATCTGTCAGACTGATGGATGTCCTTTCATTATGTCACGGATTATTCACTGTGGAGTTGGCGAACTCCAGTCGCGGCTATTGGCCTCCGCTTTACCCACATGTTAACGCTTCCCAGCATTTTGCTTCTTTGCCTGTAATCCCTGGCTTTCACGGAGCTTGGGGATGCAGAATGGCGCAACTGTAAGAGGCGTAACGGGTTTGAGTTCAATTCACCATCAGTTCAATGTTCAGGAAACAAAGGAATACGAGGCCAAAAAAGTCCCAGAATGCACTGCTGTAAGAGTCGTCCAATCAGAGAGAGCTTGGAATTCTGTTGCTGTGGATGAAGTTGGAGGTTCTGGAACTTCAGCCGAGCATTCTAGAACTCTGATTTCATTCTGATAGAAGCTGGTACTGAAGTTCGTGAGTGCTGCTCTGATTGGAGCCGTTTGTATAGAGAAAAGGACAAAAGAGACCTCACTAACTACATGTGTATTAATTTTAAGAACCACTAGACTGTGTTTCTCACAAGTATTTGAGTAGTGTCAGGAACTGAGAGTTGTTCCATTGAAATTGATGATGGATTGAGTTCAGCCTGGTCATAGTGATATCTGAGATTGCTGCTTTCACAAAGATAAAGTCTCTCTGGAAACAGCGTCCAACTTTTCTTTAGACACATAAAATATCATCAAGACAGTATCTAAATAAAGTACATAAAATGCATTTATGTGATAGAAGTTAATACATAACGGGTATAAATTAGAGCTGTGAGGCATGTGTTCCATTTGTGACACATGTATATTTTAGATTCAGTGCAAAGATTAATTCTTCCCAGTGATGTTTTTTGTAATCACACATCTAGAAAGACTTAAATTATGCTTCAAAGGTGGCAACAATTATAAAAGGTTTCCTTATCAAACTAATCCAATGATTCATGGATAAACTTTAAAGAGAAACTAATAACCAAAATGTGAACAGATACAGGCCAGTTAAGTGACCATAAAGATCAAAAATCCCTTTGGTACTAAACATTTGTCCCAGTTTACAAAAAAAATAAATACATTTGTACCTCCAGATGACTCCATTGAAAATTTTCTTTTGCTTATTAGAAATTAGCAAAATGGCTATAAATTATCAAATGAGTACAAAGTCATGGACACCCAAACTTCAGTCTTACTGTGTTTCTTTGTGGAACTGGTTTACTTTCTGCCAGTGTTAAGTGTGTCCATTAAAACTGACAGTGAGCAGGTTAGTGTTCATGTGGAAATAATTAGGTGAAACATGATCATATGGAAGACCTTTACTTGTTTAGCATTCCAAGCTCTTTTAGATCCATAAAGTTTTCCAGGTTACTTCAGATCAGAACCAGATTCCAGAGCATCTTTGTGCAATCAGCTGCAGAGGAATGTTCTCTGAAACCTTTGTTTTCCCTCTAACACTTCCTCCTGTTTATGCTTCTGTCTCGTACCCAGGATCCCACACTGCTCCTGCCCCTCCACCTCCTCCACCGCCACCTCCTCCCCCCTTACAGGACTCATCCTCCTGTCCTCCTCCTCCTCTGTCCTCCTCTAATGGAGCGGGAGGAGGCCGTGCCGCCTTGCTGAGCTCCATCCAGGCCTTCAGTAAGGGCAAACTGAAGAAAGCCGATACCATCGACCGCAGCAAACCCATCGTGTGACCACGTCCACTGACACAATCTGTCCTCAATATGGCAACATGACCGACACACCAGTTCTGCACTTTGGTGAAGGCCCTCCCCCAAGATGTGAAAAAATCACTAACAAAAGATCCAAGTACAATTTTTGTTTTTATTGCTGTTTCTGCTTTTTTCCCCCCTCCTGCTTTTTTTAACTTTTAATGTATTGCTGTGGTTGGAGAGACTCGAGGACAGGTGGGGTAAAATGGCGACCCCTATTTGCCCTTTGAAACATGCTGGACAATCTTAGGCACCTTAAGGTTTTGTCTTTTCTGGTTACTTTGTCCTTAAAAGACAGACAACGGATAAAAACCGGGAAACTGAATCGGGTGAGCTTTTCTTCTGGCTGATCTGCGGACAGCCAGCTGGCTTAATTTTTTGTTCTTTGTGCTTGTAAAAGTAGCACTTAAAAATGTGTGAGAAGAAATTGTGGAGCAACCATGGATTCCTGCCCCCTGCTCGATGGTGAAGTTGCATTTTGTGGATATAGGACTCTTATTTTCAGTACTTCGATGGTGTGAGAGTGCTTCACCAGTCCCGAGTATGGAGTAGACCAAACTTTCCTTTTAAATCATCTCTGACTTTTTAACATGTAGCCCACAGGCTCCGCTGAGCGAGTTTCCTCACAACTGAGCTGCAAAACACACCTACAGGTCGTCTCTGTCTGTAATTAACTCATCGTCATGCCGTGTATTGAATTAAAACAAAATACCAATGCAGTGCATTGTGTTCAAGAAAAAGTCAACTTCCTGGTTTGAGAGTTTGAAAGCAGAAAAAAAGTTTATTTGCTTCTTATTGATCTGCAGATATTTTTCAGATATATTTTTGAGTATGAAACATCACATTGAAATTACAGACAGAAATAACTGGAGAGCAAAAGTGTTTGTTGCAGCACAAAACAGTGGAGGTTTAACCGGCGCTCTGCTCATTGGTCTGTTTCTCTGCATTGCATTTCCCCCAGTTGTCTCCACAGTTCTTCAGACTGCACCCCTCTCTCTCACGAGCTCTATAAGCATGAAACAATCCCAGTTTAGATTGATTCTGAACATCTTTATCTCCTTTTTTCCCCTTCTTTTGGACCAAACGGGCGCAATATTTTGCACGAGGCAGAGCACAAAACGAAGAGCAGCTAAATGAATAGGAAGCTACAAACTACACTACGTGTGTTTTCATCCAGCTGTTTGTTTGTGCACACTTATTTGATGATGGCATGAGGGGGCAATGAGAGGTTTAGGAGAAATACCCCCCCCCCCCCCCCCCCGAAATAAGAGGTGGGAAAAGTATAATGGAGGAAGATGTGATGTACAGTGTTTAATAAATTTATTAGACCACCTGTTATAAAAAAAAACAAAAAACAAAACATTAGATCAGAGTTATATCATTATTTATGAGGCAAACTGAATTCATCTTTTCACAGCCAAATGTGAGCCGGCACTCTGGAGTGCTGTGAGTGGAAGTCAGAAATAAATCAATCCACATTCAACCACAAGCTTTTCTGTTCAGAAATGCATGTAAATGACTCTAATTTGGCATCTTAATCAAAAGATATCATGCTTTAATTTTGTTCTTGTAAAACAGTAAATTTCCAAATTCATGGATAACAAAAACAAGTATATTTTAGCATTAGAAATATTTTGATTCAAAAACTTGCACATTCTGCTACAGAAATGAATAAAAGAACAAATTTGTTAATTACCAATACTGATTACTTATGCAGCTGTGGCATAAACCTTATGCTGGGAGGTGGACTAATAAATTTAGGCGCTGTGTCTGAAGAATGTAACATCTGTGTGAGGAAATAAGGTTTGATTGTGTGCATCCCAGCTCCTTTCACTCACAGTTGATGAAAACAGTTTCCCAGAATTCTCCTTAGCTCTCCACTACAGTTGGATTAAAGGGAAATGAACAATAACATTAATGTTCTCACCTGGTATCCACAGTCTCTCATTTTAGTGCAGCACGAATTTAAAATTAGCCGCCTGCTGTTGAGGTTTATCGTACATCATTGCGTCTGTGCTGCCCCGCATCAGAGCAACTTGGATGCACAGCGACGAGCAGCTCGGCTTCTGATTGTGTGCAGGGTCTTAAATTAATCTCACATCACATTTTCTCCTGACCTCAAGTAAATCCTCAATTATTTTTTTTTCCTGATTTTATTTTGGTCCATCAGTCTCTTCACGTCACTGACCAGAGTCCAGATCATTTCTAATAATTCCATTCACAAGTAAACTACAGATAATGCGTTGACATCAACATTACAACATTACATGTACTTCTGGGAATAGTTAACCTAATGCCACAAACTATGGAAGTTTGATTGAACCATGGCTTTAGATGGTCTGTAACCGGTTCATTATTGTCCTGAGTGTATTTGGGAAGATTATTCTTGCTCATATAACTGTTTCTTGCCAAGCATGCAGTGCTGTGTAACATTAAACACAAATAACATTCAGCACTAAAGTTTTGTGGATGAAGTGCAGCCCCATAGAGCTCAGCTCGCCTTCAGGATTAACTTCAGACCCTGGTTTCTGATTTTGATTCTTTAACATTTGTTTTTTCCTCTGTTTTAATGTTTGTGTCCAGACTTTTGTTTGTTTTTATTGTGCCATACCCATTTGGGTGATAGTGCCTAAAGAAATCTGAATGTTTTTTGTTATTGTACATGACAGTATGTCACATGGAGCTCATCGGTTTGTGTATGGTAGCCAACGCTTCAGCATGTGGCTTAGAGTGGTTAGCAATTAACAATAGTCCACGTGTCTGTATAATTATTAAGCATTACTGAGTCATGATGTTATCAGGTTATTTGTCCTTTCTGACAGCAGAAAACCCAAAAATATTCAGTCTGCAGTGAAAGAAAGCATTTGAGAGCAGATAATGCTGACTCACTACTTTTTAAAATTCTTGGCCGATAAGTTCTGTGCTTTAGATCCATTTCTGTCCAATCATCATGAAGGTCATCAGCTTTTTTAAGTCTAAGTCTGCTGATGATACAAAACAAAAATTTTGCATATTTGATTCAAAAGAGGCAGACTGATTGGCCCTGTGCTGAGTTAAACTAACAGGGCTACAACCTGATTTCAATTTACTGGACAGATTTGTGGTAAAACTTTGTAAATCTGCAACAGAAAACACAACAGGTGAATAATTATGCCTTTAAATTACGTGCAACTTTTACAGCTGTCACCACAGGGCAGACAGGACCCACTGTGTGCGACAGAAACTGTGGCCACCTGTGGTGATTTATTCCTGATCACCCAACTTGTGTGCTGAAGCGTTGGTGGCTGAATCTGGAGCTCAGGTGAATCCTGTAACCTAAAGACTCTTTAAAAACCAAGTTTTTAGCCCTTCAATGACAGCTCAGTGCTCAAATAATTTACTTTCATCATTCAGTGCAATCAGCCCAGTGTGAATGCTCATTATGTTTAACCAGAATGTGTCTCTGCAGCACTTTAGAGGGGTGGAAGCCCTGTCCACAGGGATGTTTGTTAATAAAAAATAATCCAAGGCAGCGAATTCTCTCGAATCTCCTGAGGAGTGTATTAATGCAGCTGCAAGAGGACCCCCTCATCATCAGCAAACGTGAAATGGATTTGGCATCCCTGCTGTGATAAATAATACTTGTATCAAATGAATAAACATTTGGGGAAAAAAATCAGTTTCCTGTTTATTTCCACATGTTTGTTACAGTTGTGATGAACAGTTGAAGATGGAAAAGGCATGATGTGACATCTTATATGGAAGCTTATCAAGAAGTTGAAAGGTTTGCTCAGGGAGGGATTCTTACAGGAAACTAAAAGATAAGTGATGAGGTTGCAGAGGTGGAAGCATAAAGAGTAGTGATGTAGCCAGAGCTGCCTGACAAAGAAGAGTTCCCTGAACACAGAGGAAGGGTAGGTTTTATAGAGGATCAACTGAGCGCACGTGTCTCCAATTGACCTGAATGTTTGGCCCTTCCCATCTGCTTCTGTTTGGAAATAAACTGATGAGGTAGGTAAGCAGACCATAACATTGCTAAAAACCCAATATTACTTGGCCCTACATATAAAACATATGAATATATAATATTTTTCTTGTTTGAGTCCAGGAAAGTAATATCGCTCCCTCTTTGGTGTCCAGAGCCTTTACTCAGGGGCTCTGCCCAAATCCTGAAAAGTGGCAAGAGTGAGACAAGAACAAAGAAGCCTTGGCAACAGGCATTGACCAAAATGAGGCATCCATCCCTCCGTGACACTGACACAGCTACATCATCAACTGTTTTGTTATAGCTATGTTATAACTATTAACTATTTTGTCTCAGGTGTAACAGTGTTAATTGCATTTTTTATATTTATGGTCACTTTTAATTTAATTCACATCGTGACACAATGTTCAAGGTGAAATGAACTCAAGGTTGGATTATTTTAATATTTGAATTAAAAGTTGTTTAAAGCATCTTCCTCCTACCTTTATTTGTATATCCCAGGTTTGGCCACACCTCTTCTATATATGAAGCTAAAACGACTTGTGCAAAGCATACACCTTTGCATCTCTTAGTTATAGCCTCCTGTCTCCTCTCAGCACAGAAATTAGTACTGAGACTGATTTTGATGTTGGAGGACAGGCAACATCAAATAAATATGCACGTATATATGACTTCTATTTGCTATTACGTGATATGTGTGTGACAAATAAACGGATCTGGAATCTTAAAACAAGCACTAATTTGATAAATACCAGTAAAGTTAACCTTCAATATATAATCACATATGTCATACATAATCATACAATCATACATAATGTGTGTGTGTTATAAATGCTACAAGTTCAACTCATGTTTTCACTCATTTTGTATGATGATATCTGGTAAACTGACAGTCCAGAGCTTGATCGGAATGAGGATTGGAAACATATTTCTTAATGGATATGAAAAAGTTTGGAAATTAAACTTGCAGTCAAACATAATACAAAAACAAAAATTCTATTGTGGCATACTAGAAACCCCCCCCCCCCCCCCCCCTCACAAAGTGCCATTTTCCATTGCCAACTTGAATGTGTGTTGCATATGAAATAATGTCAAAGTTCACAGATTAAATTTAAAAAAATGAATGAAAAAGTAGTGACTCACACTATTTATGTATTTATTTATCTACGTATGTTTTGCCGTATTGGTCTTCCATACCTGACGCCTGCGCGGCTCCGTGTCCTTGGATATTTCTACCCCCATTTTCTACTCTCCCGCCTCCTTATTTGTTTGACCACTGTGATTGGCTATTCGAAATGACACGTTCCAATCAACCTATGTTGATTGGTTAAAATCCGCCAGCTTCCACTTTCACGTCACTCCAGTTCGACAGAGGACAGGTTCAAGATGGCAGCGTCCCTGAGATGCTTTCTCCGCTCCGGAAAGGTATGGATTAAATCGATGTTTTTAAAGCACTGTTTGGTCTTTCTGGGAGTGTGATGTTCGTGCTTCTTCTCTTTTCTCTTGCAGAATACCGTGTCAGCTCTGCAGCGGCGGGAATTTCACAGGAGCGCTCCGGCCGCAGTACAGGTCAGTGTTAGCAACTAGCAGGCTAGCTGTTTCTACAGCGAATGATGTCGGTACATATAGTTTTGATTGCACAGACAACAATAACAGGCTGAAAACTGGGTGGGGACTTGTTTTAGTCAGTAGCTGCATGTTTTAAATACGTGTGTTAAGGGTTTAGGGGTCGTGCTGTTGTGCGGTCACTGAGCAGAGGGATGCGGGTTTACATCACATCAGCCCTCATCGCGCTGACAGCTGTCTCACATTAACATAAATTGCTGTCAGGAGTATGAGGGGAAAACGATTGAAACAAAGCTTAAGCTCTGAAACAATGCAGGCAACAAAATGCACACTTTTTAAGCAGAACAGCAAGAAAAATCCTGAAATTTGGGGTATTTTAAACTGCAAAACGAGAAGTGCTGTTGAAATACTCATGTCACTGTCTTTAAATATTGTAGCTGTATCTGGGCTTGCTCGTGTGGTCTCTTTCAAGCAGTTCCTTCATAATTGGCGGGAGGTCCAAGGGATCCTCAAGGAGTTTGTGTTTGCTCAGACACATGAAAAATTAGAGGGAACATTGGTTGTAACATTGACATAATACTGTGCACTCTAGGGCAGAGTAGCGGACAAGTTTAAATCAGAGCTGTGATTTTTTTTAAGTCGTCATTAAATCGGTGACAAAATTAAGCAGATTTAAACAATTTCTACTTGTGTTGGATACAAATAACTACCAAGAATGGCTTTTAGGTTCTGAACTAAAACCTCCAGTCTTCTGATAGCCACTTGAGACTAAAGTCTCCTGAATGTTTACAGTCTTATGTGAAACAGGTTTTGGATGGAGAATTGCTATTGTGGTGTCCATAAGTTACATTTTACTTCAGTTTGTGGAAGGAAGCGTTCTGACCTGTACTGATGGTTTTGTTGCCACTGTTAGATGACAGTCCGTGATGCCCTGAACCAGGCAATGGATGAGGAGTTGGAGAGGGACGAGCGGGTGTTCCTGCTGGGTGAGGAAGTCGCCCAGTATGACGGTGCCTACAAGGTAAGTTTAAAGCTCAGACTGCAAGTGAAGTTCCTGGAGGCAGTTTGTGTTCTGTCCCAGTGAGGGCAGTCAGACTAATGGTGGTTACTGGTGCAGGTGAGCAGAGGACTGTGGAAGAAGTATGGAGACAAACGAATTATTGACACTCCAATCTCAGAGGTGAGATACAAATGGCCTGCCCAACAGATGTTTTCCACAAATCTAAGTATCCCCACTGGTGGTGTTGGACTCATTTTAGTAACTTTTTGTTTTTGGTGCAGATGGGGTTTACTGGTATTGCAGTGGGAGCTGCTATGGTAAGTCTGACATGTTCCTGATAGGATATATTAAACACCGACTTTTGTAACAGTTTTACTTGAGTTTGTCTAGAATGTCATTCTAAACACTGAATAATAACTTAGTCAAGAATTACCTGAGATAATGGGCTTAAGTTCAAGATCTTCATAATTACACTTGAATTCTAAGCAGTAATTCAGTTCTGTGCACACTTCGCTCTCTACAGACCTGAATTATGGCTCCATTGCCCGCCAAATTAGCTTCACACTGCCAATAAAGCAGTACACAGGCAACTCCCAAGCCACCTTGACCTGTATAATAAAGCACTTTTCCTACCTTGAAGCCATAAATGCCAAAATAAGAGTTCCTTTAGACCAGAATGCTTCAAAGTACAGATTATGAAAGTTCTTCAGATTCACAAACTACCTGATTATTCTTAAAACTTGCAAGTGACAAATTCCCTAACAAGATCAATGTCCTCTTGCAGGCTGGTCTGAGACCCATCTGTGAATTTATGACCTTTAACTTCTCCATGCAAGCCATTGACCAGATCATCAATTCTGCAGCAAAGACCTACTACATGTCAGCTGGGCTACAGTCAGTCCCAATTGTTTTCAGAGGCCCTAATGGAGCATCAGCAGGTGTCGCTGCACAGCATTCACAGTGCTTTGCTGCATGGTGCGTTCAAGACGTCACTTTACTGTTTGCAGTAACTCTAGCTGATGTTTGGCAGCTCTGACATCAGTGTGGTCATTTGTCTCCAGGTACGGTCACTGTCCAGGACTGAAGGTTGTAAGTCCATGGAACTCAGAAGATGCTAAAGGCCTCTTGAAATCAGCCATCAGAGATGAAAATCCTGGTGAGATGCCACACTGAAACTCTTAAAACTTGGACAGTAACCCTGCATATCAATGTTCAGGCACTGCTAGCTCCAGTTGATTACAAAGTTTTTAATTAAACAAGCTAGCTGGTCCCTATGTGTCTCAGCCAAATGTCAAACAGTAACTCAAGCATTATTGGACTGCAACTGACTAGTCCTTGTTCTGCTCTGGAGGCTAACTTTAACACAACAAATGCTTCTCCCAGCTACAATCAAGGCACTTGTCCCTCATTCACAGGATGAGGTGCTACCAGGAGAAGCAGAAATTATTCCCCTTATAGTTTGAAAGTATTTAAAATGGCATAAACATCAGCTGAAAATGCAGCTTGAGTGAGTTTGTAGCAGCCTGGCTGTTCAAACAGACATGTGAACTGAATCTGTCTGCAGTGGTGGTGCTGGAGAACGAGCTGCTGTATGGCGTTCCCTTTGAGATGTCAGAGGAAGCGCAGTCCAAAGACTTCACCATTCCCATTGGAAAAGCAAAGATTGAGAGACAAGGTGAGTGACAGAACACCAGGATCTGGATTCTAGGTTTTTAACACTGAGGCTTCAAAACTAATTTCTGAACATGTCGTTTTCAGGCAATAGCGTCACCCTCGTTGCTCACTCTCGGTATGTTGGTCACTGCCTGGATGCCGCAGCTGTCCTTGCCAAAGAGGGAATAGAGTGTGAGGTAATGCAACACCTATTGACTGGCGGAGCTAGACTGCTCAGCAGCCTCTTAACCATTTCTTGTCTGTCAGGTGATCAACCTTCGGACCATCCGACCCATGGATGTGGAGTCTATTGAGACCAGTGTGATGAAGACTAATCACCTGGTGACTGTTGAGGGTGGCTGGCCTCAGTTTGGGGTTGGAGCAGAGATCTGTGCCAGGATCATGGAAGGTAATCTAAGCTCCAACTAATTTGAAAAATTAGCAGTCATAACTGGTTCCCTTACACTCCTAGATCTGGATGTTCAGGAGCCAAAGCACAGATGACACATATTGGGATTGACGCTGTAATGATTGCTCGTGTGTTTACTAATAGCTGTTCAGTCTGAAGTCCAAACCTCTAATTATTTCAGGCCTCAAGACTAACATGCCTTTAATTTCTCAGGTCCTGCCTTCAACTACCTGGATTCTCCTGTTACCAGAGTAACTGGTGTAGACATCCCCATGCCATACGCTAAAATCTTGGAGGACCACAGCCTGCCGCAAGTCAAAGACATAATCTTCTCTGTGAAAAAGACCCTCAACATCTGAGACCCTCATCCACCGGAGTCCTTGTTTACAGATGGTGGCAAAATATCTAATGTGTAAATACCGCCAAACGCTCCAGATGTTGAACAATGCGCACACAGCTGTGTAGCTCAGAGCAGTGGACACCGTCTCAGTCATCCCAGCACCTATGTGTTAACTTTGTTACTAACTTGACTTAACTGTCTGTGGCTCTGGCTGCTCTCTTGCACTTTTCCCAATTAAAAAAGAAAAATGTATCGTACAATCTGTTGGCTGTAATTTATTGTCAAGTTAAATTTTTGACTCTTCCCAAAGTTTACCAATTAGTCTGGACTCTAAAGGCTGTAAAGTATCTGTAAACTGTTCTCGGCTATTTGCTTTCAATTACCCTTCTCAAGAAGTTCTTCAGATTTGGATAATCATTTTTATTTTTCCACTCTTTATTCAGCTGAACTGGGATGAAAGTCATCCTGCTGCTGCCTTTAAAACGCACAGTTCACTTAACTTCTCAGACTTGGGTTTGTCTTTAAAAATGGGAAAATGGCTGTGAGCTGGAAATATTTAATGTAGCGGCTCATTTCTGTTGACTGTTACAGAAATAAACTTTGATCCTCATGTTTGGTTTGATTTACTACATCTACACCATCCTGCCCACAGTTAAATTGTTTGACCAGATTTGCACTAACGATCTCATCTTGAGAGAAACCCATGGAAACTGAAGTTTCTGAAGACACTAGACTAATCTGAACTAAGATTGAAATATGCTGGCTGAGAAACTGCAGGTGGACTGTTACTGTGACAGATTAAAATTGTTGGAAAGAGGTCCGAGTGATGGGGAAAAGATTTAAAGAAAACTTGCCAACCCAGAATGTGAGCTCTGTTTTTATCCAGAGGAACTTTTTAAAAAAAAAAAAAAAAAAAAATTATATAGGACAAAACAATGGTATTGTGGGAAAAGACTTAAGGTTAAACACTAAATAGCAACAAAATTCTTTCCACTAGGTCAAATGTTGAGAGGCCTGGACCAAACTCCATAAAGGTCCAACTTCAGATTTTATTAATCCTGTGAGGCCTGAAGTGAAGTGCTTTCTAACATTCACACATCAGGGAGAGCTTAGAGTTCAGTATCTTGCCCAAAGACACGTTGGCATGCAGACAGCAGCCGCCGGGAATCACACCACTGACCTTCCAATGAGCACATGATCTGTCTCCTAAGAAAGCGCCACCTTGGGCTCAGAGTCATGACTGGGACCTTACAAGGTTAATGAAGTGCAGTTACTCATTGTATTATGATAACAGAAAGTGTGTTGATAGTTTAAATTATTGGAGTTCAACAGCTCTGAAAGAAGAATACTTTCAACTGTTTGTTATCCAGTGGTTTTACTGGTTGAGATTAAAACTGGTTCATGCAATAGAATCAGTCACACAGTGTCAGCCAGTTTTCCCGACTTGGATTAATCCTCGTCCTGGACTAAAAGCAAACTTAGAAGATTAAGATTTTTTTTATTCTAGGGTTAGGTTTCATCCACACCTGAGAAACAGAGCCTCAGTGAATTTGTACATTTTGGTTTTGAGGACACTCAGTCTGCAGGAGAACCCACAGGCCCAGGGTGCACCTTATACTGGTGCCCAGTTCAGATAAAAAGAGGAGAGTTGTGTTGGGAAGGGCATTGGGTGCATGATTCATGATCTTTATGCAGATTAAAATAATTCTGGTCAAAGTCCTGGATGGAGGCAGATGATGTGCTGTCACAACCCAGCAACTGTTTATGTGATGTGGATTAAAAAGATGCATTATGCTAATTTCCAGGTCTGTACTTTTGACCGTTTATCAGAACCTCAGTACATCTTGTCTAAACAGTTTCCTCATTGTGGGAGCCAGATGAGGGGCAGCCAAAGAGAATTTGGTGCCTATTAGCTATGCCATAAGCTATGCTATTCATTATTTATAAATTGTTTAAATATATACACTGGTATAGTGTGTTCATATCTGACAGAAAATAGGGAAAAACATCACGGATACCCTTTAAGAGCAGCAATAAACAAGAGTCAGTGAAGCCTTAAACATTTTTATTGGTTAACTTTTTGCAGTAAGAATCTCAGTTACAGACTCGCTGTGCTTCCCCTGTCTGAGCGCCAGATCTGAGATCAGTCGGAAAACACAGCGATCCACAACTTAAACATAAAAATAAAAACCATCTCTGAGACTCTGAGAAACCCCAAAGGACCAAACCTCGTTACAAATCAGAGTGAGTTACAGAGTGTCCTGCTTCAGGAAGCTCTCAGACTGAACTGAGTAAACAGATCATCATTTATAAACTCTTAAATGTTACAGGTCTTTGACTTTGTAATAATCCCATGAAAAGAACATCACACTCTGGTTCAAATTACAGTTACAAAAAAAAACAAAAACCCCAAACCTATCTAACATTCATTTCCACTGTAATTAGGACCAAAGTGCAAAAAATTATCTTTTCTGAAACTTCTTAGTAAACTTCACTGAAATTACAGTCTAAGGAACTTTTTTTGGTATTTATCCCATCTTTAAAGGCTTTTTACACATTTCCCATTGTGTTCATGTCATGCCAAAAAAGTTCCTCTAAAAGCTCTGATACATTAAACAATCTCCTGAAAACCAAACATAAGGACACTAACTACCACTGAAAGTCTGTTTTAATGGTTACTCAGTGGCTATGATGTCTGCAGGCGCCCCAATCTGCAATCCTGCCATCGGTCCAGCATGACACGAAGAAACGATGCATAAAAGCTTCGCTGTGCATCGAACAAGCACACCAAAACCTTCGATCGCTTCAGTTTGGTTCATCAAAGCTAACAAAAAGTCCAGGTCCTTTTCTCGGGTGTGGATCTACTCAGCTCCCAGCCTCAGTCCTTTGAGACGTCACAGTGTTCAGAATCAAACTCGCACAATCTTCTCCTGCCAGTTTGTAAAAATAAAGATGGCGTAACAGCAGCAGGATTAGAAAATTTTCACCTCCTGATAGCTCTGACAGTCCAATGAACACGGAGTCCACGATGGTCACTGATGGCTTTAGTCAAAGTGTTTGAGGATATCCAGTCTTTCTGAAGCTAAAAGTGCAGCTTGTACCCCCCTCTCATGCATTTTACGTGGCATCACAAGCACGGTTTAATTTTTTTTTTTTGTAAGAGTAACTGTGTAATTACAGGGAAGTGCTTTGAGATTCAATAGATATCCAGAATTTAAGAAAAACTCTGTGGAGGGAACTGCTCGGACTTTACTGAAAGGTAAGGTGTGTTTCAGTGTAAATCTTATGAGCAGAAAAAGATTCAGTGTTATGAGAATCAAGCCATAATGTGATGAGAATAAAGTCAACAGAAAAATAACTGATTGATTTACAAGAGAATTTTGAGTAATGTTACATTTTTTAATTACTCATCTAGACCACAATTAGCCATATTTGCAAGCAGCAGCCTCAAAGCTAAAAAAAACAAAGCCAAGCCAAGTCAAAGAACTGCAGTACTCCTACTGGCCACTTGAGGCTGTCTCCAAACGCGAGCCAATCCCCATAGAGTCATATGGTTAAATGGATGACTTTACAACAAATAAAAACATGTTTTGGTCTGTAATGGATAGTTTTCCACTTTGTATCGACTTTACAAGCAGTGGGTTTTGATAGAACTCATATTTTTGGAGATTGTTAGGCATACAGTTAGAGTGGGAAGGTACGGAAACAAAGCCAGGTGTAACCAATCGCTGCCTGCTAGGCCTCAATTGTGCTAATCTGAGACTCTGAAGTGGTCCTAGCTGCTCTATATAGAGCTTTTGGATGACTAACATTAGAGTTTTGGTGAATGGAATTTGGCAGTAAATCAATGAACTAGCTTAACAGAATTTCCTGAAAGAGAGCGCTGTTCAATGTTTACCAGCATCTCATCTTCTGCTACTAAAAGTTCAAAATACTATAAAGAGAATATTTGGGTTTAATGTGAAAACTTGTGACCGAGTGCAAAACACAAGTGCACGATCAACTAACAAATAATCAAAACAAAATTACTTTATTCTCATAACATTTATTTTCTGTTGCTATATTGGACTTTACTAACATAATATTTCAATATCATGTGGAATAATTACTTTAATCACCCAGTGTTTTTACCCTTTTATTCTCTAGGTCATTGTACTTCATCCCGTTGCTGTTCTTGTGATTTAAGCCAAATTTGTTATTTTCCTTTTTAAATCTGAATTTTTTAAAATTTGCTATGAGGTGCAATGAAAGGAAGAATTTGTTGATTTTCAGTCATAATTAATCAGCTGTGGGTGTTTTGCTGTTACTCACATTGGAGCAGTTTTTGTGTTCTTGGGCTCAAACTGAAACAGAACATTTATATTAAAGCTCTTATTACTTTCCCTCTACAGTTACTAACCATGCCAGGGAAGAGGGCGGGGACTCTGTGCTGCTCTCTGATTGGAGGAGGGGCCTGCAGTCTTAAGGAGCTGACAGATCTGATCGTCCGACCTCCGAGTGTCCCTTCAGCAATCCGAGCCTCACAACCACCACCCTCTTCTTTTTCTGCTCTGAGTCCTCATCATCATCGTCGTCATCCTCCTCCTGCTGCTCCTTCGCCTTTCGTTTCACTCTCTCCTTCCTCTTCTCCTCCTTCCTCTGCTTTTTCGCCCTCTTCTTTCTCTTCTTTTCTTCTTTTTCCTCCTCTGCACGATCCTCCTCAACTTCTTCCTCCTCTTGCATCCCGTCCTGCACTTCCTCTTCAACTACCTCCTCTTCTACTGCCATCACCATTTCCTCCTCTTCCTCCTCCTCTTCATTGTCATCATCTTCCTCCTCCTCATCTTTCTCTTCTTCCTCTTCCTCCTCATCTGTCATCACTTCTCCCATCTGTTCTTTCAGTTGCTCTTCTTTAGCGTTCATCCCGGCGTCTCCATCCTGTGTCGATCGATAGAAACAGTCAAAAACAGCGCCGGTGTGGTCAAAAATATCACTTTAAGAGTTTAAAGTATGTTTACAGCTAGCTGTTTGAATTTCATGTTAAATGACCAATCTAACATTTTTCTAAATGTAAACAAATCACATATAAAGCTTGGATTCCCTCGTCCCCATACAGCAATCATCATGAAGTCCAATCATTTGTGCTGAACATTTGATGCTATGATAAGTATTCACAACATTCAAACCACTGTAATATCCTCAGTGAACTTTTCTTCGTGTCTTCCCCACAGCCACTGAATAGTCATGGCAAGAATTGTGGTCTTAAAATAAAAGGGAAAAACAAAATTAAACTATAATGTATAGAAGTTGAGACGAGCATTAGCACCTCCAAGTCTCGGAGCAGAAAAGGGTGAAAAGTTGCTACGCCAAGTGGCGGAGTTCAAGTATGTCAGGGTGTGTCTCATGAATGAGGCGAACAGGGGATTTGTGCACGGGTTTGTTTTGGTGACAAGTTAGCGAAGTATAAAAACCAAGCTGTAAATTTTCTGGTGGAGCCACATTCCTACCCTCACTTACGTCTACAAGCTGTGGGTACTAACCAAAAGGGTGAGATCCCACATACATGCAGCAGACGTGTCTGCGCTTTCCCTTAGAGATGTGGGAGGGGCTCAAAGTAGAGCCAGCTGAAGGTGTTCAGCGTCTGACCAGGATGCCTCCCGGTTCAGAGGTTATGTTATACTGGGAGGAGACCCTGAGGCTGAGCCACGACACATTGGCTTGGGAATGCCTCACTGGTTGTGGTGGCTGGGGAGTGGGAAGTCTAGCCCCCAAGAGCTGGACCAACAAAATGACCAAAAAAAATGCAAGAATGGATGAATGATTTTATACGAGGATGCAGATTAGTCCAGGCCTTTATAATCAAGGACATGTTTATTTTACAGATTCATTAAAGCATGTGAATTAAACACATGTCTGGTTAAAAAAATAAAGCACAGCCCAGAGGACTTCAAACATCCCCGACGTTCTCACAGTACCTGACCCCACAGAGCACCTGCAGGGTCACATAATCACTGTCTTGAAGTATTTTGGTGGCATGAAGAGTTTAATTTTTAAAACTTGCTTGATTCTATAGTTCACACATTAGTTCAATCTCAGCCACGTCGATACAGATTGCATATTTATCTTGTTTTCAGTCCAGCCCTACCGGTGGTGACACTCACCATGTCTTTGCCATTTCGCAGTCTGTGCAGCAGCAACCTGACGGTGTCTTTGTTCTGGCACAGGCCCATAGTGTTGAGGATTTCAAGGGCGGACCCGGAGCAGCCCTGCAGGCGGAGCTCAGCCCCCAGAGCGGCCTGCAGGAAGTTGTTCTTCCAGATGTTCCTGGTGAAGAGAGGGATGGAGAGCGCCACCACAGTCCGTCGCTCCAGCAGCATGAAAGCCTGCTCCTCTGTCAGCTGGCTGTTGAACAAATAAAGCAAATTCAAACTGTTGACCCATGTTTGCTTGGATGAGATGAAGTCTTAGTACTGATGTAAAAACATTCCGAGTCAAACTTACCTGTTGCTCTTGTAGAGGGCATTGATGTCTGGGAACAGTGAGCGGAGGCACGTGGTGACAAGCGGAGCCTTTTCCTGAACCCAGTTCACACATCGCCGCCAGGGGAAGGACGACAGCGGTTTTTTCCCAGATACCTTCTGATGGAAGGGATTGTCTGACAGTCGCGACAGCGTCTTCATCTAAAACATCACCGGGAAACACAAGAATGTAGGCAGTCACGATTACAAAAACAGCTACCAGTTAAGAAGACATCAAATACGAGATGTCAGGAAGCTTCTTTCCTCACCTCATTTTTCAGCTGTTTGCTCCAGAACTCCATCATGGGTTTCCGGGCACCTTTAGAGGACCAGAGCATTTGGAAAGCAGCTTTGTAGCTGGACTTGCTCACAAGCAGCGCTGCTTTGCTCTTTTTCCCCATCCTGCAACCTGCCGCCTTCTTATCATTCACCTGCGACTACACACACACAAACAGAGTAAGTGTGTTTTTAAAACACCAACACACCAATGACAACTTCAAAAAATGTGCTTACAAAAGCATTTGAGTACAAGATTTGTGATTCGGCTTGGAAAATCTGAAGTGGATTTTTTCACAGTTTTAACAGACAACATTTATCAAGGAAGTAACTGACAGAGAAAAACTGTAGAAGGCAGAAATGCAGAAAAAATAAGAGGAAATTGCAGATTTTGATGGCAGACAGAGACTGTATATAAAGAACAGACATGATGTCACCAACTGGTCAGTGAAGGTTATGAAACCTGCACATATGGTAACAAGTTACCAATTACACAGCAAATCCACCATAAAACATAATCTTATTGTCCTTTTTCCTCGCAATGATGAGAAAACTCCAATTTATAAATAAATATCATGATGAATTAAGTAAGAATTGAACCTAACAACTGAAAAAGCAAAAACTTCTGTAAAGTTTTTATTGAGATCAAACATTACGTAAAACAAAGAGTCATTTCCCCTAGTTTTCCATACACTTTAAATTTTTGATTTATTTATTTATTTAAAATCAGAGGAGTCGCCCCATGCTGTCCAAGAAAAACAATGTAGGGCTTAGGTTTCATACCCGGAAGTTGCATCCCTCTACCTGCAGCTTTACCTTTTTATCTAAGGCCCTTCCAACAGATGAACATATGCTTCATATGTCTAAAAATAAATCAAAGCTGACTTCTGTCTGTACGAAGGATTCAAACCACTTTTGATAAACTACCAAAACAGTACTCTGAGCAAGGACTCTAGTCTATGGGACAGAAAAGTAGCTATGAAAAGAATATGAAGAAACAACTGCTATGTCCAAAAATGCAAGTGTTTTGCTTTGAAGCACTATTAGCTGCAGCTCAACTAAGGTTAGACCATACTTTTTGTTTTATGAATTTATACCACAAGACAGTACATTGGGTCAACCAGGTAAGTAATTTGGGACACAATGGTAATGATAACCTAAGGAAAAAGTAGAGCCCCTTCAGAAGATGGGGGTGAGACTAAAAGGAAACAACTACAAACCCAGGAGCTCATGTTCAAAAACATCAGCAGATTTCACTGTGAAATGCTGCCCCCTGGTGGGAAGGGGGATAATTGCAAGCGGTACCTGTATCCAAAGGGGAAATACCTGCTGCCCTACACGTGCTTATATACACAATAGAGAAGCTGAACTTTCACACCATCTGTCACACACACCGGTTTGGTCGGAGGCGGCTTTAGCCACAGATTCCGTTTCCCGCTCTGTTTGCGTTTGCATTTGCTCCGGATCACCTGTGCGCACGTCTCGCACAGGAAGGACTTTTCGTGGACCACGCAGCCCGGGAAGGCCCAGTGCACAGTCTCCGGAGAGGTGAACGTGTACACCGCCCTCCGGTTGAAGGACCGACCGTGCCGCTCGAACTCGAGCCTGCAGCAGGAGCAGTTTTTGTCCTCCGGCCGCCTCACTCGCCGCGGACCTCCGCGATGGACCGCCGGAGCAGCCAACTGAGAGTCTTCAGTCTTTTGGGGGTGTACTCCGGTCTGTGCCTCCACTTCATTCCCAACAGGGCAGTCTACCTCTGCACCCACAGTGGGTTCTGGAAGCTCCATTTGCAGGGACTCAGAGGACTGCACCAGGACGCTCTGCATGGGCTCTCCCGGAGGATCGGTGGAAGAGCTCGCCAAGTTTGTGTCTGCAGTGTGGGCATAGTCGTGCTCGTTAGATTCGGCTGAGGGACCCGTTTCCTCATCGTTCCCCGCGTTGGCGTCAGCATTTTCACTCGCCATCATAACTTCAGTCTTCTGTTTGTGGTGAGATACGCAGAGAGAAAAACTCTGTCCGGATCCGGTTCACAGCAGAGGGCTAACTGTGTGAGCTAACGCCAAATCCCGCCAGCGTTAGCCTGGAATCCTTGCCCGGCGGAACTCCTCTAGGGGCCTTCACAGATATGTGCGAGAGAAAATCTGGTTGATATTCGAAAACAGTGCAGTGAAAATAAAGGCAGACTTCCAGCTGCAAAAACTCAGCAACAAATGAAAAACAGACGAGCTGAGAGCTACAGGATGTAGTCTCTGATAAATAAAACAGATCGTGTCCCTATTGGGTGACCGGTTGTTCTGAGCGCCCCCTGTGGTGGGAGGTAATTGCTACACTCCCAAGCTCATTATAATCAGAACTGAAAAAAATAAATCAGCCACGCTTCCAGTTTAGGGGTCACACCTCCTAACCCACCCAGCCACTTGGGTGTGGCTCTCAGTGTACTGTCCCAGCTTTCATGTTACATCCTGGAAAGTCTCCAGGGCACTTTTGCACAGTCTGCAATGTGAATCCTATTGGCCATGGTAGACTCCTGCCTCTGTGGATCTGCTCTTTAAGGCAGATCTGCTATGTGCTGTCTTTTAAGCTGGCCTTTTCTAGCCACTGATAGGATTTCTTAATATCACCCACTTCCTTTATGTGTCCTCATCACCGTTTGTCTTCTGCTGCCTAAGGCATTTTTGAGCAGCTCATTTCAGGGGTGCAGCTTCCTGATGTATTTGTGGACACACTGTGTTTAATTCTAGATTGTGGTTCCAAAATTCACGAATCCTTGCCCTTCCTCTTTCCATTGATTATAGAGACTGAGGGATTCTGGGCTTTGGGTAGAGACCTCTGTGCATTGTGAAGATTTTTCATATTGATATCAGTGGCATCAATCTCCTCCTCCCATGGTCAGCTTAATTTTTCTTTCTTTCTTTCTTTCTTTCTTTCTTTCAAAGCTTTCATATATCTTGTGTAATTCATATTTATACTTTGATAACTCATTTGTTTTCATATCTATCAAGTTATTTTTTTATTTTCTGATTCATTCGAGCTGCACACTGTAGGTTAGGCGAAAACAACAGTTCAGTCTCGTGTTTGTCCTGTACATATTGCAGAAGTGAGGGGGGGGGGTCAGGTTACAGTTTTAAGCTTTACAGATTTTAGTAGGTTATTAGTAGGTTATTTTAGATTATTTTTTTTAAACACACCTGCATGTCTTTCTAGACTGGTTTATTTACATTCTCCACTTTTATTTTGGCAGATCTTACCGGAAGTCTTTAGTATTAATTATGACGGACATACAGGTTAGCTAGCAATAGCTCTAACCTCCATCTGTGTTTGTGGTTGAAGCGGTGGTTGGTAGTGATGGAGCCGTTATAGGTAAGACCCGACTGACTTTTTAAATATATATTTTTATGAAAGTATCAGTGTGATGCTTTTTTCCCCTTACAGCTATGATGCTAACGAGCTAGCAGGCGTTAGCCGCAGCACACTGGTCAGCTTCAGTGAGACAGATACCAGCCATCAACTGAACTATGATCACTCAGGAGGCCTTTACCTGATTGTTTTCATATCTCAACAAGGCTACATGCAGGTTAGATTTTCGAGGAATATTTGGTCTGGGGAATATCTAAACTTTACCTCTCTAAGTAATTCAGAAATTCTTCAAAAATCTAAATAAATTAAGTAGTAATTATTAAAAACAGACCCAGATTAGGAAAGTAGTCAATGGAATTGCCTGTGTGTTTATCTGCCAAGCACAAAGACTAAAGTGACATTTACAAATCGTTTTTTTCACATTGATATGAAATGAAGATATGCAGTTAGTAACTTTTATTCCTGTGCTAATACAGTTAATAGTATTTAAGTATATTTTTATATTTTCCTTTATTAGAGTAAATGTGAGAAATTCACGTATCTGTCGTCTGTACTTAAGACGTTATTAGGGCTCAAAAATTTGAGCTTTGGTGAATTAAAAACCAAATTTCACTCAGTTCGAAATGTTTTAACTTGGTTTGTGGTACAAAGATCAAATTTTGCATGGCTTCATGAAATATAATAAAGTTTTTGAACCTGCAAGCTGTAGTTTGTAGTAACTATTGTGATTTGCATACATAAAAATCTGTTTGTCAATCATGAATATGTACATATGAAAAGAAGATGTACAAAGTGTAGCAGAGACTTATGAGACTGAAGACTGCCAGTTTGAATAACCCAAGCATTTGGGAGTCTATGGAGTTGTTTTATTATTAACATTGTTAAATGAATGAGTGGAAAGGCAGTTGGTCTAATAACATACCGGAAGAGGTTTGGAGACATCTAGGGGAGATGGCCGTGTACTTTTTACCAGAGTGTTTAACAGAATCCTGGAGAGTGAGCGGGTGTCTGTGGAATAGAGAAGAAGCGTACCGGTGCATATTTTCAAGAATAAGGGTGATATGCAGAGCTGTAATAACTACAGAGGGATTAAGTTGATGAGCCATACCAAGAAGCTAGGTGATGATCAGTGAGCTGCAGTACGACTTTATGCTGAGAGAGAGCGCTACAGAAGCAATGCTTGCTTTGAGAGTGATGATGAAGAAGTGTAGAGGAGGTCAGAAGGAGTTGCACTGTGTGCAGAAGAGTGTGAGGGTTGTGCAGCACATGTATGTGGACAGCGATACAGTGGTGAGGTGTGTAGTAGGAGTGAGAGATGGGTTCAAGGTTGGGGTTGGATTACATCAGGGAAATCTGTGGACTGTGATGTTTGCAGGGACATTGGGATCTTTTCTGAGAGTAGGGTAGGAAGAGAACCTGGAGTGATGGAAGTACAGACAAGTACAGAATTATGAGCCCCTCTATGAAAATTTCATTTTAAGGGGGAGACAAGTGTAACATTGAAGCTGCAATGAGTAGAGATAAAAAGGTGGATGAGTTTACCATCCAAAGCAACAAAGAGTGCACAAGAGGTGAAGAGTGCTGTCAGGGTGGAGAGGACAGTGAGTGTCACGGGGGATTTTTCACATTAGGATAGCAGCAAGGGTAAAAGGAAAGTTTACAAGTTGGTAGTGAGACCTGCAATGATGTATGGTTTGGAAGGGGCAGAGTTACAATGCTATTTGTTTGTCTCAAGGCTGAGATGGTTTGGACATGTGCAGAGTAGAGATACTGGATATACTGCACAAATGATGGTGATTATGGAGCTGCCAAGCAGGAGAAAAAGTAGAAGACCAGAGAAAAGACTCATGGGCGTAGTTAGGACTAGGGCTGCCACGATTAGTCGACTAGTCACGATTACGTCGACTATCAAAATCGTCGACGACTGATTTAATAGTCGACGCGTCGTTTGAAGCTTTGTAAGATCACAAAAGCCGCAGGAGTAAGTAGTAGGATTTAAGAGTGTAATAACGGACTGAAACAGAAGATGGCAGCATTGCATGTACAAGGATGCCAGCTGCCGTTAAACCCCGAAGAAGAAGAAGTAGCTCTGTCCCAGAATTCATAGTGCAGCCCAGCTCAGTTTCCAACAATGGCAGCAGCTAGTTAGTTTTAATATTACTCTTATTATTCTTTCTGGGTCACAAAATAAACGTTTAATATATTTTCAGGCGAGAATGTAGCTGTGTAAACCTCAAATATCTGCTCAGTTTATCAAGACACCACATATTTTCAAAAGCGCTCCGATGTTTTCGGAGACGTCTGTTACCCACCTGCTCGATAGCTAGCTGGGGGCAAGGCTCACTAGAGCCGTGAGAACACCGGACTCCCGGCAAATCGTTTTCAAACCCACTGCTGTCTTTTGCTACTCAGGTTAAACATCATATATAAGTCACTTAGATAACTTCAAAATGTTATTGTTTGTTTGTTTTTTAGTATTTTATTTGTTCCTGAGTAAGTCAGTTTGGCTGAGATTAAAGTTATAGTTTTTACATAGCTGAATAAACGTCAAGCAGACAACTGATCATCAGAAGTGTGAGATGTTTGAGAATATACTCAGGTGTCCCGTTATATTTTAGATAGCAAGGAGTTTATTAAACTTCACAGAAACAATCTGCAAATTTCATTAAAATTTAATAAACTCTCATCTTGTCTTTATTTTTAGTTAGCACATACCTTAAACACTTAAAGCTGTAAGCTAATGATAGTTATATAAGAGCAGATGCTGCTGGTGCAATAAGCTGTACGTTTCACGTCCAATGGATGCATGATCTGATAAATAATGAAAATAATCATTTGTGGCAGCCCTAGTTAGGACATATAGAAGGTTGGTGTGAGAGAAGAGGAGGATGCTAGAGATGGTGTGAAATGTAGGCAGATCCCCCGTGGCGATGCCTAAAGGGAGCTGCCGAAAGAAGAAGAAGATGATGATTTTAAATGACTGAGTTTATGCCACCTCTGTTTGCTCATCAAGGCTACATTAGCCACTACCACGTCAAGCAAACTTTCAGCTGTTGAGTAGCATTGTAGGTAATGTGGGTGCCTGAATATGACAGGAAGGAAGAATGAGTGGACTAAGAAAACCTCTGCAGTGCTGCTGCAGTCATTTTGAACCACACCAAATTAAAATTAAACATAGTAGAAGCAGTGTTTGGAGATTTTCAGCCACAGCTGGGTCTGATTTGTAATTTTAAAACTTAATCACGGCTCATTAAGATGCTGTTTGAGTTCCATTAATCAGTCGCCATGTGAGCTTCATTCATCTGATTTAAGAAACGCGTCTCTTCCCCTTTCATATCGGCTGGCCGTGTGCATAGGACACGTTGGCAAACTCGAGACTAATCAGCCTCGATTAGTCTTCCTGATCGTGACCGCCGCTGCATCAGCTTATTGCTCGTCTCCATGGCAACCGTCTCACAAGCTGTTCGCCCTCTTGTTGCAGGTGTTTGTGGAAACTGAGAAATGATCTTCTTGACCACCTGAACTAAGAAGTAACATTGACTGCAGATGGAGAATGGAGACCTGGGTCACATGGTGGGTAGTAACTGGTTTTAATTTTATAACACAATAGGATTTCTTTTTTAATATCCAGTATTTAAAAACATTGCCATCACATTAGCCAAAAATTACCATAAGAGAAAAGTAATGCTGTCAGTGATGAGGTGCATGACCAAAAGCTCAGGATATTATTTTTATTAGTATTTTTCATAAGAAGGCGTTTACTGGTTTATTGTGGCTCATTTGTCTGTCAGGACTATATAGAATATGAAACTCTTAACTGTTATCTGAATAAATAAATAACTAAAACTACAATAAATTAAGATAATCAAAATAATAAGTTAATCCACACAAGACTTTGTCTTTCAAACTTTGTAGCGCAAATTATTCTGTCATGAAGGAAAAGCACGAGTTAAGAGGCACTTTGGCTTGTTGTGCACAGGCTTGTCATTACTTATTGTTATTTTAATGACAAATCAGTGCAGCAGCTAAGAGGTTCCTAGACTATAGGAAGACTTGCTAATCAGCAGTTTAGAATGATGACACTCTGGAGAAAATTCAATTCATTTTTGTTTTAAATAGGGCCAAATCACAACAGTTCCCTTGATGAGAGGCGAAGAAAATACCTGTTTTTGTCTCTCTTTCTAAAAAAACAAAAACTAAACAAAGTACAAAAACCCTTTTGTTCATCAGTTACACATGAAGATCATCCTCTATACCGCTGGAGTGGTGAGAGATGTGTTTGTTTTGACAAGTTGTAAAACGCAAGTTTTGAAATGGAGAAAACTATCAAAAATCAATGTTAAATTTAGGCATATTTCAAGAGTGAAGCTGAAGTATTTTGAGAAGCTTAGAATAAAGTCAATATTTTGGAGGAACAGACTCATTTTAAGAAGAGGAGCGGTGATGTTTTGAACATATAAAGTCACAGAACAGTGTCTCACAAATAGCTTATTATTTGTGTGTGGGTATTGTTACGTAAAGCAGTTTCACCCCCGTTCTTTTTTTATTCCTCGGCCCTCCAGAGACTACACCGGACTCAGTAGTCATTTCACAAAACCTTTATTCATCGTCAGTTACGCATGCATCTTCTAGAAGGGGAGATGTGCAAGGCCGGTGTCCCTCTGCAGATCATCACTTCTTTGTTTGTTACAACCAGTTTTATAGAAGCGACCCCATCATGTGTTGTAAACTCTTTGTTTGGGTATGTATGCGCGAGCACGTGAGTGCTAGGGCTGCCACAAACGATTATTTTGATAGTCGACTAGTCACCAATTATTTTTGCGATTTGTCGACTAATCAGATCATGCATCCACTGGACGTAAAACGTACAGCTTATTGCACCAGCATCTGCTCTTATATAACTATCATTAGCTTACAGCTTTAAGTGTTTAAGGTATGTGCTAACTAAAAATAAAGACAAGATGAGAGTTTATTAAATTTTAATGAAATTTGCAGATTGTTTCGGTGAAGTTTAATAAACTCCTTGCTATCTAAAATATAACGGGACACCGGAGTATAGTCTCGAGCATCTCACACTTCTAATAATCAGCTGTCTGCTTGACGTTTATTCAACTGTGCAAAAACTATAACTTTGATCTCAGCCAAACCGACTTACTCAGGAACAAATAAAATACTAAAAAACAAACAAACAATAACATTTTGAAGTTATCTAAGTGACTTATATATCATGTTTAACCTGAGTAGCGAAAGACGGCGGTGGGTTTGAAAACGATTTGCCGGGAGTCCGGTGTTCTCACGGGCTCTAGTGAGCCTTGCCCCCAGCTAGCTATCGAGCTAGTGGGTAACAGACGTCTCCTAAAACGTCAGAGCGCTTTTGAAAATATGTGGTGTCTTGATAAACTGAGCAGATATTTGCGGTTTACACAGCTACATTCTCGCCTGAAAATATGTTAAACATTTATTTTGTGACCCAGAAAGAATAATAATTGTAATATTAAAACTAACTAGCTGCCGCCATTGTTGGAAACTGAACAGGGCCGCGCTATGAATTCTGGGACACAGTTTCTTCTTCTTCGGGGTTTAACGGCAGCTGGCATCCTTGTACATGCAGTGCTGTCATCTTCTGTTTCAGTCCGTTATTACACTCTTAAATCCTACTACTTACAAAAGCTTCAAACGATGCGTCGACTATTAAATTAGTCGTCGACGATTTTGATAGTCGACGTAATCATGACTAGTCGACTAATCGTGGCAGCCCTAGAGTGCTTGTGTATGCGCTTACCTGTGTGTGTATGTGAATGCACGTTAGTGACTGTGCGTCTCTATATATGTGACTTCCTGTTGGTCATAAAAGTCCATCTCCCCTCACCCAAACTACACCAAATTCCTCTACAAAACCATACAAAGCATAGTTAACAGATTACAAGCACTGAGACCCCCACTCTGCATCCACTGGGCCATTGGCCTCTTGTTGTCTTACTTTTACAGCTAAGCATGTGGAGGGTCTCCTGCAAACCTACTTCTAAGTTGTGACAATTATGAGCTTTTATTACATTCAGGGACAATGGGTAACAGACTTCTCCTCTCTATACTATCTGTTCCATACAGTCCTAGCATCCCCCAACTGTAGCTTCCTGTCTCCTTTTATGGCAGGCAGACCCCCAGTGTCAATAAATTCCTCTCCCTCTACACAATTACACACACTCAGGCCTATAGGTAAACCAAACTGAAACACACTTCCCTATTCCTCTGATCTACTGCTGGACCCTCTCATCTAAGCAAATATATCTAATATATAATATATCCAATAATAGTTTTCTTGTACTCACAGTATGCACACAATGAATTTTTAATATTATGTGCATAAGATATGAATGTAAATGAACAGCACATCAGGAGGATAGAAAAAGTGTCAGGAAGTGGACACTCCAATAAAGAGAAAGCAAAAAGAATAAAATAAATCAACATAGATTTCTTTGCTTCCTGTTTCCACTTCTACTTCTTCTATACCTGGTTCCCTGTCTCTGTGTGTCAGCGGAGCTTCTTCTTCTAGTTATCAACTAATTGTTTTTTTTATATAATATCATATAGTATTTTTTTTTTTTTTTTTAATGACCGTTTCTGGGTCTGAAAAGTGAAGCCAACAGGGAAATATCTTAAACTTGCATTGTTTATAATGGCCACCAGGCGGTGATAGCTGTGGCTGCAAAAACACTTCCTATCCTATAG
Organism: Neolamprologus brichardi; assembly: GCF_056152115.1. Lineage (NCBI taxonomy): Eukaryota > Metazoa > Chordata > Actinopteri > Cichliformes > Cichlidae > Neolamprologus > Neolamprologus brichardi. The sequence goes on from NC_142108.1 coordinate 23,915,514, forward strand.
AAGTCTATGGGAAAAGGAACTTTTGCCCTGATCTCTGTAAACCCTCTCTAGATGAGTTCATGCCCTGACTCATTTCAGGTCTGATTGAATAAAACAATGAGTCCATTTTGTAAATTTTGGTCATTCAAAGTGTCAGAAAGGAGGATTATCCAGACTATGTTCAAGCTATGTGTCAGTGTGCGGTTTCTACTACTAGTGGCTACTATAAATACATCATAATAAAACCCCCCAGTGGCTGTGTCTTTGTTCATTGATCTCGTAGGATTTAAAGAAGTCCTATCATGTGTGAAATTGAGGCCAGTATACAGCTATATTAAGTATACCATCCAGTACTAAATGGGCAGAGACTGAGATGAAGCATAGAGATGATTTTATATGATCCCGTATTCAGTTTATTCAGTTTCACATTTGTTTGCTCAGTTGTAGATGATCAGTGCATTTGAACCTACCACTGTGCTTATATTTCCTCCTAAGGGAGCTGTTTGTGTAGCACATGGTCTGGACTTGACCAGTTTTTCTGGACAAGCAACAAGTCCTCATAAGGAAATTATTGTAAATCAGATCTGTTTATCTGTCTTTTTTTTTTGGTATGCAGCGATTTTGCTGTCCAACCTGTCCTTCTCTCTGCTAGCCTTTCACCAGCCAAACATGTCTGGCATTTGAATGATGGCACCTCTGTCCTTTTCTCTTTGTGTGATCTTTTCTTGTCTTTTTGTGTGTAGATATTTTGGGGTTTCCTCACTCTGGTCATGACCTTCAGAAAACTATCCGAGGATAAGAACAAGGGAGATCTGTTAAGCTGATGAAAATAGGTGCTTTCAAACCTTTTACTGCAAAATTCAGACACTTTAGTGTTTTAGAAATGATTTAATATTACAGATTATTGTAGAGTTGTGTCAAAAAACTGAAAGCAAAGACCAAATTTAGTCAATCCAAACTCTCACGCTGGTGCTAATATATTTGAAAAACATTGGAGTTGTAGCTTCAAATTTCAGTTTATTGAAAATCACTTTCAAAAAAAACTCTGAGAATATAGACAGAAATCGTCAAAAAGGTCCCCTGGGGTGTTAAACTGTAGACACATGGACCCCTCCAGACCCACAGGGGCTTTCACTTCAATTCAGAGAATGGTTTATTAGGCTTAACCTTTTCCACTCCCCCTTAAAATTCCAGTCCTGATGTCATCTCTGGCATGTGTTCAGCTCAGAAAATCCAGTATTTTCCAGTTCTGTGTTTACCACCATTAGCGGGTCACAACGACCTGAAACACTCCAGTACCTCACTCCTCTGTCGAACCATCACCCATCAAAGGAGCACATGTGCTCTCCATCCTCCACTATGTTCAAAGCCAATAAAATGGCATAAAGGCAAATCCAAATAAAGTACACAAAATACACACATAAAATTCGACTTTGGTAGACCTCCAAAACTTAAAATACTGATCATCTGTGCTCAGAAAACCACGTGTGTTGTGAGATAAAATGCAACACTCCCACAATTTGTAAGGCAATACATGAGGACTATAATAAAGTGTTGAGTAGTGCTAATCCATGTGACGCTTCATTGTTTAATGTTGATCTCAAGCCAGGTTCAATATTTGATGTCAGAATATAAAGGATAGACACATCACCAGCAAATGCGAGACCAGTCTTCAAGTCTGCATCTGAGAGTTGAGCAATGTCCATGTCTGTCTTCTGTTTTGTCTCATACTCTTTATAGCACTTTGCCCAGGCTGAAACAGCTCGCAGCTGTGTGGTAGCCTAGGTCATCATGTTCAGTCTCATGCTCATGTTCTCCTGATTTTCATGCATATTAGGCCTGTTTTCACTGTTTAACCCCTTGAGTCTGCATGGGACTGAAAATCTAGGTACAACTAGGGCTGTGCGATATGACCAAAATCTCATATCCCGATATAAGACCTCTATCGTCCCGATAACGTAATAAATCACAAAAATGTAACATTTTATGTACATTCTGAGAATCTCTGGCAGCTCGACTTGCGTAAAGTGTTTCCAGCTGGGCGTCGTGTACCTGGAGTCGAGTGTTTTAACCGATGCATGAAACTATACATTTTTAGACATAAGTTGTAACGGCCGCCATTTTCTTTGTGAGTATTTATTACACGGCGTGCTGTGGGGAAAAGCCTGTTCTACCGTTTGAGTTTAACGTTTATTTTTTTAGCACCTGGCGGCTGTTTTTTACTTCTCATCTGTAAATAATCTGCATACTCTTTTACGTGATTACGTTTATTTTGAAAAGTCTCAACAGGATCTTATGCTTTATTGTGAAAGGTTTATGTGGAAGATAAACAAGCGGACACGCCATGGTTTTACAGTCGTTGTTGCTAACGACAACGCATAAAAACAGGCGCTTGTCCGTCCGTAGTGTGGTTATATTAAATATAAGAGAAAGAAAGAACTTTAAGAAATTAATATAGCCACTACAGTGACCATCAAAACGATGAAAAAATATTGCCGTAAACAGTTTATTTTGCGACACCATGAAACAAACGATAGCGTAAAATGAAACAATAGACGTTTTTATATCGTTATCCGATATATACCGTTATATCGAACAGCCCTAGGTACAACCCTAGTGAGAAGTCACAATGTCCGCTGTGGAAAAAAACTGCCATTGACAAAAGCCTTGAGTGTTTTCTCTGCCTGCCTACTTTGTCCAGATGGGGGAGCCAGTTACTCTAAATGTGGGCGGCTGTGTGTATAGCACATCCCTGTCTACGCTACAGCGCTACCCAGACTCTATGCTGGGAGCCATGTTCAGAGGTGACCTCCCCACTGTCAGGGATGCGCACGGGAACTACTTCATTGACCGTGACGGCCCACTGTTTCGGTGAGTGAGATGGGTTTTTTTTATTTTAACTTCTGCAGTTGATTGATGAGATGCAATGCAGTGCTTTTTGAGGACCTGGCCAAGTTTCAACAGGTTTGATAATAGACCCTGTGCACGAGAAAATGCTAACTTCCTGGTTTGAGACCGGATGTGGGGTTGTACATTTCCAGTAGCTTTACTTTGCGGTCAATCGCTACTGCGAAGATATACTCCAAAATCATGTCCAAAACTCGAAGACGGAAAGATCGCGTTAAGTTACAAAGAGCAGAAGGTGGGAACACTCACCACTGTTGTGTCATAAAAAATCGAATGATCAATTTTGACGTTGAAAAAGTTTAGATCGATCAGTTGTTTACATCACTCAACACAAGCAGAACTGCATTACTGCAGCAGAAGACACATCATCCACATTCAGAAGCACATCTCTGTATAGTGACTGGTCTTATGATTTAAACAGGCAAAAGTTCAGCATTCAAACTACAGGTGAAGAATAGTCAAACCAGATGTTTCCCCGTTATGTCGATATCAGCTAGTCAAGTACACCTACACAGCATGTTAACAAACCGTGAAAAAAACACACAAATGAATGATTGCTGGTAAGGGTTTCTATACATTAGTATTTACGAAGGGTATGTTGTGACTTACCTTCAAAATTACAGTGGTCCCTCGTTATAACGCTGTTCACCTTTCACCTCGCTGTTTCGCAGATTTTTTAGTGCAAGTTTGCATGCTTATTTTACATCACATTGTGTCCTGCGTCCTGATCGCTGCAGACGATCTCCTCCGTGACGTCTCTCCTGTACAGTACAGAATCGCTGCATCGATCGCTAGCAGTGTGACTCTGAAGTGCAGTACTGTATGTCGACGAAACGTTTTGCACCGTCAAAAAATAAAATTGGCTACTTGATTTCACCTATCGCTGGTTACTTTTAGAACATAACACCCGCGATAAACGAGGGACCGCTGTTTACAGATACTGAGAAATATAAAATTTGAATCCCTTTTCTGTTTTGCTCTGAGGCGCGGGGGAAAAAATATCGACAAGTCGATGAACATCATTTACAGATATATTGGGTAAATGCCCAAGACATCTATAGAAATGTAAATCGCCGCTTGATTCATTCATTTGCTTAACTTGTTTTGGACCGTAAACAAAGCGCGAATAGGACACCGGAAACAAAGCTCCCCACAGGAGTTTCCGCACCTGAAGTAGCATATGCTAACGTGCACATAGTCTATTGATTCTCAAGTAGTATCACTATCAGGAGTTGAGGTAATTTCCATGGGAACACAGTCATTGTTAACAGAATCTGTGGCCTGTTAATTATTAAATTCCTGTGGTATTCTCTACCATAGCTATTTGCATCTGTGGTTCCAACTTTGGCCCCAGAAGTTATGTGAAGTCATACTTTTCGGCACTGGCACCAGTGTGTACTTGGTGGAAACTGCTTTTAGATTGGGCAGCAACACTATATGAGTGGAAAAAGGGACATTAAGGCTGTGCCAGCTGAGATTAAATGGATAACATGGCAAGTGGTAGTCTGCTGGAAAGTCACCATTCAAATGAATGTCCAAACGATCCTGTTATAAGTACGGGAAATTTCAAGACACTAATCTTTAAATATAAAATTTTGAAATCTATCATAACACTGATACCCTCAACCAAATAGTTCTTAATTTTTTTATTTTTAGGGTTTTAGAGCTCATAAGAAGCTTTTAGAGCATGCACTGGACTAATTGTGCACATTAAAAAAAAATCTTTTATTTCCATGAGAGATGTCCAAGCGCTATTGTCCATAAACGGGGGGAATGGTGTGCATGATTGCGAAAATCAGTGTATTCGGAAAATGGGGACAGAGCATCGTCTTTGATAACTTCCTACCAGTCCAGTGGAAGCTTCAATGCAGAATGATTCCTGCTCCTAGCCGTTCATTGGCTCGCCATCTTTTTTCATACCCAAAAAGGTTCATCTGGCCTGCATTAAATGGCCCTAACCCCTAAAGGCCAATAAGAAATCACAAGAATAATACAAAAATGTCAGCCAGTTAAGCTAAATACATTAAGTTATTCTTTTTCCTGTGTACACAATTTATAAATGAATGAACAGTATATTTAGCCAATAAGGATTTAACTGAAACATTCCAACTATATACATATTATATAGCTTCAAAACATTTGTTATTCAACAAATATCAGACAAATCAAAAATCAAAATCAAATTGTTTGGACCAGCAGCCGCCAGTTAGCGTCAGCTGGTAGCAATACAAACAGTCAATTAAAAGTTCAAACTCACCAATTCCGTTCCGTTCAGTGCACAACAACACTACGGCTCTGGCTCACAGTAATCAGCGTCTAAGTCGCATAAGTTAGTTGGTGTTAAAAAAAAATGCATTAAAACGGGAAAAGAAAGTGTTTGCCAATACAAACCTGCAACAACTCTGTCACCTGGCTTGCCTCCACGCACCTGATGGGAGGACAGGCTTACTATGACCTACATGCCATCCGATTGGCTGAGCAAAGTCATGTGGTTGGAGTCATGTTTTTGTGATGTGTTCAATGGCAGGAAATAATAATAATAATAATAATGGATTGCATTTATATAGCGCTTTTCGGGGCCCTCAAAGCGCTTTACAATTCCACTATTCATTCACTCTCACATTCACACACTGGTGGAGGCAGCTACAGTTGTAGCCACAGCTGCCCTGGGACAGACTGACAGAAGCGTGGCTGCCATATCGCGCCATCGGCCCCTCTGGTCATCACCAGTAGGCAATTGGAAAATTACTAAAATCTAGTAAAACAGATTTTACTCTGGGTTACACTTATTATTACAATAGTATGATAAGACATCTTAACTAATTACTATTTATATTTGGGCTACACTCAACTGTTTGTTTTGTTTTTTTGTTTGTTTGGGTTTTTTTGCTATGTTTTGTGTAGATGGCTGAAACAAAGAGGCTCATTATCCGCTGCCAAAAGTCTCCCCTGTGGCCAGCCACAAGAATACCTGTGAAAACTCTTTTTTTTTTTTTTTTTTTTTTTTTTTTTTTTGCCTGTCCCATTTGGTTCTTTAGCCGTCAGAATTGTTGTCTGAAGACCAACAAGGATACCCAATGGATTTATTTTGCCAAATGGATCATCATGGCATTGCCGTATTGGTCCATTTGATCAACCTTTGTTTTTATTATTTATTTTATTTTATTTTCAGTTGTTACAGACGGGACAGACATGAGTGAAGGATAGGAAAGGGAGAAAGAAAGAGGAAGGAAAAGAAAAACAGAAGGGGAGAGGGACAGTGAGAAAGGGGGGGGGGAAAAATATCTCCGGGATCACCTGTTGAGAGAAAAAGAGTAGAAAACAAGCAAAAAAACAAAACAAAACAAAGCAACATACTATAGACAACACCATCGCATTAATCTAGCTAAGTGTAAACAGCAGCAAATACCAAATATTGAACGTTGTTGTGCAGCACGCAGGACAGACAGTGCACAATGTGCTTTGAAGTAGCAGCCAAAAAAGGTGTGATTCAAGTCTACGAACAGCGAACACCTGTGTGCACACCTGTGTGGATTGGCGCGCTTGTATTCAAATGGTTTCCCCATGTAGTGGTCTGCAAGAGGATGTAGAGAGCCCTGTCCCCCAGGGCATGAAGCAGGCATGGGGGAGATCCAGGCCCCAGACATCCAGAGGCCCCAGAGTGCAAGAGCCCAAGGAGGACCACCGGAGGGGCATCCGTGCCACCTTCATGGGAAGGGCTGAGGAAGGGCTGACCTGTGAAAACTCTTTGGTTAACATAAGCTCTCTTTGCTATGTAACAGTCAACGTTAATTCACAGTCTAGCCCAACCAACAAAAGCCTTTGACTAAAGGACTTTAAAGAAACCTTTGTATTAAACATAGTATATCTGTTTAATACATCCAGAACCTAATGGCACTAATCATCACATTTTTTTTTCAACAGCTGCAAATACAGTAAACCAGGGGTAGACAACCTTTCTGATGGCGAGTGCCATTTAAAATTTCCTCAGAGGTCAGTGTGCCATATGACTGCATTAGCAATAAATTTAATAATGCTCTATATGAACAGTTACACACTATATAGAACCACTTTATAGAATAATATTTGTTTGCATATGTTGGCAGCTATCAGCAAATAGTTATCAACTATTTTGAAACAAAAAAATACTTTTTATCCATAACAGCAAATGAACTGTACAACGGAAAATACAAATGCTATTTATGGTCTCCTCACAACAATGATAAGAAAAATAAACTAAGCCAATATGGCATGTCTGTTAATACAGAGACACATATGCTAATATGATTTCTGGTCTCCCACTCAGAGACACAGGTCTCCGAGTGTCCAGCATTCAGACGGCTACCTGAGAACACTCATGTGAGAGAAAATCTGCTCACACAGATATGTAGAACCAAATACTGTCAATAAGGCCTCTGCAATGTTCTGAAGACAGTTAAACTTGTCAGGTAGTGATGTCCAGCAGGTGAAAATGCAGCTCCATGAACACGCACAGCTGTGGATTCCAGCTGCTTCGATGTTGCATTAACTGGCATTAACTCAGCCAGTTAATGCAAGACAAATCTAGCTGCTCATTAAAGATTTCTGGTTTGATCAGAAAATAAAACATTGGTCCATACACCTGAAAGTCCCAAAAATGCATTGTGTCTCAAGTCTACGGATGTATCTGTGTATTTCCGTGGTGCTGATGCTGTGCTGAGCGGAAAGCTCCTGAAGCTTTTGAAGTGTCGGAATGTGGAACGCTAACAATGTCCCCTCTTACCAGTAGGCTAAGTTATTTTTAGTCTGGTAGTTGGGGTTGTTAGTTAAGATACCGTCATTAAGAAGAGGCACAACTAATGTGTCTATGCGAGCTGATTTGCAATGTGCACCGCTGGCGCGGCCATTTATTTTTTGATACACCTTCTCAGATTAATTCACTGCGTGTCGTGCCCAAGGCTGGACTGGGACAAAAAAACAGCCCGGGCATTTTGACTAGAGACCGGCCCACCAGGTATTAAAGCCATAAAGCCTTTGAATGAAAACAAACGCTGTTGTGACAGTGATGTACAGTCTTGTTGGTATATGTATGATTTCTATACATTTTACATCAGATAAAAACTTTGGTTGTAAGCTTCAGATAATTATTTAATACCAGCCAGACATTTTAAATGAAAATAAGAAAGTATTTCTTTGTGCCCCCCTCTCCCTGTTAATGCCCCACCTGGCCCCCCTAGCAAAACTTTGCTAGATCCGCCCCTGCACAGTTACCAGCTGTCAGCTACTTAGAAAATGATCCTGGTGTTATTTGTCTCTCAGAAACAGTTCATAACTTCCCTTCAACTCATTCATGTCACCTAAAAGGTAAACCTGTTTCTCCATCACCTGTTCAGCTCTGATGATTCAGTAAGGACATTTCCTGGTTTCATCTTAATGTTTCCCTCTCACCAGATATACAAACCGATATCATGACCAGCAGCTTTTACAGCCGTGGCTCCAGCAAACCTCAGCTGATACTAGAATTTAACATTAAATAAATTCTAACAACAACTGATCAAGCTTAAACGTGCTGCTGTTGTTTAACGAGACCTCCGCTGGTTTCTTCTTTCTGGCGCAAAGTGGGCGACAAACAAATAAGAGAGAAAAGCCGATCAGCTGATCATTGATCAGTTTCATGATTGAAGTAGCAACAGGAGAGAGAGGGGGGAGAATGAGAGAAGAAGAGGCAGCTGTGCAGCAAAGACAAAGAATAACTCCACCTTTGTGTCCTTTTTCATTCTAGCTGAAGTCCGGGACACACTGCGTCCCCTCTCAGCTCAACACAAAACGCGTAATAATTTCTCTGGATGCGGGAGGATTACGTCTTTTTACGGGACGGTTGGCAACTCTACTAACTAACCTTATGAATTAAATAAAGTTCAACATCAGTAACATCATAGCACCCACCCAGCTGTATAGAAACTCCATCATGCTAGCTAGTACGCAGCACGAGTTATTGTAACTGACTGTAAAAAGTCAGAATAACGAAAATAAACTACACCTAAACTTGGTTTATATCTGACCCAGATAGACTGCAGGTCATAACTTCTTACCTGAAGTTCAGTTCACCTGACGCTCGGACCAGCGGCCGCCTCAGGTCTCTCCTCGTCCTGCCTCCGATCTCCCTCATCCACGTGCTGGCCTCCACCACTTGTTAATGTTACTGAATCTGTGGAAGCTCCGCGATGCCACCACCAACCAACTGAGTTATTTTTACACACCGGCCAGCATTTGGCCAATCCAACACCTTTCATTGTTTATACCGTTACAAAAATAATAATAATAATAAAAAATCATCGGGCCACCGAGCAAATGCCCGGTATGCCCGATGACCAGTCTAGCTATGGCCGTGCCATCAGTTGTGCCTAGGGTTGCCGACCCCTGCAGTAAACTAATGGAAAAAAGAATCAACATTTTATTCAGTCTGACCCTGAACTATGTTATTCTGTTCTTCTCAAAACCTCCTGGGATTCTGTGAAGCATGGCTGAATGAAAAATGAGTCCAAAAATCTCATGATGAAAGAGAGGCTGGACTCAGGGGACTCGAGTTGCTGCAGAGGCCTTTGCAAACCTCCAGAGCAAAAAGAAAAACAAAAATGAAACACATTGAAATAAAAAGAATAATTTGCTAGTAGCTCGTTCGGGCATCTGACCAGAATGTGGTGGTTGCTGGAGGACCAAGGGAAATTCTGCAGCCTGTGTATTCTTTCATAAGAATTTATAAGTTTTCCTTTCATAACACAACATTTTAGGAGGACATTATTTAAATAAATCACACAGACCTGATATAGGTATGTGGCATTAGACTGTGCTCGATTTAATACAGAAAAAGCATCGTAGTTTGTGACTGATATGTACAGTGGGGCAAAAAAGTATTTAGTCAGCCACCGATTGTGCAAGTTCCCCCACTTAAAATGATGACAGAGGTCAGTAATTTGCACCAGAGGTACACTTCAACTGTGAGAGACAGAATGTGAAAAAAAAAATCCATGAATTCACATGGTAGGATTTGTAAAGAATTTATTCGTAAATCTGGGTGGAAAATAAGTATTTGGTCACCTCAAACAAGGAAAATCCCTGGCTCTCACAGACCTGTAACGTCTTCTGTAAGAAGCTTTTCTGTCCCCCACTCGTTACCTGTATGAATGGCACCTGTTTGACCTCATCATCTGTATAAAAGACACCTGTCCACAGCCTCAACCAGTCAGACTCCAAACTCCGCCATGGCCAAGACCAAAGAGCTTTCGAAGGACACCAGGAAAAGAATTGTAGACCTGCACCAGACTGGGAAGAGTGAATCTACAATAGGCAAGCAGCTTGGTGTGAAAAAATCAACTGTGGGAGCAATCATCAGAAAATGGAAGACATACAAGACCACTGATAACCTCCCTCGATCTGGGGCTCCACGCAAGATCTCATCCCGTGGGGTAAAAATGATCATGAGAACGGTGAGCAAAGATCCCAGAACCACACGGGGGGACCTGGTGAATGACCTGCAGAGAGCTGGGACCAAAGTAACAAAGGTCACCATCAGTAACACACTACAACGGCAGGGAATCAAATCCCGCAGTGCCAGACGTGTTCCGCTGCTGAAGCCAGTGCATGTCCAGGCCCGTCTGAAGTTTGCCAGAGAGCACATGGATGATACAGCAGAGGATTGGGAGAATGTCATGTGGTCAGATGAAACCAAAGTAGAACTTTTTGGTATAAACTCAACTCGTCGAAAAGAAGAATACTGAGTTGCATCCCAAGAACACCATACCTACTGTGAAGCATGGGGGTGGAAACATCATGCTATGGGGCTGTTTTTCTGCCAAGGGGACAGGATGACTGATCCGTGTTAAGGACAGAATGAATGGGGCCAAGTATCGTGAGATTTTGAGCCAAAACCTCCTTCCATCAGTGAGAACTTTGAAGATGAAACGAGGCTGGGTCTTCCAACATGACAATGATCCAAAACACACCGCCCGGGCAACAAAGGAGTGGCTCCGTAAGAAGCATTTGAAAGTCCTGGAGTGGCCTAGCCAGTCTCCAGACCTCAACCCCATAGAAAATCTGTGGCGGGAGTTGAAAGTCCGTGTTGCTCGGCGACAGCCCCAAAACATCACTGCTCTTGAGAAGATCTGCATGGAGGAATGGGCCAAAATACCAGCTACTGTGTGTGCAAACCTGGTAAAGACCTATAGTAAACGTTTGACCTCTGTTATTGCCAACAAAGGTTATGTTACAAAGTATTGAGTTGTATTTTTGTTATTGACCAAATACTTATTTTCCACCCTGATTTACGAATAAATTCTTTACAAATCCTACCATGTGAATTCATGGATTTTTTTTTCACATTCTGTCTCTCACAGTTGAAGTGTACCTCTGGTGCAAATTACTGACCTCTGTCATCATTTTAAGTGGGGGAACTTGCACAATCGGTGGCTGACTAAATACTTTTTTGCCCCACTGTATGTGTTGCCACTAGGAGTGTTCTTTCATGTGTGATGATGGCGGGAGAGTTTATCAGAATGAGTGTGTAATTGGCACAGGTGGATGGCTCAAAGCTGTCAGCACAATGCCAAAACATTGTCTCTCTCTTAAAGCTTTACATTGAGTCCTTAACCTGAATGTATGTCTGTCTGGTCCTCAGTAATGATAAAATTTCAGTGAAACAGAGCAGAAATTAATGTGGTGTGTCTGAGGGATACAAGGATACAGATTCTTCCAGAATTTACACACCTTTATCCACACACAGTCTCTAGCTATTTCTTTTTTTAACAGATGAGTTAGCCCTTATGATAGAAACATTGATTTTTCCTTTAGCTTCCTCTCACTGATCTAAATTGCCTTGCTCTTTTCAGAAAGAAACAAATTGATAAACTCTGCATTTACACTGTAATTTTTTATCAGTATGTTACTCGTTTCCTCATTGGCTCTGTTTGTTTATGACCTGCTAATTTGTGCTGCTCTTGGCAGAATGCCAGTCATTACTGAAATAAAGTGGCTGCGTCTTGGTATAGCCATCCATCCATCTGTTTTTTTTCCCCACTTATCTAATTCAGGGTTGTGGGGAATGGAGCCTGTCTTGCCATGGCACAAGAAATGGGGTACACCCGGGACAGGTTGCCAATGTGTTCTAGGACATACACAGAGAAACAGACAACCATTCATACTCACATTCACACAAACTAGAATACAACCAAATTAGAATCAACTCCAATAATTGGGTGAGTCCCACTTTCCATTCCCATTGGTTCATTTGCAACCTTAAACTAATTTGTCCCGCTTAGTACATCTCCCTCTGTGCTTTTTTGGCTGACTTGGGAATGCCTCGCTGAAGAGCTAGACAAGTTAGCTTGGGAGAGGAAGATCTTGGCATCTCTGCCTAGATAGCATCCTCCAGGACCTGGAGCAGTGGTAGACGATGGATGCACTGGATGGACAGATTATTAAAATAACATAAATCTACTAAATGATGCTTTTTCACATATTAGACTCCACTGTAGTATATAAATAAATCAAAGTCAGTAGGGAAAACCTTTTGTTGGACAATGATTCGGAAAATGCTCTCTCTTTAATGGACTGATTCTTATATAGCGTTTTTCTGCTCTCCTGGAGTACTAAAAGCACTGTATACAACATGTCTCATTCACCCCATTCATACAAGCACTTCTAAACTCAAGTTCAGTCCAACCAACATTCACATTCCGATGAATGCATCGGAGAGCAACTAGGCCAAGGATACTTGGCATGGGGAAGCCAAGGATTGAACCACCTACCTTCCAATCAGTAGCTGATATGCTTTACCACCTGAGCCACAGCCACCCCAATCTATATAACATCTCTTTAATGTCATATAGAGTGAACATTAGGAAAAAATGTATGAAACATGATTATTTAGCTTACTTGCACATCATTTAGCAGCTCTCCTGCCCCAACTTTAACTGACAGCTCAGAATTGTTGGCTCAGCAGTGTTGACTGATCCTGTCTCTGGTTCTGCTATTTAAGTTATTCTTGTTCCTGTGTACACAATTTATAAATGAATAAACAGTATATTTAGCCAATAAGGATTTAACTGAAACATTCCAACTGCTATATACGACTGCATTAGCAATAAATTTAATAACGCTCTATATGAACAGTTACAAACTATATAGAACCACTTTATAGAATAATATTTGTTCGCAGATGTTGGCAGCTATGAGCGAATAGTTATCAACTATTTTGAAACAAAAAAATACATTTTTTATCCATAACAAGAACTCCATAACAGCAAATGAACTAGACTAGCTGAAACATGATTGTTTAGCTTACTTGCACATCATTTAGCAGCTCTCCTGCCCCAACTTTAACTGACAGCTCAGAATTGTTGGCTCAGCAGTGTTGACTGATCCTGTCTCTTGTTCTGCTATTTCAGCAGTCTTGACTGATCCTGTCTCTGGTTCTGCTATTTCAGCTACATCCTCAACTTCCTGCGGACGTCAGAGCTCACATTGCCATGTGACTTCAAGGAGACAGAGCTGCTAAGAAAGGAGGCTGACTTCTATCAGATTGAGCCCCTTATCCAGTGCCTGGGAGACCCCAAGCCGCATCTGCCCTACCCCACAGACAGCTATGAAGAGGTGGTTGAGCTGTCCAGCACCAGGAAGCTCTCCAAGTACTCCAATCCTGTTGCAGTCATCATCACCCAGCTCACCATCACCACCAAGGTTAGTGGGAAAAGGCCTGGTCAGGCTGTATTGATCTATCACAGCAGATTATACAGTATATTTATTTATTTTTCCTGTAGACTGCTTCTGAGTCTGCTTCTAGAAAAAAAAAACAATTTTGAATAAAAGTGATTTGTTTTTTATGCTTAATGCCGGATTCATAAATTTTAAGTTCTGCTACTGCTTTTGCATTTTCCATTGAGTGTCTATACATGCTGCCTGGAAATGTTACTTTTAAAAAAATAATACTAATTATTACAGTTTTACCATAACTAATTTGGGACTCCTATAATAGGTTATTTCTTTTAACTAGTTTAACCACTACAAAATAGGTGATGTGACAGTATTGCATTTTTTCCCCTTATATATTATTAATTCTGGAATCTTAAATTGTTGAATATCTTTCTAAGTTCACTGAAGTTTAAAATCTTCTTGTCACAGACTCTGAAGAGTGTGATGACTCTGCAGTATTTGGGTTTTTTTTTTCTCTCTTCACTGTCCTCACACCTGGAAGTGGTGAAGAAACAATAAAAACAGTAGCTTTGGCTGCGTTGTTTTCTCTTCGTTTTGGCCTCCCGTCCACACTGAGATGGCGCTTTCACTCATGGAAAACGCAGCGTTTTCAAAACGCTCTCGAAAACGCATACATTTGAAAACGTGCAAAACTGCTCTTGCGTCACAGTGTGGACAGCAAAAATGCAAACTTTCTAAAAGGATGACGCATGTTAGTCATATGATGCAGTCATGTGACCAATTAAACTAAGACACAGCAGTTGTTTTGTTTGCTCTCAATTTTGACAGCCTTATTAAAGATTAATATCAGTCTGTACATGCTCCAGATAGCTTTTCTTCAAATTCTTTAACTCTTTTTTGCAACTTTGTACTTTTGTGTTACTGGCAGCAAAAACTCCACCTCATAGTTAGTCCATTTAAAAAACTCGGTGCTTTTCCTCAACATTTTGCCACGATGTTTCAAAGAGCCGGAAAGTAAATAAGCAGCAGACAGAAATGAGGCAGGTCGAATCTTCTTGCGTTTCACGCATGCGCAGTACTGGAATGTAAGTGTTTTCGGCCATTTCAATGTGGACGCGCAGCCTAAACAGGGAAACCCAGGCCTCCCTTTTCCCAGCCACCTCCTCCAGCTTATCTGGGGAAACACCAAGGTGTTCCCAGGCCAGCCAAGAGATATAATCTCTCCAGCCTGTCCTGGGTCTACCCGGGGCCTCCTCTCGGTGGGACATGCCCTCTCCCCTCACAGGAGCCCGAGATACTTAAACTCCCTCACTTATAATAATAATAATGGATTGCATTTATATAGCGCTTTTTGGGACACTTAAAGCGCTTTACAATTCCACTATTCATTCACTCTCATATTCACACTGGTGGAAGCAAGCTACAGTTGTAGCCACAGCTACCCTGGGGCAGACTGACAGAAGCGAGGCTGCCATATCGCGCCATCAGCCCCTCTGGCCAACACCAGTAGTCGACCACTTGGGGCATTAATTCGTTCCTGGCCCGGCATGGGTACTCCATCCTTTTCCAGCTGAGGACCATGGCTTCAGACTTCAGTGCTGATTCTCATTCCTGCTGCTTCACACTCAGCTGCAAACTGTTCCAGTGCGAGCTGGAGGCCACACCTGATGAAGCCTTGACCCATAATCATAAGTGTATTGATGGCGTATTTTCATGACCCAACTGGGCAGGTGGACAGCGTGGACACCCAAGGTTGTGAATGCAATAACTTGAGAGTGAGATGACATAGGATTTTGAAATTTGTACCATAGACGCAACTACTAAAAACCTTGGATGAGTTTGAATCTCAGTGACCTTGACCTCAAGTTCAAAGTCAGGGGTCAACTTTTCTGCATATGACCTAGGACTTTCAAATATATAGCTAAGGTACATCTACTAGGAGACTGAGGAGTAGCAGCTACCAGTATTTTTTGCTTTTTTCTACAAAATTTTAAATACGTTTTGAATTTATACATTAATCCTAATTTTCTATGATCTGTAGCGGGTTGTAGCCCAGAGGCTGTTCAGTGCTCAGGTTGCTCTGTCACACTGGTTCAACCCTCAACAACAGCAACAAATTACTTACAAGGCAAACTAATAGACCATTAGTGTGAGATAAACTGTTACTGTGCTCATGTACAACAGGGCAATTACAGGACAGCTAACAGGCTGCACAAGCAACATCTTCTCTATTCTCTATAACTTGATTTGATTGGATCCTGTTAGAAAAGTTCATCATTTTCCAGCTCCACAATCCACAATTCAGATTGGCAACAAATTGCACCATCATGTTCAAAGTGAATAAGAGGTGAGAGAGTGCTGAAACCTGAACTGCAAAGGTTTGAAACCTCTATATTGGGATCCACACAGTGTTCATAACACATCTACGCTTTGTTTATGTACATTTCTCAAGGACTGTTAGCACACTTGTTGTGTATATTTTATTTTAATGCAAACCCTTTCAAGGAAGGGTTTTCCTCCTGTGGTCTCGATACAAACTCAACATGTGTTGTGTAATTTTGGTAATTCAGACTTATAAAATTAGCTTGGCTAGATGCCTTTTTGTATGCCATGATGCTGATGGCAAACTTCAAATCCAATGGATCTCCCAAGCTGTGCTGCAGTTGCACTTTACTCGGCACAGCACCAGACCATCGTTGCAAGGTGGAAACCACTGAAAATAACATGTTTCAAATCACAGCCCATGTGAAAGCACCTTACAGATGGGTGAACTGACGATACCTTAAGTGTGCAGTAAAAGCTTTCCAAGAAGTGTTAAACTTCTTTACCTTGACTCCTAGAACAGCACTCTTTCTTCTATTTGTGACCTCCTGATTTTCACACTTTGTTTCAGGTTTTTCCTTGCCTGCTTAATGAAAGGCACACTTCAGCAGTGTAGACTGGCACTGGGTCTCCCTTCATGTGGCTTGAAACTTGTGAGAGGGGCTCACAGAAGCAGAGGAAAGCTCTGGAGGTGGGGAAGGAAGCAAAGGAGTCGGTGGCTGATGATTTTGTAGATATAAATGAGATGTTGTTGAAATTATACGAAAAAACAAGATGTTTTTGTGAGCTGTTGTAGATGCATAAAGGCAATAAGAAGGCAGTTGCTGGGTGATTACCAGGCAATGTGATTGCATCATAATATGCCATGCATAATTCAGCTTTTGTTAATTAAAAATTAGGTTTCCTTAGCAGGAAATGGATAGGTGTCCACTCCAGGTCAGGGATGAGCTGCTCCCCCAAGCAAAGGAGTTTAAATATCTCTGGGTCTTGTTCAAGAGGGGAGAGTGAAACTGGAGCTTTACAGACAGATTGGTGTTGCAGGAGTGTCACCAGGAGGGGACATTTGAGGACAAGTGAAGCTGTAGATTTAGATGGATGGAGGGTGTTATTGTCATAAGATAAACTTTCTTTATAAGGCATTACAGATGTATAAAAGGTAAACACAGGTCATTTTAATCCATTGCTAGATCGTTGCTAGGCAATACGATGACATCATAATATCTGATATAGATTAGAACCTTCAGGGGACTAAAATGTACTTGTGTGACAAGTTTTGTTGCTCAACTCCTCAAAAAAGCATCATTGTTATTTTGAGGATTACATTTTTGCTTCAAGGCTTCCACAGCAATAAATCTTCACTCTCTCAGCAAACATGGGTGAAACATCGACATTATCTCCCCAGTGGGTGTGGTGTGACAGCAGAAAGTGCTCTGTAGTAGGACAGATGGCTGCACAAAGCTTCAGTCAGACTGGCTCCTCAAAGAGCGAACTATCTGTTGGATTAATGAAGTGGAGAAATTAAATGCATGCCTTTCTTTTCTTTTTGTTTCGATATGATATTTGATTGACAAGTTATTTGAATATTAAATGGCTATGATCAGACAATGAAGCTATGTCTAGCTTTATGTTAATCCTTTCGTATTTGTTGCGTTGCTTCTCTGCTCATAAATCTGATCATTAAAAATCTGTTATGTTGTTCAGTGTAAAGCTTTTTTTTTAAATGTATATTCTTAATCCCATCACAGTTAAGAATATTTCATTTGACTCCATAATTTTATTGTATTTCACATGACTGTATAATTTTTTTGTCAGAGCCAGTGTTCTTCCCAGTCTTCCCAGAAGCAAACTCCTCAGTCTTGTATCATTAATGAGAATTCAGCAGCTAGGTTTTCAGCTCTTCTTTCCAATCTGCCCATATCAACACCTAATTTTATTTTATTTTTTTAATTTAGTGATTTAGTTCATTGGTTTGTTAGTGTATGTTCATCAGTTCTCAATAGCATAGCTCTGATAAAAGCCCGACAGATTAGATTCATTGCCGTAGAAGACAATGGAAAAGTCTTGATCCTTTTCATCTGTTCAACTGTCTCATCAAGTTTTTTTTTCCAAGTTTTATCTGATTTCTAAAATCTCCTTAAAATATAGTCTCCCACATAGGTACTTCTTCCTTCCAAGCTGACGTCCCTCCTAAATTTATTAATGATGTCCTGCCAGTTATCTTTCCTAGTCTAAAATAAATCATTTCCTTTCATCTGGCTGCATTCCATATTACTGCAAAACATTGTCTTCCCTCTGCTTAAAACACTCTCTAGATCCCAATTACAGAATTATTTCTAAACTTGCATTCAATTAAAAAAAAGTCTTGATAGACCTGTCAGGGAAAACAATATCTTTGATAAATTCAAGTCTGGTTACTAATGACACCACAGCACTGAAACAGTATTATTAAAAAAATGCTAATGATATTCTTTTGAACCCAGATAAGGGTGAATATTCCATTTTAGTCCTCTAAGACTTACCTTTAGTTTTAGACACCACTGACAGATCTAGATCTAGATTTACACAGCTAGGTTGGTATCTCTGGCACTGCTCTCAAATGGGTTTATACTCAGAGATGTTGAATAGAGAGTCGCATCTTCTCTGTTCATTCTAGTGGACCAATTTTAAAAAATGTTTTAAGGGCAATGGTGTGTCATAGTGTCTCGCAATTGTTCCTGAAAGGTAGCAACACTAGCTGGGGATGCACTTTTAAGAAAGTAAGAAGTTAAAAAACTAGACAGTAAGGTATTACCATGCAGAAATCACTTTCAGCTGTGGAGTAAAACATGTTAGTTGATTTTTTTCATAGAGTGTTATTAATCCAAAAGAAAATTCATACATTATGTGATCGGCTGCTCCCACAGAAGATCACTCTATAAAAACATGAATTTGAAGATTAATTAATTTGTAGATTTTGGACATATGACCAGTTGACAATAACACATCAAACACTTAATATTAACCAGGAACAAAAAAATATTTATAATTTTATCCTAATGTTATGAAATTAGAAAAACAACTTTTGCTGGTTGAATGAAATATAACATTACGGCCTGTAGCTTTGTGGCCCGTTTAAACATATTTATCCACTGCTGTAATAAAATGATAAGTGCACAACAGTAAGGTAAATGGCTAGCTGTTTTTGGAATATATAGGTATAATTAAGATTCAAAGAGCATATTTGTGAATTTTTCTAACTTGTGTTTTTTGTGTCTGAATATTTTATGTTTAAACTATTAAGTGAGAAATGTATTTTCTAAACAAACCTCATGTTGGTCCACCGAATCATTCTGATGTCAGCTAACAGTACCAAGAGTCACATGACAATCGCATCCTTTCTTTTGAAAGTCTTAAATTAATTTGTCATTAAGATTATTTTCAGTCTGAGTTATTGTGGAATTACTGACAACACAATGAAGAAAATCTGACAGATAAAAAAAATTATAATGATTTAAAAATCTATATTCCATTAATAATAACAAAAAATACTAAGTTGTGACTGGGGTTGGTTAGCATACAATGTTGAAAAATTAAATTAACAACAGCAGCTTTGACTGTGACACACAAACTTAAATACAGTATGTCAAGAAGGCAGGCACTGTAAGGTTTTCTGTTAGCACTTTGTATAATTATATTATGTATACATTTTTACTCTGAAGTCTATATGAACAACGTGTCGAGCCCGCATTCTGGGTCCCCACTGATACGACTCGCCATTCAAAGGCTCTGATCATACTCAGTTAAAAGATCCATCAGAATTCTTATTAATAACTACATTGTCCTCATCTGTGCCCCCCATGTGAGGGGTACCTCAGGGCTCGATTCTTGATCCAGTTTTGTTTTCCTTATACATATTACCCTGGATCATCTACTAAACTGCTTCAAGGGCTTCTCCTATTGCTATGCTCACGATGCACAGCTGTACTTTTGTACATATGTAACAACCTCAACACCCTCTCCTACCTTGGTGAAAGCTTTGTCGCTATTGATGAGTCAATGTCTTCATATTTGCTCCAGAAAATCTCATAATTGGTGGAGACGGTGTTAAAGTTTAACCACTCACACAGTTCTCTCTTTCTCCAGATCCATGCAATGCTGGAGTCAATCTCCTGCAGTTTCACAAAATGGAACAAACACATGATGGACACCAGAGATTACCAGGTGTCCTTCACCTTCGGGCCATGTGACCACCAACAGGAGGTCAGCCTGCGTGTCCACCTCCTCGACTTCATCTCCAAATCTGTGAGTCCATTTTTTTTTTAGCTCACCGCTAGCATTGTGTGTAGAAATAAATTATCTTGGAAGAAATCAAAGTATTAAAAACCAAATATAGTCAATAATATAATTGGATTTAATGTGGTGCTATGACTTTGTGTCCATCTTCATGTTTCAGGGGTTTACGATACGCAACACACGTGTTCATCACATGAGCGAACGGGCTAATGAGAACACAGTGGAACATCATTGGACATTCTGCCGCCGAGCTCGCAAAGTCGATGAGTGATGGATGAAACGATGATTGATTTACATTACAGATATTTAATGTGCCATCAGGCACCGACAGAAACTTCTTTGTATTTGTTGTTTTGTGAAAACATTGTATGTTTTGTGTTTTTGAGTTAATCCACTCAAGGTTAAAGCACAAAGTGAGGTCACTGACATTATGAGGACTTCAACAAATACTACTACTGCTTTAAAACAAACACCCAATGGACAAATGTTTACAGACAGACTTCAAGCATGTGGAATCTGTTGGTGTTTGACCCTCAAGCACCTTTTGAGATGAGCTGGATCTATGAATGTCTGCTTATCACGTCACTTCCTCAGTGTTGGACTTCACTAATCTGGAGCAAATCAACAGATTGAAAATGATTATAGTAGCAGATTAATATTCATGGTTTTAAATGCAGGTGTTCAGTTATCAAATACCTTGAATGCTTCATCATACCTTTGAGTACATTGTGAGTGTTGGATACAGTTTTGGCACGTCAGTGGGGTCGAAAATTGGTTGTCTGCCAATCATTGTTCACTACATATTACTTTTTTTTTTCTTTTTTTTTTTAAAGGGTCCGTTTTGTGTTATTAAAATTGGTTAGAATTAGGTTTTAGGGTTTTGTTTTTGTTTTTTTTTTGTTTTTGTTTTTTTTTGGGGGGGGGGTTCTAAACTTTGAATTTGAACAAAATGACAACTAAAAGAGTTTAAAATCACACAAGCCAATATTTTATCCACAACAGAACATAAATTATATAACAAATGTTTAAACTGAGAAGTTTTACAATCTTATGCACAAAATTAGCTCATTTCAAATTTGATGCTTGCTACTGGTCTCAAAATTGGGGCAGGGGCATGTTTACCATGGTGTAGCATCTCCTCTTCTATTCAAAACTTCTTGAAGACGTCTGGGCATCGAGGTTATGAGTCTGCAGATTTGGTGTTGGAATTCCCATTCTTGCCTGATATAGGTTTCCAGCTGCTGAAGAGTTTGTGGTTGTCTTTAACGTATTTTCCATTTAATGATGTGCCATATTTTCTCTATAGGGAAACCTTTATATACTTTTCAGCATTCATAGTTCCTTCCAAAAAATGCAAGCTGCCCATACCGAATGCACTTATGTACCCCAATATCATCCGAGATTCTACCTTTTGAACTGAATGCTGGTAACATGCTGGAAGGTTTCCCTCTTTAACCCAGAGGTCACGGTGCTGGTGATTAATTTAATTTTCTATTTAGTTCAAATTCATTTTTTTTATATATCGTGCAACAGTGGTTGCCTCCAGGTGCTTTACAATAATACAAAGAGAACAGAAAAGACCCCAGCAATCATATAAACAACCCTATGAGCAAGTGTTTTGGTACCATGCAAAGGAAAAACTCCCTTTTAACAGAAAGAAACCTCCAGCAGAACCAGGCTCAGGGAGGGGCACCCATCTCCCATGACTGGTTTGGGGTGAGGGGAGGAAGAAAGGACAAACACGTGATGTGGATGAGAGCCAGAGATTAATAACAACTAATGATTAAATGCAGAGAGGTATAAACACAGTGTGAGTGAAAAAGGTGACTGAAGAAGAAACAGTCAGTGCAGCATAAGGGAGGATTAAAGGTCACCTGATCCAACCCTAACTATATGCTTGATCAAAAACAAACATTTAAGCCTGATCTTAAAAGTAGGGAAGTAGGGTTCAAGACCTCATATATGAGGAGCAGGATTTTTAAAATCGATTTTGGATTTAATAGGGTGCCAATGAAGGGAAGCGGATACGGGGTGAGATATGCGCTCTCTTTCTAGTCCTGGTCATTACTCTGGTTGCAGTATTTTAGATCAACTGAAGGCTTTTCAGGGAGTAATAGGACATCCTGATAATAATGAATTACAGTTGTCCAACCTAGACGCACCAGAGGCCCCCCTGCGCTAGGGGTGGGCCCCCAGGCATGCACCTACCCACAACCCTGGCAACACACCAACCAGGACCCCAGCCCGCAGGCGGAGCATCCCCAGAACCCCAAGTCACCAAACCCGTCCCAGACCCATGGCCGGTAACCTACGTCCGCCGACACAGACCCTCCCCCAGCCGCCAGAAAAATACCACCCAAGAGCGACCAGAGCCCCCGGGTTGAACCCACCCAAAAAACTTGTCGCTAGGCAATCCCCAGACACTCAACGCCTTTACCCACCCCCCACATCAAGTATAATAACAAAGGTGGGACAAAAAGACGAGATCATTTGATGTCGTATGATGTTTGAGCTGATTAATGGTAGATCCAAAATCTCCATATTATTGCATAGTGCCTGTTCTATGTCTAGCCAGGCTTATTAATGTTGATAGCTGGTGGGAAATATAGGGTCTTTGCCTGGTTTTATCAGGAGACTAATGTTGGCAGAATTCATATTTGGTGGTAGTCTGCCATCTTCCTTAATTTCCTGCAACATTCTGTGGAATACTGGTGCCAGAATTGTCCAAAACTCTTTGTAGTATTCTCACCTGATGTCAGTGGTGATTCCAGTGCTATGACTTGACTGTTTGGTTATTTCGGTGTTCCCAGATAAGTCTTTAATGGCACATAGTTTATTTTTCTTTATTTAATTTTAACTGGTTAGCTAGACATCGAGCAGATTTTTTACCATGTTTAAAATTTTGCAAGCGAAATCTTTGTACTAAGAACTGTTTTTTTCAATTAATAATTTCATTTAATTGTAGTTTTGTTTTACATCTTTTGTTCAGTATTTTCTGTTCCTGAAATGACACAAAGGCTTCTTCTAAAGATTTGATGATTTCTTCTCATTTCTGAATATGTTTGTTTTCTTTTTATGTGATGAGAATAAAATTACTTTACCTCTCATCACAGCTTTCCCTGCTTCCCACAGAACAGATGTGGATGTTCCAGGGAGATCATTATAATCTAAATATAAAGCCCACTGTTTTTTTAAAATATTTAATAAAATCTTCATCTGTAAGCAATGATGTATCAAATCTCCAGTTTTTACTTGGTGGAATGATCTTCTTATGTATTAAAATTAAAGATACAGAAGCATGATTGCTGACAACTATAGGGTGTATTTCAGTGTCAGTGAGCTGTTGACTAGGAAATAATCCAGACAAGAGTATGAGTGATGGACATGTGAGAAAAAAGTATATTCCTTACGGTTGAGGTGAAGGGAATGCCATGCGTTGCAAAATCCAAAATTGCTCATGTCCTCTTTAATTATATTTGTGGACTGCAAATTACGCTGTCCTCCCCGCTGTCCTTCAGGGTGTTGGAGATGATTAAGCAGATGTGGTTAGTTATTTGTCAGTTGTTTAGTATATTTCGTATAACTGAAGCTTAAAAAAAAAGGTTGGAGTCGAGGAACAGGGTACACCCTGGACGGGTCACCGGTCTATCACAGGGCTAACACTGAGAGACAGACAATATATATGTTTGTCCTTGACATGTTAAACCACAATAAATAGCAATAGCATACAGGTTGTGTGTGTATGCTTTACTGCCTCTTATAACCCCAGAGATTTTCCTGCACTTTGAAATAATAATAATAATAATAATAATACATTTTATTTGAGGGCGCCTTTCAGAAACCCAAGGTCACCTTACAAAAAACACAATTAATAAAAGGAACAATAGTCATAAAATACATAAAATAAGTTAAAATTACAAAACATTACAAAAAAAAAATCTTGTATGATCTTGTGAATTTTGTCCGAGCAACTATCTACTCTTGCTAGATCTCAACAAGACATGGTGGAATGTGTTAAACAACAGTGGTTTCTGGAAGTATTCTTGAGTCCATTTAGTAATGTCAGTGACACAATCATGTTGATGAGTGATGCAGTGTCGTCTGAGGGCCCGAAGACCATGGGCATCCAATAATAATCATTGGCCTTGTGCCTTATGCACATAGATATCTCCAGTTTCTCTGAATTTTTTGATGATGATATGCACTGTAGATAATGAGAGTTGCAAAGCCTTTGCAATGTGACATTGAGGAACAGAGGAGACCTAATACATCCCTTATATTGTTAATCATGTTACAGACTGAATACTGATATCAGTTAAATTAATTACTTGTTAGATGTTATCCCAGGTAAATATTTTTGAACTTTCTTGCCTTTTCAGCCCTTTTTTGTCCCCATGCCAACTTTTTTTGGGACCTGTAGCAGGCTTGAAATTTGAAATTAGCTCATTTAGTGGATGAAGGTGTACAATTTCTCAGTTTAAACATGTTATGTTATTTATGTTCTGTTGTGAATAAAATATTGACTTGTAATTTGAAAGAACGACCCAACTTTTCTTGAAATCGGGTTATAGCTCATGCTATTGTGCCTTGTTTGTTTTATTAAAATGAAGATTATTTTATTATGGGGTTTGCCGGACATTTTTATTTTCTGTAGCTTCTAAAGTGAGCCATGGCAGAAAAATTTTAAGAACCACTGTCTTAAGCCAACATTCTTCTGATTGGTTGACCCTGATCAGCAGAAGGTTTGAATAGCAGGTTGGTGAAACTCTTGAGCTCAGTCACCTGTGATTCTATATAACAGAGCCAAGTGTAGATGAAGCTGTCTAAAACTCTGCATTTAAAGAAGTCCTAAGCCTGAATTTTCCCCCTCGTTCTATTGTAATGAGCTTGAAATAAAGTGACTTGACTTGTGTAGGTTTTGTGAAGACGTTTCACCCCTTATTTGAGAGCTTCTTTGAGTCTAAAACCAAATTGTAAAGAGTCCCAGGTATTCAATTCAATTTTATTTATATAGCGCCAAATCACAACAAAAGTTGCCTCAAGGTGCTTCATAGATACAGAGAAAAACCCAAAAATCATATGATCCCCTATGAGCAAGCACTTTGGCAACAGTGGGAAGGAAAAACTCCCTTTTAACAAGAAGGTTTTCTTATTTAAACCCCAGTGGGGTTATCCGTTAAGAGTTTCACTGACCCAATGTTGATCATGTGTCTCATCACAGTAAGTGTGAAACAAGGTTTAGGTCATTATCACCAGAGGTTTTGGGTGAAACCATTATGAGACATTGCCTCATGCGATCATGTAACCTACTGAGGTCAACTAACGCAAGATGTGAGTGGGGGTTGAGGCGCCTGGGAAGGAATCTCAAAACTGTATTGTAGGTGGCAGACAGTCGGTGTCGTAAGCAACCCTCTCTGTTCAAAGGTCACAGCAACTATTTTTCCTGACCTATCATATGAGCACCTTGTACTGTCCCATCTCTAATCCATTGCTGACATCTCCTGGACCCTCTGCAATTTCCAATGAGATGATGCCGTGGTCAGTGATCCAGTTGACATAGTACTACGTTTCATCCTCAATCCTCCAGTACCTAGACTCTTAAGGAAGTTATGCCAAGTTACTTTTTATCGACTTTAGTTCTACTTTCATTACCAGCATTCCGGCAATGCTTTAAAACAAGCTCTCCCAGCTGAGTGTCTGTTCCCATCTGGACCTGGATCACTATATTCCTGTTTAACAGATAACAGCTTGTGTCACTGGGCACGTACTTTCCAGCTCCAGTCACACTGAAAGTGATGCAGCAACCACAAACAGTAAAAAGTGAATCACATTTCACGACTTCAAGCAACAATGGGTGAATAATGTCTGGTATCAGGCATTAGACTAGATCTGAAATTTTTCTCAACTTTCCGTATAGCTAGTCATTCACGAATGTCTCTACCTTGCTAAGAAGCAAAACAAATCCTTTTTCAGTGCTTTTCCAACTTTACTATTAGAACACACTAACTTGGGAGCGATGTCAATTTTGTGCTCTGACATCTGACTTCCAAGGTAACTGGAACAGAAATAGTCAGGTGGTGGAAGGAAAATTTGGAGGATCTCCTTTAGAAGAACTATAGATTATAGATAGAAGAACCAGAGATTTTGGATGAGGGCGCAACTGGTCTTCAGTTTGATGCTGAGCAAATTGATGCAGGTACTCTTAAAAAAAAAAAAAAAAAACTTAAAAAAAAGACGCCTTGAGTTCTTTAAATCTTAAATCTTAGAGGCTTCTTTAGGTCTAAAAACAAAAGGTGGAGAGGTTGAAACCTCAAGATTTAGGTTTACTGGAAACTCACACACGCAGACTAGAACCTACTGTTTCCTCTAAAGCAGAGGGAGGAAAGGAATACAAACATTTAAAGAAAACTCTTAAAACCTGTGGTTATCCATCCGGGGCTTCATCAAATCAACAAAGATGCACAGGAAAGAAGGTCAAACACCAACTAGAGAGAAACAGAAGGACAAACAGAACATTGTTATTCATTATGTCTCATGTTTGTCAAAGAAACTCTGGAGAATTTTCTCCAACCATGACATACCAGTGCACTCAGCTACACTTTCCCAAAACTCCCAGACACAAACTAAAAAACATGGTGTATGCTGTGCAGTACATCAAGGAGTGTTACCTTGACAGTTTGCCTGGAAATATCACCAACTGTGCTAATGGGTTTTAAACTCACAAACTTGTAAATAAATATGTTAAACCGTTCCAGGGCTCAGACTGTTGGTCCATCCTTCTGTCCTCTTATGACAGAACAATCTTTCCAACCATCAACCCAACAACACTTATCTTGGTTTGGACCCAATCTCCCTGTAGGTAGGAATAAGAGCTTGGAGCGCACACAGTAGTTTTTTGTCAGCTCGCCTATAATCCAGACTTTCTACTTCAGACTGTAAATAAACTTAGTGGAATGTTTCAGTGTTGCTTTGGTCAACCCCAGCCCTTTTCCACAGGATCTGCCTTCAACCAAAGCCTTCTCTGGTGAGAGGGATGAAGCACAAGGTTTTCTTTCCCAGGTTTACAAAGAAGCTTTGCAGAACCTATGCTTCAGAAAATGGCTAAAATTACTTACATACTGAATCTGAAAGGCAGGACACTGCAGTGCGCTCAAGCAGTAATTAATTCCAATGTTGAATTATCCTATGCTGAGTTTATGAATAAGTTCAGATGTGTTTTTGTAAAAAGGACTAGCTCAGATTCCGCAGATATTGCATATTCATCATCCAACAAGGAAAACAAAGTGCTGCAGATTACTCCGTGGATACTCCTCCCTGAGGAGACAGGCAGGGAGGAAACGGTGCTTTGTGGTGCTTTCCTCCATGGCTTCAATGACGACATGGCAAGTGAGTTCGCCGCAAAAGATTTACCCATTCTCTTTATAAACATGTTTCTATGTGCGTTAGGTTGGAAGACCATGTGCGTGAGCATCAACACCGCCGGACCAGCTGGGTCCGTGAACTCTAATCCTATGGAATTTCCACATTCCTTAGAACGTTTTTTTGCTGAGTAGCAAGCAGGCAGAGAACACATGGCGGTGTCAGATCCAAAGCCCATGCAGGTTGACAGTACTCATTTAATTAATTAATTTAGTACTCACTCTCAAACACTCTGCACCAATCCTGGCTTAACCTGGACCTGTGTTTTCCATTTATTGTTGACATCGATGCCTCTGGTTCAGGGGAAGCTGCAGTTCTGTTTCAGAGAAAGAATGACAAAATAAATCCATGTGACAGGAACCTAATGTCCCATCTGTCCACCATCATCTCATCGTTGTCGGCACCTTTGGAAATTAGGACCCTACACCACCGGGCAGAACATGTTCCCTCTAAGCCTGAAGGAAAAACGAAGGAACACACGCATATAAAGAAAGCACTCAAAATGTGCGGCTATCCTAAATGGGCGTTCTTAAAGTCAGCAAAGAGGCACAGAAAAGAAGATCAGACACCAGCGAGGGAGGATAAGAAGGACAGACGCAACAACATTGTCATCCCCAATGTAGCCGGTGTATCAGAAAAACTCAGGAGAGTTTTCTCCAAGCATTTCAGACCCAGCAACACGCTCAGACAAAAACTGGTTCACCCGAAAGACAAAACTCCACTGTGAGCGACCATCTTTGAACAGAGGCGGTGGTTTACGACACCAACTGTCTGCCATCTATAATCCAGTTTTGAATTCCCTCCCCAGACACCTTAACACCCACTCACATCCTGGGCCATCTGACCTCAGGAATTCGCATGATAAGGTGGGGCCAGGTTTCACAATGAGCTCACCCGAAACCCTGGCTGATTGGGACCCACACCCAGTTTCACACCTTGGCTCAGGCAATTAGAGGATCATCAGGGGGCCCTTTTGTCCCTTTTGTCCCAACTTAAAGAAGTCCAGACGCTTTTCTTTACAAGCTCCTTTGACAATGGTCAGCATGCTGTTTATTTTAGGACATTGTCTTGAGTAGTGTGGACTGGGTCACTTTCCAAAGGTGTGTCTATGAAGGTTCTCAGTCATCCAGGTCATCGTAGTCAAAGGAGATTGCAAAGAAAAGCGTCTGGACTTCTTTAAGTTGCTTGAAGACGTTTCACCTCTCATCTGAGAAGCTTCTTCTGTTCTAAGGTCAAATGGTGGGAAGTCCCAGATTTAAGCCTAGTGGGAGTATCCCCCCCAAAGAGGGACAAAAGGATCCCCTGATGATGTGGTGTATGCTGTACAATGCAGCGAGGAATGCCCAGACCTCTACATTGGAGAGACCAAACAGCCACTTCACAAGCGCATGGCACAACATAGAAGAGCCACTTCCACAGGACAAGACTCAGCAGTCCATCTGCATCTTAAGAATAAAGGTCACTCTTTTAAGGGATGCCAGTGTTCACATTTTGGACAGAGAGGATGGATGGTTTGAAAGAGGAGTGAAAGAAGCCATCTATGTCCACTGTGAGCGACCATCTTTGAACAGAGGCGGTGGTTTACGACACCAACTGTCTGCCATCTATAATCCAGTTTTGAGTTTCCTCCCCAGACGCCTCAACTCCCACTCACATCCTGGGCCATCTGACCTCAGGAAATCACATGATAAGGTGGGGCCAGGTTTCACAATGAGCTCACCCGAAACCCTGGCTGATTGGGACCCACCACCACTTTCACACCTTGGCTCAGGTGATTAGAGGATCATCAGGGGGTCCTTTTGTCCCTCTTTGGGGGGGATCCCACCACTGGGTTTAAATCTGGGACTCTCTGCCATTTGACCTTAGAACTGAAGAAGCTTCTCGGATGAGAGGTGAAACGTCTTCAAGCAACTTAAAGAAGTCCAGACGCTTTTCTTTACAAGCTCCTTTGACTACGATGACCTGGATGACTGAGAACCTTCACAGACACATGCTGACCATTATCACCTACCTCCATCAGATTATTCCCAAGGTCAGAAACAATTATCCATGTGCCTTCTTTTTTTGCGGATTATCACCAACAGAGGGTAACTATGATATTGGGGACCAAGAGGTAATCAAGCTGGCACTGAAAGAATGGAGGCAATGGCTCGAAGAAGCAAATTATCCTTTCAGTTTTGGACTGACCATAAGAACTTGGGTTACCTCCGTACTGCCAAGCATCTTATTTCCCATCAGGAATGCAATGTCTTAAGCTCAGCCATGATCTAAACCTGGAGAAATTAATTCACACAGTGTGTGGTAACCTTGGTCACCAGATGGTTTGAAAAACAGGCCGGTCTAGGAAATCTACCTTGGAAAGTGAATGAACAATGGCACTTGGCAGATGATTGCATGAACCATCAGCCTATTACAGCATACCACATGCTGACCTGAACCAATTAATGCAACAAATTATAGGTACGTAGGTAAGTAGAAATCAGGACAGAGTAAAACAAGCTGTAGTCTGATGAGTTTTGAAAGTCATCAAGCGTTTGGTGAAGGGTACTCATTGGCTGGGATGGATTATCCAGTGGGGATTCTGGGTAGGTGTCCAGAGGCCTGTGTACAGCTGGAGGCCCTTCAAATGGGACAATTTACAGACCTCTGGACACTAGTGTTTGGTGATCCCGTGCCAACTTCTTTTAATAATCTGGCTTTTTTTCTTTCTTCAGACTCAATATTATATAAGGCAGTTGTACTAGTAGTAGCCAATTACTACTACTACTTTATATGTTCCTTTACCATGCAACCAACAACTGCAGTGTCTTTATGAGCAATAATAATGGTTATATATATTTTTTTTTTTTAAGTTTTTTTTTAATAAAATGTGTTGTGGCTGTAACATCAGCTATTGGTTTGTGGGATAACTGGTGGTTGGTTTGTAAAGACTTGTTTTAAAGCCTCCAAGCCTGTTGGCTTTTTTGAAGAAATGTTTAGGATGAGAGGTTGGGGTCATCAGCCTATGGCCTAAATAGAGCCCTGTCCTGTCCTAGTCTGATAGAATGAATTAGAGCAGAGATTGAAACTTTGTAAATTGAGAGAGACAAAGTGGACTCACTGCTCCTCTACATGGAAAGGAGCCATTTGAGATGGTTTAGGCATCTAATTAGGATGCCTCCTGGATACCTCCTTGGGGAGATGAGAAATTGCATTTCTTGGCTGACTTGGATTTCCTCTCAAATGAGGTGGCCAGGATGAGGGAAATCTAGGTTTCTCCTCCATGCGATGGTATGGATGATGTCATGGATGTGATTGGCACCAGTTTAGCTCTTCGTGTGATGAGAGATGGATAAGTCTGACTGTAAAATCCCCACCAAAATTGTTAGCCAATGAGCATACCACAGATCAGTTGTTCTCAAACTTTTTACAATGAGTACCACCTCATAAAATATATGGCTGAATGGATGAAGTACTACCCTTATGACCAACATTAAAGTACAGTAGTATAGGCCTATTTAACACCACATGCAGTTTACACAGACAATTTTATTTCTTATATGGATGTTATTTATTTTAACTGTCATAAACAGGATGTGACAAGTGATAATAATAACAACTGTACTGCATTAAAACATTCAAAGCAGGTGGGATATCCAATCTTTAAGTGATGACCTGATGAAACCTGCTTCCTGCTTCACTGTGTTTATATTATGTTAACCATAGCTGTGTGGCTAGCCAACACAGAGCACATCATTATATACCAGCTAGCCCAACTTCAGTAACCCTACAAATGCCACCGCTGTTTAGTTTTCTGTCTTAATTTAGGTCGGAAGTGATTGCAGAGCTGTATGTTTTAATTTTTGCTGTGGTGGTTAAGCTGCCGGATTTTAGGGCTTCATGACCCTCCTTGCTTGGCAGGTTTTACTAGCTGGGCTAGTAGTTAGCAAGTATTTGCAGGCAAGTCCATCACTTCCATTGAAACTATGACTGTTCAACGAATTTTTGCCAATTGTTTGGCGAATATACATTTTTCTCAAAGGGATAGACAGTTACTGGGCGATACTGACCATCAAACTCCAGACCACTCTCAACCAGTCTGTGAATACCCATTTTTCACTCATGGTAGCTGTTTCCAGCTGCTCGTAAACCAGTTTCCAGGGGTGTGTGACTGTGGTGTTATTCACTTATCCCTATGTCATCACCATTATTGTAACACGTTCAACATGGCAGATAAGCTAACATTGCATGTTTGCATGTAATGTTAGCTGTGTCTGGAAAATCTAAATATGACTGTAAATCTTTTTGCAACCACAGATGTCGCCATCTGGTGGCCTTCAGATAGAGTGTAGGTTAAGGAGGTTCTAGAAGCTATGTCCATGTTTTATATGTTTTATAGTGTTTATGGTTGCCACTACATTAA